>NW_026020215.1:592711-894930 GCF_900185275.1 Solanum verrucosum
GCTATTGTAAAATTCCACCAAAAAATAGAAGGAAAAAATAGTAGTAAAAGAAGATGGTTAAATTTTTTAGACGCTACATCAATATACAATATATCTTTAGAACATATAAAGGGAAAGATAATTCTTTAGCAGATCAACTAAGCAGACTTATGAAAACTAACTTTGTTTTCAGCATGAGTACAGATAAAGACGGAGCATCAGTTCAATTCAAGTGGCAAAAGACAAAGACTTGTTGCAGACTCTCTTAGGAAATACTTCATTTCCCAAACAAGACAAAATACGAGCATGTAAGAAAATATTTTTGGAAAACAAAATTTAATTTTCATCCTCCATCTAATCTAAAGTTTCAGGGTGAAACCAGAAACGAAGATAGATAGACCTCAAAGATCTTAAAGACAACCTATGGATAGCAATATAACAAGATTTCTCGAGACAACAGTTATTTCGTGTCAGTAGTAAACTCATTAAGCCATTACTTTACGGACAAAAATGAAGACAAAAAATTCAGATTTTTATGTAGTAGTCCAAGGAAAATTACAAGGAGTATTTCAGACATGGATAGAAGTAGTAGATTCAATTAAAGACTTCCCAACCCCACTTTTTAAGGGATTCCACTAATTTGAATGAAGCACTAGACTATGCCAGAGGAACACTTGGGCCTAACTATTTCATAAGCCCAGCTTTGAGACAAATTTCAAGACCATCTTTGCAATACAATATTCAGAAAGACACGGACAGAATATTTTCTGCGATCATTGTTCCTCAATGACGGAAGGATTCAAAAGACTAAATCAGACCGATCGAAAGACTAGAAACAGAAAAAGAAAAATGACACAACATATCCACTCATTACAAGAGAGGATAAGATTTTTACTTGGAAATACCGATCAAGATAAGAGTTCTCCATCTCACTACAAAATGGATAAGACGGGTGTACATTCCCCAACGAATGTAGAAAAAGCTATTGTACCAGCTAAGGGTACAGCTAGTCCCGTTCAAACGGTAGCGGGTAAAGACTCATCAAATCCGTTAATGGTTGACACTTTACCAAAAAGTGTAAGAATTCTGCCGGCAAGTTTCAATACAATGGCAGAAACAAGTAAAAGGACAAAAGGATTCCTCCTCCAAAAAAGAAAAAAATAAATAATAAAAGGATAGAAAAAATAATAAAAAGTTCTCTTTACAAAATACTCACGGAAAAGACTAAAGAGGTACAAGAAAAAATTATACGAGAAAATCCAAAGCCAGATCCAGCAATTTCAAACCATGAAGACATAGAGAGTAGCAGTGACGAAAATAATCTATCAGACCAATTTAATCAACATTACGACCCAAATGAAGACAATGATTCGGGGATGAGTTTTGATTCCGTAACACTACACAACCTGGATACATAGAAAATACATAAGCAATGACATCATCACAAGAAGACAAACAAATAGGTAAGCAGTGACATCACGAGCCATTATAATAAAGAAGACTCCACCAACTACTCCACTACATATCCACTACTAATAAAGACAACTCCATTATCGCAAGAAGACAAAAGAAGGACACTCAATTTCAAAAAGGTTTCACAAAGCCATGTGACGATGGGGCCCAAAGAGCACCCGGCAGGTGAAGAAAGCTTTAAAGGATTGAAATCCGAATTTCAAATCCGGAGGGATTTCTACTATAAATAAGAGTCATGTTGCAAGAAGAAAGAGAGAGCGAAGTGTAAGAAGAGCATAGTAAAGAAGTTTGAAGTTTGTAATAGTTTACATATTCCCTTTCCCTTTCAAGTTTACATATTCCCCTTCCCTTACAAAAAAAAAAAAAAAAAAGAGTGAGTAAGTGTTCGTGTACAAAGTGTGTGTTTTAATTTTCAAGTAGCTGCAAGGTTACTCGGGGACTCCCGAAAGGGAAACCTCATTCCGACCATTATCATGTAAGTAGTTATCTGTTTTCTAGATCCTAGTAATTTTCTCCCTAAAATGTATATACTATGTTATTATGTGTAATGTTATTATGTGTGTATATATGATATAATGTTCATATTATTATGATATGTTATTATGATGTTCATATACTCTTTAATTTATTCTTAGTAAATGGTTAGTTCTCTACCCTTTTAGTAACCCCGATGGATTAACATGTAAATACCTAGGGATGTTGAAAGTCCGCCATGGTCAGAAAACCAAAAGGACTGTGAATCTCAGGGTGTGGTTAAAGAAGCAGGTGCTAAGAAAATGGGTAAAGAAAAGAGATGAAAGGAGTAAGGTAAAGAGATGAACAGTAAAAAAAAAAAAAAAAAAAAGTAATTTTGGGAGAAATTACATGGATTCAGCAACAAAAAACTACTAATACTAGATAACGGAACAGGAAGAGGGAGTACTGAGTAGGATTTTACAACCGCAGTTTACATCATCTTGACAGAAGCTATCCTATTTGTTTAAATCTAAATTCTTACTCTTATTTACTTACACCTTATATTAATTTAAACGTATATTATTATTTTAGAATAATAAATACTATCTGCCTATCCATATTATCTTCTTGTTAAAATAATAAAGATATAAAAAAATTTAATAATTAGATTAAAACAAAATATAACTAAGAAAAGTCCTATCATAGTGCTAAGCATACAACAAAAAAAATATAATCACTTGCACATCATTATTACCAAACAAATGCTAAATTTTAAATATGTGTAGACTCAGTGGCGTAGCCAGGAATTTTATAAAGGGGGTCCAAACTTTGAATAGTAATTTTTTTTAAAAAATGATGATTTATAGAGATTCTATTTTTAATAATATTGTGATATAATTTGGGTAAATGGGTCTCCTATGTATATAGAAAGAAAACCTTATTCCAAAAGAAAAATGTATTAAAATTTAAGAAAATCTTATTCCACAAAGGAAAAGGTATTAAAATATAAGGAAATCTTATTCCACAAGGAAAATGTATTAAATATAAGGAAATCTTATCCCACAAGGAAAATGTATTAAAATATAAGGAAATCTTATTCCACAAGGAAAAGATATTAAAATTTAAGGATTTTTTTTTCAATTAAAACCTTATTCCAAAAGGAAAATTTATTAAAATTTAAGAAAAATGTATTAAAATATAAGGAAAATAATTCAATTTTAATTGAAAAAAATATCCTTATTAGAGGTGAGATTCGAACTTGGGTCACTAAAGGCAAACATAACACTATTTACCACCAAGCTACTGAATATTTATGTTAAACTTATGCATGTTTTATTTCCTTACAAACTTCAAGAAGACAAAATAACTACAGAAAAATGGAAACGCTCATGCAGGGAATCGAGCTGGGGCAGCGAGTGGGCAAGCGACAACTCTAACCATCTCCACTACAGGTTACTTTGTTATTTTAACACATCCAAAATATCATATATAAGTCAAAACTTTACGTGTATATATTGAATAATTTTTCGACGAAGGGTGTCCAATTGGACACCCTGGGGACAAGGTGGCTCCGCCCCTGTGTAGTTATTACTTTATCAAAAAATTTATAAGATATCATTATTATCAAACAAATGCTACATTTTAAATGTGTAGTAATAACAACTTTAACAATATCTAAAAATTTAAAACTAAAATCCAGCAAATTCATACACAAAGCCTACAAAAACAAACAAACAAACTTAAAATCATTATTTAAAAAAAAAAAAATCAACACAAACTAACAGTTTACTATATTTATTAATCAATATATATATAATGCATACACAATCACCTAGTTAACTACTATTAGCAAATCAAGTTATTTCATTAGCAAATTTTAAAATTCTCAATAACCTAAATTCAAAAGTTAATCACTAAATTCATAAAAAGTCTTGCTTCTGATTATCCCTACATATATGTTTTTCTCTATACATATTAAAAATAACATTGGTATATTTATCTCGACATTTAATATGTTCATATATGAGTTTTTTTGTTCATCCTTATAAAAGGACCGAGTAAGTAACTTTTTGAATGGACTTATTTTAAGTGCATTCGCAGACAACAGAGGACCTATAATCATACTAATACTATTATGAGAAAAGCTAATCTATAACTGTAATCTTTAGAAACTTTTGCATGCTGCATACATACAATGAAAACAGATTTGACACTCATGTGAAGATAGCATGCAGGCAAAACTCATGTGAAGAATGTGGAGGGGGTTGAAAATCTTACCAGATAATGCATGATCTACTGCCTCAAATTAAGAACACATCCAACAATCGCTGGTAGAATTCAGAGTCATTTAGAAGTTTGCTATTGCCATCCATGTTTTTTCCTTTATAATTGCAATTAGAAAAGTTTCAAATACAAAATGTTGATCTAATTTACTGAATAAAGGTCATAAACTCCCCAACCTCTTACAACCCTTTTCTTGGATCTCCTTCTTCATAGTTTTATAGCCACTTTAAGAAATCCAACAAATTCCCTGTATAATTGTAATATTGTTATTGAGATTGATGTAAATAGTGAAAAACTTTGGCAATAGGATAAACTATTTTTTTGGCTTTTTCCATTGAAATTTTGTTGATGAAGTTACTATAAAATGACATTAGTAATTTTCTCAATTTCAAATTCGTTTACTGAAGCATTGACAAAAAGTATCTATCCGGATGAACCAAAAAGTTGTTCATGCTTTATTATTTTATAGATAGATAGATGTTTGCGGTTACTAACTTTACCATCTAGTAACTTTCAGGTATAGAATTTTTAAATAACTACATTTATCTCAACCAATAAGAATAAACTCAAATCAAATTTCAAATTTGTTTTTTTTAAAAAAAAAAAAGAGCCAGCCAATAAACACGTTAAAACACAAAAAAATTTTAGTGATTGCAATTTTTATTTATTTTTTAGATTATTTTTATTTTAAAATTAATAATTTAATAATTCATAAATTCTAATTGGCTTATTTTTGTTTTAGCAGAATTTAAAATGTATCATGGGTTTTTTTTTTTTTGCAAACACAATTTCATAATATTTAATTTTAAAAAATAATTAATTTAACTAAACAAAAACATTAAAGGGATATTAATTGGTTTATCCTTTGTTTAGTTCACGTAAAAAGTTTTGTAACCGCTTTAAAATTTTCATTTAAAAATTTCATCCATTTAAAAAATTTAATTAAATGGTTTTTCGATTAAATTTGAAGAATAATTATGGCGTTGACATGTAGACACGGTCACCTCTCCTAAAGAACATGGGTAGTTCTTCTCTTCTTTTTTTTTCTATTGTCAGTTTTTTTTTCTTATTATTAACATTAATATTATTTAAATTAAAAATGAGTTAACTTCCCACAAAAAAAAGGGAATGACACACACGTTACATCACCATATTTAAAAGTATTTTTAAAAAATATATTAGTAATTTATTGTTAATCATTTTACATTTAATTAATTTTAATTATTTTAAAAATCTGTTTTTGTGGTGCTGACACGTAAGCACTTTCACCCCTCCTATTATTTATAGATAGATACTATTGATTTCTTTTACTTCTTTCCTTAATCTCATCATTAATGTTATTTATATTATTTTCTTAAATCAGGTCTTTTTCTTTTTATTTGGTTATTACTATAACTTCATAAAAATTGCAAAAAAAATTTACAGAATTTTATTTGCCTTTTAGAATTTTTAGATCATTTCTTTTGCTAAAAGATCTTTATATATATATATATATCAAATTAGGAGAGAATAAGTATTCTACAAATTTCTTTCTTTTTTAATTTCATCTTATTTTTTTATGTTTCTTTACTTAAAGTTAATTTTTTTTTTATTTATCTTCAATTAATTAAAATTTATTGCTGACATTATTTCTTTCAACTTATTTATTCTACTAATTTCTTTCTTCTTTTACTTTGTCTTATTTTTTGTGTCTTTAATTGAAATTTATTTTATTTTAAATTCAATATTTTCGATATTTTTCTTATTTTTTATTAAATAATTTCTCAGAAATAAAGTCATTCTTTCAAAAAAGATTATGCCTCAAATTTTATTTTATTTATTGAAGATTTTAAAAAAATAAATCAAAACACTGAATTTTAAAAAAAATAAAAAATATCAAAGATGACCATATTTAATTCCATTCATCATCAATGCTATTAATTTCTTTTACTTCCATCCTTCAAATCTCATTATTAGTGTTATATTATTTCCTCAAATTACTCTTTTTTTTATTCTTTATATTTTCTTTTATTTGTTCATTCGTATGAACTAATGATTATGACTTCATAAGAATTCCTTTTTTTTTTACAGAATTTTATTTGCCTTTCTGAATTTTTAAATTATTTCTTTTGCTAAAAGATATCTCTCTCATATTAATACACTACTAACAATAGTGTACTTGTCCGCGCTTTGCGTGGATATAAAAAGATATTAAATATATTTTAAAATAATTAATAAATGATAAAATAAAAGATATAAATACAAATTAAGTTACAATTCTGATATTATCTATTCAGAAAAGTTGTTAAAAAATCTCATGCTGCATTTTCAATTTAAAATTGCTGATAAAAAAATGAAAATATAAAAATTGATATGAAAAGCTTCAGTTAAGTAACAATCTAATTATCATAGTTTCATACTAAATTCAATGATTCTTATAGTAATATTATTAGTTCAACCAACAATACTAAATTTACTTGATCATAAATTACATGACCTTTTTTTTCTTTTTCTTTTTTTGTATAAATGACTCTATAATAAAAAATAAACAAATCAAAATATATTTGTGCTAAATCATGTGAGAAAAAAAATACTTGAATTACATTCGAACATATTTATGCCCGAGATTCAAAAGTTAGAGAATTTTTTTCGATGATTGATGCTCGTACTGCATTCATTTACTGCATATTTGTGTCACATAAGATCCATTAATATTAAAAAAAATATATTCAAATTTTCATTCTTATAGTATGCATTGTGGGAAGAGAGAATTAAGTTGCTATAGTGAAACACTGTCGTTGAGGTTTTACTTTTACAATAAAAATAAAATAAAATTAATCACATAATTTATCGTATAGAGATTATCAGTAGTGAGAAGAAATATTTTTTAAAAAAGAATACGTGTATTCAACGACAAAGATGTAGAAAAAGTATCAAGAGTTGAATAATTTTTTACAACACTAATACAATTGTTCCTATTATTACAATATTATTGTGGTAATTATTATACATGTCTCAAAATAGATTTTTATAAGTGTCATTTTAAGGAGTTATAAATTTGTATATTAAATATTTGAAGGTTATGAATATGAAAGGTTAGGATTTATAGACATTACTAAATTAATTAAGATTTAAATTTATGTAATTGAAGAGTATGAATTAAGAAGATGATTTTATAAAATAAAATAATTGAAAAAGATTAGAAAAAATGTCAATTTTTTTATAATATTATTGATGTTATTTATATCTCTTCTCCTGTTTTTGGCTTTTATCGCTATTGTGTTTAGTTTTTCCCCTTTTTATTTATTAATTTGTGTACTATATATTAATTCCACATTAGTCTTGCTTTATTATTTCAATAAAACCTGAAAAGTGAAACATCCACTCTCTTCCTTAACCGATTAGAAAATAAATGTTCATCATTTCTAATAAATTAAATTATATGCTTACACTTTGTATAAAATATATGTATATAGTTTGTTTGGATGGAAAGTGCAATAACATATAATATTAGATTTATCTTTTTCTTTTGTTCTTCTTCCATATTTTTCATTGAGGTATCAATTATATTCTTTTAATTATTTATATGATACAATTTTTGAGTTGGTCATTTTAATTATTACGTAATAATAATAGAAATGTTTATATGCAATTCATCCAAAAAAAGATTAATTATATATATGACTTTTCTTTAACACTTTAAACATAAATTTGTTATTAGGAGAACTAAATGACAAAATTTATTTTTTTTCTTAACCAATAAGAGTTAAAAATAAATTATTTTTAGTATATATATATATATATATATATGATCTCTAATTTTAGTATACATCTAAGTTTTATTATTTTTATATTAAAATTTTATAATGCCTCTAATTATAAGATAACAATATGAAATATTAAATGATATCATGAACATGACTTTTAACATAATTTAGGATTTGTGATCATTAAAAATCATGAAAGTAGGGAAATAAAGATAATTAAATATCAAATAATTTTATGAACATGACTATATTAATATAATTTAGAAGTTATATAATCATCAAATGTCATGAAAGTAAGAAAAATAAAAGGCAATTAAAATTTTCTATTAAAGAATATGAATAAATAAAGGAGTAGTAATTGACATATTTATTTTTGTACAGTAATAAGAAATATATAAACAAAAAAAATTATCAAGAAAATGAGAACAAAAAGAAGATAAATATGATTCTTGGCAAAAAAAAAAGTGTCATTATCACTTTTCTTCAATATAAGTTATATGTTGGTAAAGTAAGTAGATTGAGAGAGACAAATAGTTTTACTAAATTATTTTTATCATAACCAAATACTTTCACATTTTGCGTTCGGACCCAACAAATCATAATAGTGATCTCTAAAAATCTCAAAACTTGAAAATTTCTACCAATAATAATAATAAAAAACAAAATATGAAGATTTGCAAAGTTACATATTAATAATCAAATTTTCTATGAATTAAACGGTATCTTGAAAATTACAAATCAACTTTACATTCTCATGTTCTATCATTACATTAATAAAAATTGATCCACATAACTATAGTGGTGGATCCAGGATTTAGAGTCCGTGGGTGCCAAATGGGATTCGAACCCGCAACATCAACCTTCTAAAGTTGTCCTCCTACCGTGGCACCACAAGCCAATTTTGTTCTGTGGGTGGCACACTTTATATTTATATAAATATTATATATATATACCTATGTATATATAGAGTTTCCGTCGAAGTTCGGGGGTGGCGTGGCACCCCACAACCCTTCATAGATCCGCCACAAAATAACTATAAAATTATGCACATACTTTCTTGAGTAGCATGCATGTATATGTATGTTAACTCCCTTTTCTACTTCTTTTTTTTTCAAAATATCTTGACTTGAAAACATGATAAGTTAACCTTACAATAACACAACAACACAACAACAACAACAACAACAACAACAACAACAACAACAACAAAATACATAAATATAAAGTTAACTAATCAAGTAAAAACTTTAAAGAATATTCAATTATGAGTTGAAGAGGAAAGAAGGATCATGCTCTTAACACAACATAATCAATTCTTCAAAACCTACAAAGAGAAGAAGAGAGTAAAAATAATCAGATTCTTTAGAAACTACAAAAATAAGTAAAAAAAAAAAAAAGAATCTAAGAAACCACAAAGAGATGCAAAAGAGAAAAAAATCACATCATTTTCTTAAAAAAAGCTCATGTTTTGTATCATCTAGAATCCAAAAAAATAATATTAAATATATAATTACAATAGAAAAAAGTGATAATTATAACATTTTACCTCGTAAAATTCAACTATGTAAAACATTCTTCATTATACATATCTCTCCTGCAAAATAAGATCAAAGAAGATAAAAAAAATGACCAACCAAAGAAACAAAAGATGAAGAATAAGAAAAATGAAAATGAAATAATCATCATACATGTCTCAAGATAAGTTTTTATAAGTGTCATTTTAAGGAGTTATAAATTTATATATTAAATAATATGAAGGTTGTGAATATGAAAGGTTAGGAGTTATATATATTGCTAAATAATTAAGATTTGAATTTATGTAATTGAAGAGGTATGAATTTAGAAGATGATTTTATAAAATAAAATAATTGAGAATAATTAGAAAAAATGTCAAAAAGCCACAAAAAAAAAGATAAATAAGATCCTTGGCCATTGAGAGGTGCCACATCACTTCTTTTTTTTATCTAGCTTTATATATATGATTATATATTTTTTCATGACATTATTATTATTGTTATTGATCAATACTCCTGTCCATTCTATATTCTTTGTTTCTGTGAAAGTAGGGACAGAGTAGTGTGTTCAGTCAATCAAATAACTTTGATCTCTATAAATTTCATTGAATAAATACACATAACTAATTTAGAATTCAATAACATAAAAGACTAAAGCTCAAAATTAATCAAATTTAAATTTTTACTTTACCTCTTTGAAGTAAAAAGGAATTAGCAAAATGATAAATTTTCATCAATAATATTAAAAAATCTTTAAAATAACTATAATAGTAAAAATAAGTTTTAAATTTTTAATTAATAACAAATTTATAAAACGACTATTCACTTCGCGGGAAGCGCGGACAAATTCAGTAATTTTGAATAATTTTGAAATGACGAGTAGCACTTAATAAGCAGTCCAAGAAGTAGTTATTTGTCAATTGAATTCATTTTGATATCAGGGATTTATAATTTATATGGCTAAGTTTTTGGAAAGTTAAAAATATCTTTTTTTATTTATTTTATAAAAAAAATAGTTATTAAAGAGTTAAAGTGTTTGATCAAACTTTTAATAAAAAGTAAGTATTTTTAAGCTTTATCAAAAGTTATGTTTCAAAAGTTGAAAACAATACTAACTTCTTCCTATACACATTTTAAAAGCTCGATTAAGCATAACTTGTTAATCTAGTATTAATTTTTTTAAAAATAAATTAATTAGTCAAACATAATTATTACTCTTCAAGATTACTCTTTTTTTTGGTAATTTCTCGACCATGACCTTTTTTTTGGGTAATAAAATGTGAAATATTACCATACCACCACGAATATTTACAACCTAAAGAGCCCCTAGTGTTTTCAGCCACCTTCTAGGAAGGGTGCCTCAAATCACTAGGTCTCAGGAAAAAAACATATATCTAATTACAAATCTTTGAAATAAAAACCTGACATCTATGAGCTCTCTTTGTGTCTCTCAGAATGTAAATTCTTTGGCATATTTCCCTCCGTATTTGTGTGATGACAACCTCAGGTCATATATTTGTTTGTTGAAATTTTTTCTTATTCCTTGTTTGCCAAGTGTAGTAAATCATTGCCCCCCACACTGCTGCTACTATCTCCTTTTGGAACTACTTCCACCTTCTTTTCTTGATCCATTGGAGTGTGTTACAAACCCTTGCACATTGTATTGTTATCCCTAACCACTACTTAATCTGTGTCGTATTTCTGTTATCCAGCCACACTCTTTGAACAGGTGCAATTGTGTCTCTTATTTATCCTTGTCACATAAACAACACTTAGTAGTGTCAATGGAAATGTTTAACCGCATTAATCTTTCCTTCGTAAGCAATCTCTCTTGGTAAGCCAACCATATTATAATCCTTTGTTTGGGCATCAAGATTGAACTCCACACTAGATCAACTTCCTTCATCTTAGGCAGCTCTCCCAGTATAGCTTGGTAGCTCTGCGAAACAGAATAGTCCCCTGTTGGTGAGAGTGTGTACCTCCCTCTTTGATACCAACATGCCATTTGAACCTTCAAAGAGTTTAGTTTCTTCCAATACCAGCTACAATCAGCTGGTGGACAGTGATCCCATATGTTTCCATTCGATTTCATATAAACTCCATTTACTCATTTGACCCACAGAATATCCTTGTTGCTTGCTAGCTGCCATAATAATTTCCCCACTAATGCTATATTCCAATTGCAACATCCCTTGATAGTTAGGCCTCCATACTTCTTTGGCATACATACTTTGGACCACTTGACTAATGTTACTTTCCTTTTGCCTTCCATAGCTCCCCATAAAAAAATCTACATTTCCCGTCAATTTCTTTCAGAACACTCTGGGGCAGTACGAACATTGCCCCCCAGAAGTTATACATAGAGAACAACACATCCATTATAACTTGTAATCTTCAAGCATAAGAGAGGTGTTTAGAGTAGGCTTCTTTAATTCTGTTTGTAATTTTATCCACCATTTGCTGACAATCCATTTTGTTCCATTTCTTTGAAGTGAGTGGTAGTCCCAAATACTTGATTGGTAAGCAGCCCAGTGAGAAACCAGTTTTAACAAGAATGATTTGTTTTACAGCATCTTCCACTCCAACTATGAAAATGTTAGATTTGTCCAAATTTGCCACCAATCTTGTTACCTCACTAAAATGATGAAGTGTCTCCATAACTCTCGAGACTGAACTCAAATTTCCTTTACAGAAAATCATAAGATCATCTGCAAAGATTAAATGAGTTAGTTTATTCCTTTTACACATTGAATGAAATTGGAAGTCGGGCAGCGTGCTCATTTTATTTAGCACTCTTGACAGATACTCTATAACGATAACAAACAAAAGAGGAGATATGGGGTCCCCCTGCCTGAGGCCCCTCTGTCCTTCAAAGTATCCATGTCCTTCACTATTCACCTTTACAGAGAATTTTGTAGTTGTAACACATACCATTACCATTCTAGTGAAGGTTTCAGGAAATCCAAAACCTCTCAATGCTTCCTTTATAAAATCCCAACTCACTATGTCATAAGCCTTCCTAAGATCAATATTCATAAGACATATAGCAGAGGTCTTCCTATTATAATGTCGAAGTAGATCATGACAGATTAAAACATTGTGTATCAGGGATCTACCTTCCACAAAAGCTGCTTGTGTTTCACTAATCAAAATAGGGAGCACCTTTTTTAGTCTTGAACACAGTACTTTAGAAACACACCTATAAATCACATTACAACATGAGATTGGCCTGAATTGGCTCGCATACTCTGGAACTGCTATCTTGGGAATCAGGGCTATGATCGTTGCATTGATTTGTCTCAACAATTTACCACTCTCTAGGAACTCTAAAACTGCCTGAATCACACCTTCCCCTACCACACTCCAATCATCTCTGAAGAAACCACTCCCATACCCATTCGGACCAAGGCTCTTGTTCACATCAATACTAAACATAGCTTGCTTGACCTTCTTTTCTACATATGACCTGATCAACTCCAATTGTTGTGGAATTGTGAGCATGTGTCCATTCTTTAAAAAACTACAAAAAACTTTGATTCTATACCTCTCCTTTTTCCCCAACAACTCCTCATAGTATTCAACAAACATCTTCGCAATACTTGTGTTCTCTGTTTGCATTTTTCCTTCCTTATCTCTGATTTGGTTAGTAGCTAGTTGTAGCCTTTTATGATTTATGATGGAATAAAAATACCTTGTATTATCATCCCCCAACTTTATCCAATTTGCTTTGCTTCTCTGTTGCAGAAAAGCTTCAGCCAAATATGAGGATTTCCTGAATCGCTGACACTTCTGTTTCTCTTGTTCCTGAAGTGCTATATCAGATGGATTTTGGTGCAACCATTTTTGTACTTCTGCCAATGCCATCCTATCCTCCTCTGCTCAGTGAGTATATTTCGAAAATGCTCTCTATTAAGCTCTTGGAAACTCTTTTTTAAACCCTTAAGGCTTTTTACTACTTGGAACATCTTGCACCCTTCACCTTGAATTTTCCATCCTCGTTGCACAATATCCATAAACTTTGGATGTTTGGCCCAAACATTACAAAATTTGAAAGCTCGTTTTGGCATGTTGGGTCTTCCCTCCTTAGCCAATTTCAATGGACAATGGTCACTAATACCCTCAGGATTAGCAACCATTTGCATTTCATTCTTCCCCTTTGATAATTCTCATTTGTCCACATCAGGCATATCTGGGGTGCTGCCTCCCCTTTCTACACTTTTTTCATTGTAACATTCTTCTTCCTACATTTTGTTTCAGAGTGTCCATACTTTTTATAGTGCTTACACAACATAGGTTTCCAATCATATTAGATTTTTTGTTCAATGAGCAGACCTTTCTCATTCTTGAAATACACCATATCTGGCAACTCAGTATCTACTTCAACTTCAATCAGTAATCGAGCAAAGTTTAGACCTATTTTCCGCTCAATTTCCTATCCACCATTAGCGGCTTCCCAATTAGGCTTCCAAATATTGCTCAGTCCTTTAGGCCCCCAATATTTAATATCCAGTCCAGGAAGTTTCACCCAAATTAGTACTGTGTACAACTCCTCACACATAAACTCCATCTCTTCATGCCAAGTCTTAACTATGAAAGGCTTATTATCAAAGTGGTATATCCCACCTTGCAAAATAGATGTTTGCATAATCAAGACACAACTTCCAATGCAAGTGTCTACGATCGTACAATAGTATAGTAACCCAACCAAGGGTTGGGGTCGAGTCCCAACGGAGTGGGCTTGAGAATTAATTGAAAAATAAAATCAAGTTTTAATTAGTGATAGCTAAAAACATTATCGAATATAAACATGTTAAATCTAAGGGGTGACACAAGTGTCAATTATCAATGGGGTTTGTCACAAGTAACTAAAAACAACAAAAATGCAAAGAGTACTAATCAAGGAGAGGGGATTCTTGGGATGTGATAGGAATACGGGTTAGACTAGATCATTGGGTACATGTTTTTGATAGTAATTCGTTGAATATTTGTGACTAGGCTAGACTATAGTGGGGGTAAGCTTTCTCTCGAACAACTTACCCCGAATCAAATGGGTTCCTCTCGTACACCCACTTGCCGTATGAGGAAGGAGCTCCAAAAAAGACTTGACTTCAGAGCGGGGAATCTTCCTACAAGTGAGCACCAAGTCAAATGTATTCAAAAAGGGCAACATCTGCCTTAGCCCACACACTCTCTCGAGCTGAGTGTGTGGGATAAGGACTAGGGTTCACACTCTCGAGCTGAACCTCATGTCGACCCACTCTCACCGGCCATCAATTTAGTAGTCTTAGTTTTACGACCTCTCTCTCTCGAGCAAGCCGAAAACACAAAGGTGAAATCGTATTTGCAACTACAATTTCATTAAGTTCCAACACAACTACTAAACGAAATCACGTCTAAACAACAAATAAACTATCATCAAGCAAGACCCAATAATTAATCTAATTCATATTCACAAAATCACACCCCAAAAATTGGGGTTTTAGCTAGACATGTAAAAGAGAGAGAAATTTATACCAAAATGAGTTTGTATTCAAATGGGTATGAAGATTTTAGTCTCAAAACAAGTCAAGAGTGAAGAATCCAAGAGACCCAAACCCAAATTGTTGGAGTTGAAACCCTTTGAATCTTCAAGTTCTTCAAAACCCTCTCCAAACTTAGAACTCAAAATCTATGTTAAAAATTATATATTAAAAAATCTCATCTTAAGCTACAACTCTCAACGAGTATTTATAGTTTCAAAAATCTGTGTTGCAGCAGATCATTCGGCGTCGTTAGTCGAGATTGCCGATCAACTCGGCGATCCGCCCTTTGGTAGGTTTCATCCTCATCTTGCTCTATCCTTCAACATTGTCGTGTTTTGGATCATTGTGTGACATAGTACTGCTTCGCGAAATTGCTCGGGGACATGCCGACTGCTTCTTTTCACCATCGATTTGATCTTTTCTTTCAGGGTTCAACATACTGGAACAAAAGGCAAGGGTAAGATTTGTTCCTTTTTTGCTAAGTAGTGTTCATGCTTTCCCTCAAACTCCAAATACCTGAAACTTAAGGGTTTTCATTAGATATTGAGATAGAATATGCATTTGAGGACACTAATTCTATCAAAATATAGCCCTAAATGAGTCCAATTTGTGGACTCATCAAAGACCTCACTCTTTTCCTCAAGAATATCAAACCTCACCAACACTATCCCGTTCTTCAACATAGAGACATTATTGATTTCAAACTTTCCCCACTGCCTTTGAATATATCCATTTAGCACTGCAAATGGTGGATGGGCTCCAAGTACATAACAAACCACTGCATTCTTCCAATAATAAATTTCAGATGTAATATCTTCCAGATCTATTTCAGACACAGGTATCTGACCCTGAGTGATGGGAGAAATAAAGTCCAGCTTGAAACCTGCATTGGATGTTTTTGTGATGTTGAAATTGTCTCAAATCGAGGGTTTTCGTCTCACCTCATTTTCAGATTCCATTTCATTTGCCCATGACTTCCTTGCAAATATGTTTGGGGAGTATATTGCCTCATTCCACTCCTTTAGTATCGATTTTGGGCTACTTACTGTTTCATTCACCTTCGTCTTTACTTTTTCATTAGATTTTGATGCAATTGCTGTTTCAATATCCAAATGCGTTGGTAATTCATCCCTATTACACTCCCTCCCCAGAAGTTAGGTTTTGAGAAATCTCGACCTGGTTTCCTTCTGTCCCATGATTCCCTTGATTACCCTTCCTTTTCTATAGGTGATTCATCTGCTTCATGCTTTCCTGAGCTTTAACAGCCTTTTGAGTAGGAATCCGACCTCTCCTTCCCATGGAAGCGCACGTTAAGCTAACATGCACTGAGAGAGTTTGGATTGAGAGTTAACCATGACCTTTTTAGTCATGAATGAATTTGTACAAAAATGCACTCAAGTGAGTCCAACAAAAACCAAATAAAAGCAAAAAATCAGCCCATCCCAATACTTTCTCTCCTTTCTCCTTTCTAGCTGGACTATTCTTTTCATCTTTCTTTTCTCTTTTGTACTGACGTTGTTGTCTGGTGGATACCGTGGGATGTTTTTGGGTTCGACAGAGGTGCCTAATCATAAAACTTAGTTGAGTGAACTCTTTGTAAGTAATCATCTTCGCCTTTCCTTTATGTTATGTTGCTCCTCTTGGTCCTTTGGCCACCAAATATTTGCAGCTGAGGTAGTGATGGAGATATTCGTGATGCTCAGACGCTTCCTCCTTTACAACTCATCCTCAAGATCCATTTTCCCAGTCCATATTCGACCCTAGCCCTCCACTTTTGCCGGTGACTCCTTTTTGTAAGCTGACATAGCATAGGCTAGGTAGCTTAAATTTCTCACATTTATTAAGCCTCGTAAATGGCTAAAGTAGTTGATGAAAATATCATAACTGTGAGACACGAACTTGCTTTGGTAATCTTTCTGCATCATTGCATGTTGTTGTTTATTCTCCGGGCTCTAATTCTTAAATTAGAAATTTGTGCTTTGTCATTGTTTAGCAATTTTCAACATTTTACTAGTAGCAGTAAAAAAATTGTTAGCATTAATTAGGGTAAACTGTTGATCCAATGCTACATTTTCTAGCTTGTCTGCAAGTTGATTTGCCTCTCTAAATGCATGTTTAACTGTAACTTGTGATTGTCTTATTTCTTCAATCTGAACTGCCAACTATCATAGAATCATCCATAATAATCTTTCTTAAACTGAGTGAGTCAGTTTCAAGAATTATATTATGTAAATTAAGATTCCGGCGTCTCCTCAATGTCAATAGGATTACAGTAGCCTCTGCCTCTATATTTGTAGCAATTCTTATACATCGAGCCTCTGCACTAATAAGATCTCCATTTGCATTTCTGATGCAGAAGGCATATGAATGCTCCCCCGAATTTTCCTTACTAGCTCCATCAGTATGGCACATCATCCACCCTTGCTCTGATATTTCCCATCTTATTGTCAACCAATGAATTTCTGATTTGTATTTCAGTAGCTTGACTACTATTTCCTCCTACTCTTTTGGTATCTCAATCCATGTGTATTTCAATATGAAAGCGATGTATGGATACCATTGTTTGTTGTAGTAGATATTCATATCTCACTTCTTTTCCATGTCTTCTATTAGTTCTTCTTTTTCATAACTCCCACATTAACAGAGTAGGGATGACCCTGTATATGTATCTTAATTTAGTTGGGGCTAGTTCATTTCACCACCTTTTTATCAATTGTTGTAGTTAATCTCCTTTCATGCTAATTCCTGCATAAGAAGAAAAAAATCTTCATAGCCTTTGAGCTAATGAGCTATTAGAAATAGGTGGGACATAGTCTCTTGTGCATAACTTTCACAATAGTAGCATCTTCAGTCCAATGAAACCCTCATCTCCCTCAGGTTGTCTTCAGTGACAATCCTTCCTTTCCATACACTCCATTGAAAAAGCTGATTTTGAAAGATATACATTTCAACCAAATGTTGTCCAACCATTCCTGTCGTAGTCTTTTTTCCTCACTAGTTCATATGTAGACTTTACTGAGAAATTACCACTGGTATTAGGCATCACTTTCTCCAGATTCCATGTTAGTGTTGATCTTCTGCACTATGAACTTTGTCATTTCTTCTAATATCATGCCTAGTAGTTTTTCTTTATTTCATTCCCTATTTTTGATGCAGCTTTTAACTTCAATATCTTCCACCTCCCCCTACATCCTCAGTGAAGTATAATGCACCTTGTTTAGTCCAGTTATCAAATAAAAAATTAGAGTTTTCTGATTTGATTTGCCACCATATCTCATGTTTTGTCTCATCCTTTACCTCCACCATTTTTTTCCATACATGTGAGGCCCCTCTGCCCCCCCCCCCCCCTCCGCAATAATTGGGTGTTGCCTTTTACAGTATTTGTGCCATGTAAATATGCTCCATAATGATCCTATTGAGACCCTTAATCTCCACCAAATCTTGCTAAATAGGGCTTTAGTTACTTCATGGAGTGATCTAAAACCCACTCTCCCTTTTATCTTGGGTAAGCACATATCCTCCCACACAATCCAGTGTTTTTCCTTTTCTCCCCTTATTCTGCACCAAAATAACTTGGCAAAAACTTGGTGCATTTGTTCTATGAATCCTCTGGTAGGGTTCCTAGCTGATAGATATACACTGGCATAGACTGCAGAACATGTGCAATTATCACATATCGTCCCACATAGGATAAAAATCTATTTTGCCATCACATGATTTTCTTTGCTACCTTCCTCAGTATATCTTCATAGTGTACCTTGTTCTTCTTCCCATATTAAACATGACATCCTAAGTATGTAAAAAAGAAGGTTCCACTTTCGGGAAGAACATAGAATAGTAGAAGATCCAACATGCAGAACATGACGATCATTATAAATTCACGAATTAGAAATGCTGTAATATACTCTTTTCCATAACCATTTTTTATACATGTGAGTTTTCTCAATCTGATTCCCATTGCTAGAGGTGTTTCTTCATGTAGATAAAAAAAACTCTTCTCCATGTTTATTATTTGATCAGACACCTTTTGAAACCTCCTAAGCATCCACATCATTTTTATAACTGAGTATCTATCTCTAGACCCAAACAAAATTGTATCATCAGCAGCATATGACAAATGATTAATCTCTGGAATCCATATTGGCATTCCATATCCTCTATACCTCTCATCTTCATGTAGTTTGTTCAGCCCTCTTGTAAGCACTTACAACTGCAATGATAAACAAAGTGGGTGATATGGGATCACCTTGTTTTAGTCCTCTCGTTGAAGTGAAAAAACCTTATGATCTTCCATTTACTAGAACCGAGTACCATTTGTTTGAAATGAGCCTCAAAACAATGTCAATAATAACCTCTGAGAATCCAAACTTTCACAACACCTTTTTTAGAAAAATTCAAAACATTCGATCACACGCCTTTTTCATGTTCAGTTTTACCACAACATTATGATACTTGTTCCTTTTCTTACTGTCTCGGATAATTTTTTGGGCTAATAAGACATTCTTTGTGATGCTTCTCTCCTTCACAAATTTCGGTTGGTTCTTGGAGATAATCATTGGAAGCCACCTTGTTATTCTCTCATGAGTAATCTGGATACTATTTTGTTCATGAAAGTGCTCAAACTAATTGGTCTTAGGTCCACAAAGCTTTTAACTTTTTATTTCTTTGGGATAAGTACCAAGTTAGTATGAGTAATGAATCTAGGAAGTTGCTGCCCGCAAAAGAATGTCCTTACTATGTTAGTGACATCATCTTCAAGATTACTCATTTTTTGAAATAGCACAAACATCATAAATTCTATTAGCTTAGTTTCTAAATACGTGTGCTCACATCAATTTAGGAAACTAGCTTCCATACTACTTTTTCTTCATCAGATAAGGAAAAGGCATAGATTCCCCCACCCCCTCCACCTACGAACCTTTCCTGAAAAGTTAGACGTTTAAATTATCAAGACTACTTATTACACACATTTACTACTTAAAATTGAATTTTATTTACCCCCTAAAACTGATGTGGGATAAAAATAAAAGTGTGTGGGTCAGAAAAGCAAAAGATCAAAATTCTCCTTACAACCCACATACCCATCTCTTCTTCTTCACACCCCATCCTCCCTTCTTCTTCACACCCCACCTATTATCCTCTTCTTCTTCATTCTTAATTTTTCATAACAACCTTAAAACACAACTTTTTTTATTCACAATTTGGGCTAATTTTTTTGTAAGATTATTTCAAATAAATTAAAAATACTAATAAAAATTCAATCTTTCTTTTTTACTAACCTTTGAAAATTTGGAACTATGATGTTTAGGCATACGAAGCTAAGAGGAAGGGGGTGGGGGTGGTGGGCATAACACCATCGTGATGTTCATTTACTCCCCATTTTGAATCTTGATTTTCTTCAAAACCCATAAAGATATCTACCTGAATTTTTTAAAGAATTGAACTTTAGTTCAACTGGATTAAAGAATTGAAGGTGATATAGTGACGGTGAAGAACAAAGAATCAACAACGAAGGTGTCTGGACATAATTTTGCAGGTGAAATAAGAGATAAAGTGGGTGTGATTTAGCGATGAAGAAGATATAATTACTAGAAAATTTTAATAATTAATTAGGAATCAAGTATAAATTTAGTTTCCTAATTGTGAAACATTTAATTACTTAAATGTATCAACAAAATCATTTTCATATTTCTACTAATGAATCTAACAAAAACCAATTTTTGGGGTACAACAAGAGTTTGTATTCTCAAATGATACCAGAGGGATTTGCATGTATTATGAAAATTCTGTTTTCTCTACGATTAATATCTTCTTTATCTTCTTTCGAAGGCAAAAAAATTTCAAATCTCATAATTTACGATCAATTCATTCTGCATTTCCTTTTTTAGAGGGCAATTTTTCACATCTAAATTATGTATTAGATATACTAATATCCTACCCCGTTCATTTGGAAATCTTGGTTCAAACTCTTCGCTATTGGGTAAAAAATGCCTCTTCTTTACATTTATTACAATTATTTCTCCACGAATATTGTGATTTGAATAGTCTTATTACTTCAAAGAAGCTCGATTACTCTTTTTCAGAAAAAATAGATCACCAAAATTTCGCGATCCGCACCAAATTTATTTCAATTTCAAGAGCTCGGATCATATCGGTATATCATAAAATAGAGTTAAACAAAAGAAAAGTCAATTAATAATAAAAAAAGATATAAAAAATATGATTTATGGCGCTGATGTGGTAGCGAGTATAATAC
Source organism: Solanum verrucosum (assembly GCF_900185275.1). Taxonomy (NCBI): domain Eukaryota; kingdom Viridiplantae; phylum Streptophyta; class Magnoliopsida; order Solanales; family Solanaceae; genus Solanum; species Solanum verrucosum. Next base: position 613,941 of record NW_026020215.1, read on the forward strand.
ACCACATATTGTGGAGTGGTGTTACATGTCTCAAGGTGGTATTAAAGGTGTGTAATAAGTCATTGTGATAGTTAAGCGTATAACTGATTTTTTTGGGACAAGTTCATGAGGAAATTTTGCATTTTCCCCGCCAGATAGATATATCTAGCTCACTCAGATACATGTATATAGGATACATGCGACTCAAATTAAATATAATTTGTTCTAAATATATTATATGCAAGACTGATTCACATGTATCTAAGATGCACTCTCACTTTTGATCGCTCGCCTCTCTGCCTATAAAAGTATCTGGTATCAAAATATTGTTGAATCTCTCACTCCCACCCCCCTCTCTCGCTCGCCTCTCTCCCTATGTATTTGTGTTTCAAAATATATTCCGTATCAAAACTACATGTATATCTAGTATCAAATATACATGTATTTAATATAAGAAAAATACACTAATACATTCTTCAGCGTATCGTGCATAGAGAAAAAATAGGAGTGGAAGGTGGGGACAACATAAAGAGAAGGAGAGATCGAGTGATAGGAAGAGAGAAGAAAGAGGGGAGAGAGAGCGAGAGAGAAGGAGAAAGCAAGAGGAAAATTTGAAGTATTGGTGTATCTAACTTGAAGTCTAGTATAATTATTAAATAATGAGATAATTTATAATTATTTCAAATTATAAAGTAAACTAGTATTTATGATAGAAATATTTATAGAGAAAATTCCATAAATAGCAAAGATAAAATAGACATAATAAGACTCTATTGCTATAGTTTCGGTAATTGTCCTATATAACTATAATTTCATTTTGCTATGGAGGAGGCGGTTTGTATATTTTGCTTGCAAATATACAAACAAAGTAAGTATATATATATATTCTGTATTTATACATTTAGAAATTTTTCAGAACTCCGTTTTATATTTCGTTTGTCAATATACAAACATAGTAATTTATTATAATTTTTCATAAATAATATACAAATAGCTAGGGTAAGCATATCCATATTTTGAATTTATATATTCAGGAACCGAATTATACAAATTTTGAATTTATACAATTAGAAAACCGAATAGCAAAATTTCGCGAAACTATAGCCACATAATAAAAATAATCAAAACTATAATTATATTAAATAATTACCCTTATATAGAAGGGAGAGTTGTGAAGGACCAACATGGCTGCAAAGTTGTACCCTTGGTTGCAAGAGTTGTGAAGGACCAACATGGCTGCAAAAGTTGTACCGTTATATAGAAGGGAGAGTTGTGAAGGACCAACATGGCTGCAAAAGTTGTACCCTTGGCTGCAAGAGTTGTGAAGGACCAACATGGCTGCAAAAGTTGTACCGTTGGCTGCAAAAATTGTACCGTGCAATTTCAACAAATACACAAGTAAGGGCATTTTCGTAATTTCAAGGCATAAATTGGTACTTCTTTCATAAGCCACCTGTTATTGCTTAGTGCAGATTTTTTCCAATAGTTAACTCATTCCCACTTTCTCCATTTCATTCTACGTTATTCTTTCTGAAGCTCTTGAAATTGTAGAGAAAATACTATCAAACGTTCTTAATTTCTTTGATTTTTTCTTTATTTTGTCTATTTATTTACAGGAAATTAATAAATTTTGCGCTTTGCCATTGTCGAACACTTTTCAACTATTGCCAAATAGGGGTATTTTTGTCATTCTGGTTTCCGTCTGAAAGTGATAAGCCAGGCAGGGAAATTATTATCACTTCAACTTTTCAAAGGCTGCATTGCGTATGTGTCTTTCTCTCTATGCATTCATCAAACACCTACTCTTCTTCAATTGACCTATAATTTTTAAGGCTTTGGGGTCATCCCCATTTTCCCCCTTGTGCTATACTTTTTGTTTCTGCTTTTGCTTGTGTCTTGCTTCCTTTTTTTTTAATATATATATATATACTAGATACAGGATCCGCGTTAGCACGGACTTAATATATGTTACTTTTTCTGTCGATTTTTATTGTCATGTTATATTTTTCAAAAATCAATTTGATTAATTTTTAAAGTTAAATTAGATTACATTAATTCGATATTTTAAAAAAATAGATACTCAAGAACTATATGAAAAGTACTATAAATTCTATTTTTTTGCATATCAATATGATAAAAAATACATCGTAAAATATTAGTCAAAGTTATTATCGTTTGACTCTAAAAAATTAAACTATGACAATTAAAAGTCAAGGGAGACAATATTTTTTTGTTTCAATTTATATGACATAAATAGAATTTGGAAAGTCAGTTGAATTTAAATATGATACTTAGATATTTTAAGTCATTAACTATTGTAATTTATATTACTTATTTTACGTAAGTTTTAAATAATACTACTATGTTACTCTCTCTATTCCATTTATGTAAGTTATAATACTACTATGCTACTCTCTTTATTCCATTTATGTAGCACGTATAGAATTTTGATAGTCAACTAAATTTTTACATGCCTTTTAACTTTTTAATTATTAATTATCGCTGTATCCTAATTAACCGAATGTTTCCAAAAAAAAAAAAATTCCACAAGCAGGTTATTAATGCAATATTTAATTAGCAATTATAATTATCGATATAACTACAGTAAGTGTAAATTTGGCCCCACAAGTCAAAAGAGATAGTCTCAAATAGGAAGCAATCACACGTGTATGGAGTACAATGCAAGTGGGCCCACATATTCAGTAAAATTGTCTACAAGCATTCAAAAGATAGACTGTAAATAATTGAAAATAATATGACTTTTTTGTCCAAAAAAGAAACGCTACATCCATGTAAAGTTGAAGTACAAAAAAGTTGAAACGATAAAAATTTGTGAAATACCAAAATAACCCTTGGTCGGTAAGCTGGCAACACACCCGAGAGGTGCTTGTCAAGCCGCTTGTATTACTCCTATATTATTACTTTACTTTACTCCTATATAGAAGTGGGAGTTAATAGGACTAACAAAGCAATACAATTTGTACAATAAACTAAGAAATGTGTACTTTATTCTTTACTCCTATTTAGAAATGAGAGTTTGGAAGACCAACATTGCACTAATAGAAGTGGGAGTTAATAGGACTAACAAAGCAATACAATTTGTACAATAAACTAAGAAATGTGTACTTTACTCTTTACTCCTATTTAGAAATGAGAATTTGGAGGACCAACATTGCACTAAAGAGTTGGACTAAAAGCTTTAGAAATTGTACATTGAGGCCCACCAAAAAGATGAACTAAAGTAACTTCATCTACTTCTACTTTTTCTACACATTGGAATGTGTACTGCTTTCTGTACATGTGTTTTTTTGACAATTTTGATTATATTTTTTTTAAAAAAATTATTGCCTCGATTTTTATTTTTATTTTTAACATTTATTTTTAATTTTAAAAGATTGGAAATTTTATGTTAAAAATATAAATAATAGAAAAAATGATTTATTTAACTTTTATCATCATCAATACTACTAATTTATTTGACGTTTTTTCTTAATCTTCATCTCATCATTAATGTTATTTATATAATTTTCTTAAATCACTTATTTTTTCTTTTTTAACTCTTTTATATATATAAAAGTTGGATATGTAAATGATGATGTGACATTTCTTAGAAACTAAGATTACTATTTATCTAATTTCTTCAAATTTTTTAAAAAAATTGAAGATATCATACGCAAATTTATGGTCAAATTTAAACTATTTGATTCTCGAGAAATAAAAAGTGTCAAATAAAATGGGACAGACGAAGGATAACTCTCAATTAAATTTATTTCACTTTTTATTTTCCATTTTTAACATAATTTTTCAAGTTGGATTTCTAGGAATTCTATAGTAGACCCATTTAAATTTTACTTTTTTGTTTTAAATTAGAGAACTTGTCCGCACTTCGCGCGATCATTTAAATTAAATATTTTTGATTAATTTTATCTTTACTCTGTTGTTTAATCGTAATAATATTATTTGTTTTAATAATATAAAGATTGTGAAAAAAATAAAGCTTCACAAATTTTACATCTATTAAATGAGGAAGAATATATTTTTTTATCAAATAAGTTAAAATATATTTGCTAATAACAAATTCTTCCATTGCATGAAGTTGATCCTTTAATATATAATATATATTCCGGTGTATCATTCTCCTTAAATGTCTAAGAAATATCTCATAATGTCAAATAACACTGTAATACTCCCTCTGTCCCTAATTACTTGTCCACTTTTAAATTGACACATTTATTAAGAAATCAATTAATGACATAGTGAGTTTATCATTTTACCCCTATTAATTATGAAGTAGATGAAAAGTTCTGCAATTTTCAAAGTAATTAGTCATTTAATTGAGGGTATAATAGGTAAAAAAAATGTTCTTTCTTGATTTGTCAAAATGGACAAGTAATTAGAGACAACTATAAAAGGAAAAGTGAACAAGTAATTAGGGACAGAGGGAGTACTAAACAAATGCATTAGCAAATGAAATTATATTACAAATATATTGAATAATGACGTAATGATACCTTAATAGAATTTTCTATCCATTTAAAAAAAAAAAAGCTTTAACCCTTTCAATTTCGTTATATCTTCTTATTTAGTAGAAGAATCATCATTTATTATATTCTACTCCACTCCACCTTAATTTGTACCATCAGAGTTTTAAGAATAAACATTAAATTTTAAATCGAAATAAAAAATCATTGAAAAATGATAGAAAAAATAATAATAGTATATGAAAATTAAAATAAGGTGCAAGAAAAGCCTTTTCACGATAGTTTTTTGAAATATATTGATAACAATTAAAATGAAGTTGTTATTTTATCTTTAAAATTAAGTTTGATTGAATTGAATTAGTACAATGAGAGAAAATATTAAACTAATAACTTTTTTATGTTATTAAATGCATTTTCTTTTTAATTGAGTAGTAGATTAAAAGTTTCGAAATAGGATATTAAAATAATATCTTACTCTCTCCTTAATTATTATGGTATTGCAAACATTTATTTTCCTTAAATGGTGATTCATTTTCCATTTACAGTTATAACCAATTATTTTCTAATGTATTGAATGTGGTTATGGGATATTGAAATAATATCTTTATCTTTCCTTATCATAATAAAATTATAATTTAACATTTATTTTTCTGAAATGATAATTTTGTTTTAATTCCTAGAACATATTGTTTACTATATTGAATGTAATTATAATAAAACATATTGTATTTAGTATGACAATAGAACTCAAAAATTTGAGAAATTAGATAAATAGTAATCTTAGCTTCTAAGAAATGTCACATCATCATTTACATATCCAACTTTATATATATAAAAGAGTTAAAAAAGAAAAAATAAGTGATTTAAGAAAATTATAGAAATAACATTAATGATGAGATGAAGATTAAGAAAAAACGTCAAATAAATTAGTAGTATTGATGATGATAAAAGTTAAATAAATCATTTTTTCTATTATTAAAATTTTTAACATAAAATTTCCAATATTAAAATTAAAAATAAATGTTAAAAAAAAAATCGAGGCAATAATTATTTTAAAGAAAAATATAACCAAAATTGTCAGAAAAAATTGATAAAAATAAATAAGTATCTATTACTAAGAATGGTGTCACTACATTTTCTATTTTAACTTTATTGTTACATATGGATAGAAACTTTTAGAAGAAGAAATGATCCAAAAATTAAAAATAATGATTCCTTAAATGGTGATTCCTTTTCCATTTACAGCTTTTTAATTAATTTTTAATGTATTATATATGATTATGGATATTGGAATAATAATTTTATCTTTTCTTAATCATAATTAATTATATTTTAAACTTTGTTTTTGTGAAATGATAATTTTCTTTTCATTCGTACAACATATTGATTAATATATTAAATGTAATTATAATAAAACATGTTGTATTTAGTATGACAAAAGAATTCAAAAATTTTAAAAATTAAATAAATAGAACGTCTAAGAAATGTCACACACACACACACACACACACACACACACACACATATATATATATATATATATCTAAGAAAATGATATAAATTACAATAATGATGAAATGAAGATTAAGAAAAGAAGTAAAACAAATTAATAATAATATTGATGATGATAGGAGTTAAATAAATCATTTTGTAAATTTTCAATATAAATTTTTCAGTCTTTTAAAATTAGAAAATGCTATAAAAATAAAACTAAAACTAAAACTAAAAATCGAGGCAACAATTATTTTAAGGAAAAAATAAAAAAAAATGTCAGAAACATTGATAAGAATAAATAAGTATCTATTGCTAAGAAGGTGTCACCCCACATTTTCTATTTTAGCTTTATTATTACATATAGATAGAAACTTTAAGATGAAGAATGATCCAAAAATTTTAAAAATAACAAATCAATTATGTAAAAATACATGTGTAATTCTTATAAAGTTATAATAACTAATTTCTTCAAATAAATAATTAAATGAAAGAAAAAAAAGTAATTAAGAAAATAATATAAATAACACTAATTATGAGATTAATAGCATTGATGAGGAAAGAAACTAAATATGATCATCTTTTAAAATTCTTTTTTAGAAAATATATATAAACTTTAATTAAAGATAAATAAGAAAAAAATATTTAATTAAAGATACAAAAAATAAAGACAAAATAAAAGAAGAAAGAAATTAGAAGAATAACGAGGTTGAAAGAAATAATATCTAATTTTCTCTCTTCTCAAATGACAAAATAAATTTTTGCTTATTCTCCTCCTAATTTGATACGAATTCCATAAATAGAATGATTTTTTCTTCAAATAATTTTTCTTACCCTTTGAAACACTAATTAGCCTTCTTATAAATTTCTCAACCACAATGAATTTTCTCTCCTTGTAGGAGGAATAAATATTTTTTCAAAAAGTCTTTTATTTTGAAAAGAATTTTTTCTTACATAATCTCTTTCTTTACATCAATGTCTTCACAAGAATCATGAGATATTCTCTCCTTCTCTTTTGTTAAAAAAGTCACGTGACCTAGAAATTTGATGGACATCTTAGCGACAGAAGTTGATACCATATATTGATCATCATCGTCAGAAGAAAAAGAAGAGCCAAAGTGAAGAAATTTGTTCTTATTTGTTACAAATGCTCAACTATTTTTTTTTATTTTATAGGCTAAATAATTATAAACAGTTATAAAAAATGAATAGTTTTTATCTTTTCATCTTTCATTTTCATTTACTTAAATCTATATTAGTGTAATGGATGTTATAAAGGGAATAATTAATCTAGTATGACATAAATACTTTTTTTTTAAATACAAATAAAAAATACAAAACAAAGATAAAATGTCAAAAAAAGATGAATAGAAATACTGGTCATAGAGAGATGCCACATCAAATTGTCTATATTCAGCTTTATATATACATATATAGGTTCATGCCCTTAGATGTTATTTTATTACTTTAGCTGGCATCGACATTTTTGTAAATCTGATATCTACTTTGGAACAATTTATAATGTGGCATTAGCTCACAATTGAGATCATAAATTTAAAAATAATAAAATTTAATTTATTATAATACTAATATCAATATCATAAAGATATATATATATAAAGAGTATTATAAATTGTAATAATTAACCGCTTTAATTTTTTTAAATCATATAACTAATTTGATTTACACTCCAAAATTCATAGGTGTCACATAATTTACACATTAATTCTTCATTACTTAATATATGTAATTATATCAATGACATATAAATTGAAATAAAAAAGTTACATATTTTATTTGAAAATCATGTAATAGTACTATAAGGTATAATAATTAACAACTTAACATATTTTAAAATTTTAGTTGACTCTCCAAATTCCATATGTCTTATGTAATTGAGACAGAGAAAAACATATATTGGTTTAAAATTAATAAAAATATTATAAATTATAATAATTAACAACTTAAAATTTATAAAAAAATTCCTTTAAAAAAATTTAGTTGGCTCTCTAAATTCAATCGGTATTACAATAATTAAAACATAGAAATTAACATAGATTGGACTCCTGCTGACATTTATGTTTCCTTTTTTAAAATTTTTTCTTTTACACTTTATATAAATAAATTTTTTATGTAAAAAGTATTATAAATCATAATAATTAATAGCTTAAAATATTTGAAAACATATAAAAAGTTTTTGTTAACTTTCAAAATTTCATCTATACCACATAAATTGGGAGAAATATAGATATATAGATATTTTAAGTTGGTAATTATTGTGAGTTATAGTATGTTTTATGTAATTTTCATATATATTACTCGCTTTGCCCAGATTTATGTGATACAAATGAAATTTCAAAAGTCAATTAATTTTTTATAAGTTTTTTTTTATATTAACTTGTTAATTATTGTGATTTATAATATATTTACGTAAAACATACTAAAAAATTGATTAACTTCAAATTTCATATGTACCACATAAATTAAAACAGAAATGGTAACATAAATTGGGCCCCGTGCTGGCACGGGGTCCCATATCTAGTATACTCTAGATGTAGTGCCTATAGTTTCCCATATTTATATGGTTAGATAATTCCATTTTTCTTTTGAAAGTTGGGCCAAACGAACGGACTATTATGGCAAGGCAACGAATGAGAATGAATGTAAGGCCCAAGATTGGAAGGCAGCAGCCATAGTAAAAGTAGGGTTTTGGTGTGGTTCTCGCTCCCTACAAAGTGAAAGAGAAGTGCTGTAGTCTGCCTCTTCGCGGCTAAGCTTTCAGCAACCATGGGTATGCATATCAAAGTTCTCCATTTTCTCTCTCTCCCCTTCTCTTTAGATTCATTTTATCTTCTCTTTGTCTAGTTTTATTAATTAGTATGCCATTTTTTTTTTGTATAAAATGGATATAAGGTATCTCACGAGACTCTATGCACAAGAGGCGTGCCACTGGTGGCAAGAAGAAAGCGTGGAGGAAGAAGCGAAAGTAAGTCATAGTCTTTGTCTGTTGTGTTTCCTGTCTCCATTCTATGTCTCTCTCTGTCTGCTTATTTTATTTAGCAATTTTCAGTTGTCAGCCACTTCTGCTACTGAAATGGATCCTAAAATAATTGTTGATTAGTTTATATGTTAGGTTGTAGGTTAGAATTGGTTTTCACCAGTAACTTTATATTCATGGATTCATGATTTGACCTGAGAATGAGTTGATGATTTCAAACAGCCATTTGAAGCCTATAACTTGAATGGATTATAACTTGGCTTTTTTTTCCTAATTAAGAAGTGTCTTTCCTACGAGACTCGTAAATTTTATACGAGAATATCCCCTATTGCTGTGCTCTTTTATTTCATCTGTAAGAACAAGGAAATTTTAATTATCGTAATAGTAGCTGAAACCAGGGGCGGACCTACATGGAGTCTAGGGTTCATTCGAACAATTTTTTGATTCACATGTATGTACTTACTGATGAACCCCTCAGCATAAGCCAAGGGCTTGGTTCAGTGGTAATGGGGGTTCAAGATTTCATAGAAATGTACGCAGCTTTGCAGGTTCGAGCTGGGTAACAATGTTTTGTTTTCCAGATTTTCATTTTAATTTCTAAATAAATGAAACATCCGTATAGACATTTTACTGGGTATTAGAAAATAAATTTCTTTTCTACTTTTATAAAATTAAGTAAAGCTTATAACTGTTTTAAGTTTTCATAATTATAATTTAAAAAATACATTTTCTCACACTCATCTTAAGTCAAAGGTTTAATTTATATTTAATTAAGGAACAATATAATTACAAGTGAGATTAACTAAATAGGATTGGATTCGGAAGTATTCCTAATTTCAAAAAATTGAGTGATGTATATATGCAACTTTGACGGAGACAAGACCCATAATTAACACTAAAAAAAATGCACTCTCTCGCACTCATTTTAATATTATGTCAAACACATACTTCCTCGGTTTTATTGTTCGTGTTGCGGTGGAGTTGAATTTTATTTAGTTGCTTATATCTGATCCGACCCGTCCATATATGACCCGCCCGACCTGCTTATTTGTGAATACTATTACCGAGCTTACTTATCCTTTTGAACCCCTCGATACGCCTCTGGCTGAATTATTCATTAAGAATTGATAGTAAACTTGTCGAGGTCCACAGTGATTTCTTTATAGCTTTTCCAACCTAGGAATCCAGTGCTCTACCTTTTCATGGTGGAACTAACTAGCCTTTGCATTATAAATCTGCTAATCTGTGTATCAGTTGTGGTACTAGATTCTATTTTATTTATAGGAGAAATAATTATGTATTTGCAAAAGAGAACCTAATAAGAGAATCCAAATAGCAAAAATGATTTAATCAACTGTAACGGGAGGACTTAACTTTCTGTAAATCTTAATGATTTGATAGACTATAAGTAGGCATTGTTAGCTGACCTTCAGGTCGGGCTGGGGCTCTGCGCTCTTTCTTTCTGCGTGGGACGATACCTGGCCATACATTTCAAATATTTTTTTTACTTTATATGGAATTTATGAAGTTGGAATTGAAGAGGGAGTTGTGTTTGATTATACTTTTTACAAAGTAGAGAATTGAGCACTTTATTTGGAATTTATGATGATGGAGTTCGAAAACTGGTTTGGAACACTTATCCAATTTAGAATATAACTTCAAGTTGGGTTTGTAAATTTTATAACCAAACACTGTTTTTGAAATAAAGTTAAAATGTTCCGGAAAAAGTGGATAAATCTCATGGCCAAACGGCTATATGTCCAGAAAAACTACAAATCAACTTTACAAAAAAGGCTACAAATCATACTACAATTGATTTATTCTAGGATATTTCAATTAATTTGATCTAGTGAAATGGAAGTAAATCAGTTCCTACAGATAATCTGTATAATGTAGCTTGAGTAAAACAAGTTGCAGAAGATGAACATATAGTCTGTTGGAAAATGATGGTTGGATAAGTCGTCTTCCTGTAACCTGCAGAACGATGTGTTAAACCAAGCTTTTATCATTTGAATATTATATGGATAAACTATAATGTAAAACACTGTATTTTGGCTGCATTCTCTGAATCTAATCATTTCCTGAATTCTTTGAAGGTATGAACTTGGCCGCCAGCCTGCTAATACAAAGCTCTCAAATAACAAGACAGTCAGACGAATTCGTGTGCGTGGTGGTAATGTAAAGTGGAGGGCACTGAGATTGGATACAGGAAATTACTCATGGGGTAGTGAGGCAGTCACACGTAAAACTCGTATCCTTGATGTGGTTTATAATGCCTCAAACAATGAACTTGTTCGTACACAAACACTGGTCAAGAGTGCAATTATTCAAGTTGATGCTGCACCATTTAAACAATGGTACCTCCAGCATTATGGTGCTGACATTGGTAGGAAGAAGAAGGGGCCCGCTAAGAAGGAAACTACGGAGGTACTCGAAACACATACCATTCATCTTAATTAGTAATTGTTTGAGTTGATTATTTGTGATGACTACGAATTATCAACTCTGATGACACTGTCTCAGTGTCTACATGCCAAATGATTTGCAAGTGCTGAATGAATTCTTCCAATATATTCTGATACTTCTTATTCTTGGCTGATACAGGAAGGAGAAGGTGCTACTGCTGCCGCCGAGGAAACTAAGAAGAGCAACCATGTTCAGAGGAAAATTGAGAATCGTCAAAAGGACCGTACACTTGATCCTCACCTTGAAGAGCAATTTGGTGGTGGTAGGCTTTTGGCCTGCATCTCTTCCCGCCCTGGTCAATGTGGCAGATGTGATGGGTAAGCTTTTATGCTCAATACTTTGCTTCGTGCTTCATAAGAATAATGTTCAATATTTTGATTTTCCGTTATGCTTTAATTGAAAACTGATAGGTACATTTTGGAGGGAAAAGAGCTTGAGTTCTACATGAAGAAACTACAGAAGAAGAAAGGCAAGAGTGGAGCTGGTGCTGCTGCTTAACTGGTGCTACCAGAATCTTCAGACTAGTTTCATATTGTTGTAATTCCAATTTTGGGGATATGTGATTCTGTATGCAGTACCTTTTATTTTCTTTCTTGTACTCTTACCAAAGACTACTTTTCTTTATCATTATCAGTTTTTCCATGGTCTGTCCCAGTTTCTCTTGAAGGATTTTTGGATTAAGTGGGAATGAGATTCATGATCAGTTTTGTCTGATAAGAGTGGTTCACGCATTTTTATTTAATAGAGCAATGATTAAATGTGGTCAGAAGGAGAGTGTTTTTTTGATTTAGCACCAAAGCTGCAGAGACATAATGATGCTCTAACATGAGGTGGATGATCAATAACTATTCCTAACATCTAGGATAATACAAAGGCATAATACATAATCAACCTCTTTATACTTGCAAGAATGTTTCTTCAAACACTAATTATGTTATGTTTAAATACAACATTTCAATTTCTAATGAGGTGTTCCAATTAGAAATTTTTAGTTCAAATTATTGTTTTTAAGTATGTTTTCACCTGTCTATCATGCAGTTCAGTTAAACTTTAGACACTTTCTGGTTGAGGTTAATGTGTATTTGGTTAATTTAATTATCTAATAGGCGAATGAAAATATGATCAATGGTTGAAATTTTAATTGAAAGTGTATAATTGAAATATTTCATTAGGAGTTGAGGTGTATCAATTTGTACCCCATGTGATTTATATTACTTAATCGTTGTTGACTTGACACTCTTTAAGAAAATGGTAGCATGAATAGAAAAAAAAAACTCTAGAAAAATAAAATATTTATTTTTAATATAGAGTCTAGCTGACCAAGTAAAAAACGGAGAGTACGACAGTACGTACATAGACGAGCATAAAGAAAGACCAGAAGACAATAAGGGGCCGTTTGGTAGAAAAAAAATAATGCATGGATTAGTAATGCAGGGATTAATAGTGCTGGGATTAGTAATGCAGGGTATATTTTTTTATCAAGTGTTTGGTTCATTGCTTTTGACCTCATCTTGTGTTTGGATTAAAACTCTACAAAAAGATTCTTTCCAATTATACCCTTGCATTATTATGAGATTTTCTATTTTATGTAATCGATCAAAGTATATAATTGTCGGGACAATATTATTTTTTATGACCTTCTAACTAGCTAGGAGAAACAATTTTATTGTCATGTTTGCTATTTTCTCACTTGAATTATTCGAGGGTAAACAATTATTATCTTAATAAATTAATCACTTAAAAAACGTTAATTTTCAATTTAGAATAGATAGACCATCTACTTTAAAACCAAAAAGACGGTAAACAATAGTGAAATCGAATAAATCATCTACATTTACACATAAAGTTTACAAGTTGTAGTTTTAATATGTATGCAATTTATAAATTGTTCAAAATACAAATAATTAAAAACCACATAGAAATCAATAAATAATATATTAAATTAAGATCACAAACGTCATGTGGTGATATATTTGCCGCCTTTTCAATTAGTAAATGTTAAAGAACTCACATGTTAAATATTGTATTGATATGTATTGCATTTATTTATGAGAAAATACATAATTACTCCATTAAAGTAAGACCTGTTTTTTAAGAAGACACTTCAACTTTGCGGGGGTCCTAGTACCCCCCTTAAACAATTTTAAAGTGTTGTAAATATCCCATTATTCAGCCACCCTCAATTGCAAGAAAGGAAGTGCAATCACGCACCAATTACTATCTGCCACGTGTTAAATTTTAATTTTTAATCTTTATTTTCATTATTGTTTTTTTTCTTATTTTATTTACTTCATTTCCTCTTTCTTTTTTCTTTTTTCTCTTTCTTTTTCTTTCTTTATTACCCTCCTTTGCTCTTCTTCGACCCTTCTAGCTACCACACCAGAATTCCTCGACGTAGCCGCCATCTTCCTCAATCCTCATGAGTAGTCTTCATCATGTCACTATTATAATACCATCTCCACCGTTAATATCATCAAATCATTGTTAAATCAAAATAAAATTACTTACAAATTATAAATTGAAAATCAATAATCACCTCCAATCTACCATCCCCTTTTCAAAATTACAACAATTATGCAGCGGAACTCCATTATGATGAAGGTAATGAAATTCTATAATACTCTCAAATCGAAGAAATTTCTTTATTTATATGCTAAAGAACTACATAACATTTTTTTTTTTAAAGAACAATGTTATCAAGGAGGTTTACAATTATTATTATTTCGAAAAAAACAAGGGACAAAAGGAGAAAAAAGAACAAAGAGAAACAAGAAGACAATGAAAAAATGAGTAAAGTAAATGGGTCTTCTAAGTTGAAGAAGATAAAGAATATGTAGTTGGTTCTTTTGAAATTTGGGGAAGAAGATAACAAAAATAAAGAATTGAGAAAGTACAATAAAATAAATAAAAGAAAAGAAAAAAACAATATTTCTAATTAAATAAATTCTTAAATAAATATTTATTTACTTTTTGGTTCAGCTCACTCTCTATGAGAGACTGAACTACAATGGGACAATAAAGTCATTCTAAATAAAAATAAGGGGGTAATAGGACCCCTACAAAGTTTAAGTGTCTTTTTAAAAAACAGATCGTACTTTAATGAGATAATTATGTATTTTCTCTTTATTTATTAACAAACAGCTCTCTCTAAATAATAAAATTTGTAAGCTAATTTATTTAAATAAATTTTCTAGTACATATAAAACATAAAATCAAGAAAATAAATAAAATGATTAAATTGATTTGAGGGATATTATTTTCTTTACATAGATAATTCCATAGTATTAAATCCAATGTATTACTAATACCACCAAATGAAAGGTATTAATAATACACCATATAATACCATGTAGGGTGTATAACTACTCCATGGATTAGTTATACTTAGGCCCAAAAATTCTACCAAACATAGTACTAAATAATACCATACATAATACATGGACTATTTTCCTAACACCTCCTACCAAACGACCCCTAATGTTAACACTATCACTCATCTGTTTTCGTTTGGTTCGCCTTTTACACATTTCTTAAGAGACTATTACTAGTAATAAAAAAAGAGGTTTTACTATTATAACCATGTTTATATCTTTCTCTTTTATACTTGCTTTAGTCCCCCCCCCCCCCCCCCCCCCCAAAAAAAATAATAATTAAAATAAGAGGAACTTTCACATATAGCCACTAAAAAATAGCCTAATTACTCTCCATGGCTATAGTTTAATAATTACAATTCAAAACTGCATATCATAGGGAGGAGAGAGGCGAGCGAGACTGGGAGAAAGAGGAGAGAGGTGAGCGAGAGAGGGCAAAGAGTGGGAGAGAGGTGGATCGTATATGAATATCGGTTAGATAATTGTATATAAATATATATGTATTTGTATATATGGCAATCGAGATTAGGAGACGGAGGAAAGAGGCGAGCGAGATTGGGAGAGGAAGGAGAGAGGCAAGCGAAAAAGGGCAGAAAGTGGGAGAGAAGTGAATTGTATATGTATATCGGTTAGATAGTTGTATATTATACATATGCATTTGTATATATGGCAAGCGAGATTGGAGAGGGAGGAGAGAGGAGAGAGAGATTGGGAGAGGGAGGAGAGAGGTGACCGAGAGAGGGCAGAGATGTGAATTGTATATGTATATCAGTTAGATAATTGTATATTGTACATATGTATTTGTATATTCTGGCGAATTATACATATACAAACGTGACTAATTATACAAACTCGAAGTCAACCCACATAATTAATGTATAATATTAGTCGCGAGTGGTAATTATAGCAAACTATAGCTATGATGAGCAATTAAGTAGTATAAGTTTGCTTAACCATGTAATTTTCCCTTAAAATAATAGCAAATATAAAGTATAGTTTCCGAAATTACCTTTATTTTTAGATGTTTTTTTTGGGAATTAAGTAATATAAAAAAACACTAATTTTTAATGTTAAAGATATGGTTAGAAACGATGGTAAACGTTAATCTTAAATTTTCGAAGTGGTAACTATTGTGAGACAATTTTCTTTTTTAGCTAATTTGACCGTTAAAATGTGGGTTATTGGGTTAACGTGTTTTTAATGGTTTTATAATTTTTTTTATTGAGTTATCGATTTGGTGATTTTTAATATTGGGTTATTGGGTAAACTGATAACCCATTAAGACTAGTAATTTACTACTTTTACTTGTACATAAATATTATATATTAATTTCAATACTTTACTGTCTTTGTCCTTTAGCCTTCAATTCACACATCGCAGTGAGTTTGAGTTCACAACTTCACATTATACAAAACATTAAAATCTAAAGTAAGAACCCTATTCCTCTTAATTTCTCTTTGTGTTACACTTGTATAGTTCTTTTCATGCTTGTTATTATTGTTTTTATTTTATCAGCATTTATAAAGTTACATTATTGTGTTTGTAACACCCCGACTTTTCAAAACATCTAAATTAACTCGTATCTTCGTGGAAAGACAAAGAAGATGAATGATAAATTAAGAATGATGTGGTATGTCATATTTTAAGTGTTCAAGGGTTGTATCTATTTGAAGTTAGGTAAGTCGCAAAATAAAAGTTGGCGAAAGTTATCGTAAGTTCCTTTTTAAAGATTTCTCTGAAATTTGGGTTAAATGTCTTGGATATTTTCTCCCAATATACAAAGAGTTAGAAGGCCTATCACCAATTAAATCGAAGGCCTACGAGTCTAGTTTGCAACGCACAAAATCCCGTATCCAACCGACATCGGAGTAAAAAGTTATGAGGATTTTACTACGGACGGCCAGGGCAGAATTCGGCTGGGGTAAAAAAAAAGGGGTATGTCGGCTTACTCAACGTTTTAAGCCATGAAAACATTTCTTTTCACTTCCAAACTAGAAAGAAAGCTTAGGAGAGGGTTCCTATGGAGTTCTTGCATGATGAATGTTAGTTTTTGACAATTTCTACCATTAAAGGTTGCCCCCGTGCCTAGAAACGTGATCTCTACACGTGGCAATCATTTTTCCTTCTATTAGCTGCGTTTGGAGCTAGTTTTTGAAGATATAAACTTGTAGTCATTGGTGTTTCTTCAAGGTTTACACTTGGTTAACTAAGGTAATCATCTCGAGACTCTTTTATGATTGTTTTTATGAATTTCTATGGATGTTTCGACAAGTTGGGGCAATACGACAAATTTGCCGATTTGAGATTAATTATGAACTGGTTATAGGTGCGTACCAGCTGTGTATATATAGTGTTTGGGAAGCTTAGGACATAAGGAACAACTTTCGTGAAGGAACTACGGTCTTTTGAGCATTCATTGGAAAGGTATGTTAAGACTATTCCCTTCGTTCGACATGTTTCCTTAGAGCTTGGGAGTGATATAATAGGGTAGTTAATGTTGGTGATCTTGTAGATGTAATTGTGAGTGGTTGGCTGATTGAATGGTTATAAACCCTCATTTTAGGGATTTATAATCTGTTATGAACAACCCTAAGTTAGGAATGACTTGGAGACTATTCATATATATTATTTATAGCTAAATTGCTCACCTTTAGCCTATTCAATTGTTTATTGTTACCCTTGGGGCTATTGTGGTTAACTGTTTAGCTATGAACTGCCTATGGGGGCTATGATGTTGTCTAATAGAACTATGTTATTGCCAAAGAGGGCTATGTGTTGCCCACGGGGCTATATTGATGCCAAAGAGTGTTATGTGTTGCCTACGGGGCTATTTTGACGCCAAAGAGGGCTATGTGTTGCCTACAGGGCTATGTTGATGCAAAAGAGGGCTATGTGTAGCCCACAGAGCTATGATGTTGCCTAAGAGGGCTATGCGCTGCCCACAGGGCTATATCGTTGCCAAAAAGGGCTATGTGACTTCTTACAAGACAAGGAGCTACTGATAGGGGTATGCAAATTGATTTGACACCTTCTGGGCTTATGGAGGCCTAGGTAGGTCGTATGTTGTTTGTACCTGTCGAGCTTATGAGGGCTTGGTTAGGTTGTTGTTTGATCATTTTTGTATTTTTAGATTCATTAGTGGGTTAGCATGCTTATCTAAATTTTGATTTCCTTACCTGATTGCTTTTGGTATATTATGATACTTACTCATTTAGTCTATAACCTTTCATACTCTTTACATTATTTTGTACTGACTCCCCATTGCCTGGGGGACGCTGCATTCATGCATGCAGGTCCCGACAGACGACCCAGTAGACCTCCTCAGCAGCAGGATCGACTTCTATCCGGTTGGCTAGCCCTTTTCCTTCGGGGCTGCCAGAGTTGGGAGGTTTGTTAGCTTTTGTTGTATATATTTTTATGGGTAGGCTGGGACCCTGTCCCGCAAATCTTTACTACTCTTAGAGGCTTGCAGACTAGTGTGTGGGGTGTATGGCTACGTTATGTCCATGTTGGCCTAGTTTGTTGGTTTGCTGAAGCTTGTGAGCTGTTTGATATATTGTCTTGATATATACCTGCTTTCAGTTTGGTATAGAGATCATGGTGGCCTTGATGGCTCAATCAAGACTTCTGTGCTAGTTGTCTATTTCTTTATATGAACTTTTGGGAGCAACTGTTTCTTTTCTAGATCTGTTGACAGGGGCCTTGCTGGCCGAGGGCTTAGTTTTAAGACGAGATATACTTGTTTGTTTTCTTCATTGCATGTGGCTGCCATGCGCTAGTAGCAAATGGTTCAGCAGGGTCGGCTCGGGCCTAAGTTTTGACATTAGGAGCCAGTTGCGCCTCTTGAGTTTGGGGCGTCACAGTGTTGTTGCATCAAATTTAGTAGGGAAGTCATATATTTATTTTATAAGTATTTTCTTATTGGTTAAATCGATAAACCGAAAATCAATAAAAAATTTGGTTTGGTTATTGGTTTAACGTATTTATAAAATGAAAACTGATAAACCAAACCGATAATATATAAAACGAACCGACCGATGCACACCCCTACTTATCCACCAATTAAGTGTTTGTACTCTTTCTATTTGATTTTTTCTTTAATTCTATGTAATTACTTTTTATTTTTTTCAAGAACAATGTAAGGATAACAAGAAAAGAAATAATTAAGTACATTTTAATTATTAAAACTAATAACTATTTTGAATTAGTTACTATTACACTATGTTTGGATCATTGTTACCCATTGTTTCATAATGTATTGTATTCTATTGTACTGTACTGTATGATAGATACAATGTTTGGCTAGATTGTATTGTTTGTTGTTGTTTAATAATATTTTAATTATTTGGTTTGATTGTATCGTGCTGTATTGTAATTTATAAATTTACTAAAATATCCTTAATTATTCTAGGGTAGGAGGTTTGACTAGAATTAAATAATATAAGGTAAAGGGTAAAATAGTATTTCGAAATATTATGTAAAGATATAATTGGAAAAAGAAATTAAGTAACAATGGGAACACACCAAATCGGTTGTTCCATAAAATAGGGGTTTTCATTGTTACATAACAACAAAATTTAACAATACAATACAATACATTTTAAGTAACAATCAAAACAAACGTTGTAGGTATAGTAACGATACAATACAATACAATGAGTAACAATGATCCAAACAGAGTGTTAGTAAATGAAGGAATTAGATTCGGGTAAACCATGCGGTCAATCAT
The DNA here is from genome assembly GCF_900185275.1 of Solanum verrucosum. NCBI lineage: Eukaryota > Viridiplantae > Streptophyta > Magnoliopsida > Solanales > Solanaceae > Solanum > Solanum verrucosum. The sequence continues at coordinate 633,456 of NW_026020215.1, forward strand.
AATCTAATGAAGAATATATATATATATATATATATATATATATATATATATAATAATAATAATAAATGAAAAAAAGAGACACATGTTTAGATTGTTTCTGAAAAGTTGCATTTTTTTAGAATTATAAAAAGATTGTCTCAATTAAATCCAATGACACTTTTCTTTTGAGAAAAAAAACTTTACATACAATCCTCTCTTCTTTCCTCAATCTTCGAAGTTCTTGTGAAAGGATTTCATTGAAGATTCTATTCCGAAATCAAAAGCAAACTTTTGTGACAAGATGTGATTCCTAAACTATGATTCATTGGTGTAGTTCGTGTTTATATACACACTACATAAAAAATGATCATTAGCGGCAATTAACACTCTTTGTATATGTCCCTAAAGCCTTTAGCGACGTTGGTTCTAATGACACTTAACTAATGTCGATAAAGACTTTAGCACTCTTTATTAATGTCAATATTTATTGCCGCTAGTGAAATAAATTCAATGGTCCTGCAAATTGTGTTTGATTTATTTTTTCGTTGCTATCAGAGCAAGATTTTGTTTAATTTCCTAGTCATTCATACTGCAAAAAGTTATTTTTTTTACCCAAGGAATATGTCATTGTTGAGAATTTTGTCACAACAACCGTATGTTGGTAGTTGAACTTTTATGAAATGCTGTGACATTCATATACTAACAAGTAATTGATTTTTTGTTCTTTTCTACGATTGAATTCTTTGTACCAAGGAATATCATATATCCCCTTTTTGACACCATTTTTTTTGATGTTGTGTCAGTCACATTTATTGGTAACTTTTTTAGGCGTCAATGATTGCATCTGTAATTCCTCCTCCCTTTTTGATTTTTTTTTAAAAAAAGAGTTTATTTAATCAAAGAAAGACGGATTTTTTCCCGATAGATTGATGGCTTTACATAAGAACTATTGCACTTCTTTTTATAAGATTAACTGAACGTAAGTGAAAACAAGCTCAATTAGCACATAAACTCCATTAACAAAAGGAGCTAACATTGAAGGAGAGAATCTCTCATATTTTGAGTTCAACGGACAAAGTAATACATCAGGGATAAGCTAATATTTATAGCCCATTCCTTTTACAATGAGTAACAAACTTCTAGAACTTACCAACAGAAAGTAGTTATAACTAACTTTAGGAAAAAGACTAATCTGCCCTTTATTAATCCTAACAGCTTTAATATGTACTCTTCTTACTTCATTATCAGCTCATATCTCAACACTCCCCTTCAAGCTAGGAGGTGTAAAGATGTTCAACACACCTAGCTTGGATACTAGATGTTCATGTTGTATTCTGGACAACCCCTTTTTCAAAATATCTGCTGGTTGCTCTTGTGTAGGTAGGTAGTCTATTTTGATCAAGCCTTATTGTAATCTTTCTCTTATGAAGTGGCAGTCTATTTCTATGTGCTTTGTACTCTCATGGTTTACTGGATTTGCAGCAATTCGTATCAACTTTACTGTCACTATATACTTGCACTAGTAGCTTAACATCAACTCATACCTCTTACAACATTCCAAGTAACCATACTAACTCTGAGACTGTAGATGCTAGGCTCATGTATTCAGCTTCATCTGAGCTTTTGGCCACTGTGTGTAACATCTCGCTAAGTGAAAGAGCTAGAATTAGAAAGAGTCATTTTTGGAAAGAATGAAAAATCTGGAAAATTGGTTAAGTTATGTTAAGTATGGGTTTTTGGTCAACTTCAAAAGACCATAACTCCTAGCTCAGGATGAGTTAGGTGTGCTACCAGATACCGTCTTTGAATTATCTTTCCAACGCCACCGAGTTTGCGTGATTTCGAGTTCGTATGAGGGAGATAATGCCCATTTGAAGTTGGGCTGTCTAGATAAAGAAAGTCAAAACCGGATTTTAGAGGGGTATTATGGTCTTTTCACTACCCAATTAATTAAATTCATTTTTGGTAATTAAGTTGGAGTCTCTACTGATGGAATTCAGTTTACGCTATTGAAATTGAGTTAGAGTTTTGAGAGAAGAGAAAAGAAGAGGAGCAAAGAGAAGAAAAAATAAGGATTCATCGTGTTCTTGAAGAATACCTTGTCGATTTCGTCAAGGGGTGATCCCTAAGAGGTTTGTGAGATCACATAGCATTGGGTTAGTTCACCCACACACCAATCATGATTCAATTCAGCGTAATTGTGTTCTTGAAAGAAAAGATTATGAGTTCTTGGTGAAATTTGTTTTAGTTTCTTGTGGGTTCTTGTTTGTTGAAGGTGTTGAGGAGTTCTTGAGTTTGATTCATGAAATTAGGTGTTGTTTTGAGTAGATTCTTACATATTTTGGTTATGTAGTCGAATTTAAGTGTTTGGGAAAAGAACCAATCGAATCTAGAGGGTTTAAAGTTGAAAAATGAGCAAGAAAAATCAAAGTTTTTTGGGGAAGGGGTGTGCGGCGCCGCGCCAACCAGAGCACCCCAAGTTGGTCTCTGAAGTTTGGGCTCTGGGGTACCGCGCCAGCCAGTGCGCCTAACCTTGCTTCTGAAGTTTTGGCTCTGGCTCCCCGCGCCACTCAGAGCGCCAGGGATGCCAGGTCCTCTACCCTTTCCCACTTCTTTCCGTTTGAGTTCCCTAGCAACGTACCTAAGTTTTCTAATTGATTTCTACACTCTAAGGTACGTCTAAACAACATGAAATCATCCATAAACATGAACTCATGAGCCTTGAATCCATAATTCAATTCAAGGAAAGTTAAGGGTCAAAGATCATAAGCACCTATTCAGTCAGTTCCGGTTGTGAGTGAGTTTCCAGAGGTCTTTCCAGATGATCTTTCCAGAGTCCCTCCTCTTAAGAGATAAATATACTTTGGTATATATATTTTTCCTGATACTTGTCCTATATCTATTCTGCCATATAGAATGGCTCCAGCTGAGTTGAAAGACCTTCTTGAGAAAGGTTTCATTCGACCAAGTGTTTCACCTTGGGGCGATCCGATCTAATTTTGTGAGGAAGAAGGATGATTCTCTTAGAATGTGTATAGATTACTGTCAGTTGAACAAGGTAACTATCAAGACTAAGTATCCTCTTTCGAGAATTGATGATCTTTTCTATCAACTTCAGGGTGCCACTTGTTTTTCTAAGATAGACCTTAGATCTGGCTATCATCAGTTGAGAGTAAGAGAAAGTGACATCCCTAATATATCTTTCAGGACTCTCTATGGTCATTATGAGTTTCTAGTCATATTATTTGGTTTGACTAATGCCCTTGCCGCGTTCTTGGACCTTATGAACAAAGTGTTTACGCTTTATCCTGATATGTTTGTTATCATTTTCGTTGATGACATTCTGATTTATTCGAGAAATGATGAGGATCATGTTAGTCATCTCAGAGTAATTCTCCAAACTCTAAAGGATAAGAAGTTGTATGTCAATTTTCAAAGTGTGAATTTTGGCTTGAGTCTTGGCATTCTTAAGCCACATTATTTCTGGTGATGTGATTCGAGTTGATACTCAAAAGATTGAGGCAGTGCAGAACTGGCATAGACCCATATCTCCAACTGATGTTAGGAGTTTTTTTGGGATTGGTTAGTCATTATAGAAGGTTTGTCGAGGGGTTCTCATCTATTTCACCCCCTTTGACCAAGTTGACTAAGAAAATAGTTAAGTTTCAATGGTCTGAAGCTTGTGAGAAAAGCTTTCTGAAATTGAAAACTAGGTTGACTACTACCCCAGTTTTGACCTTAATTACCAGAAGGTACACAAAGATTTTTTGTGTATTGTGATGCGTCTAGAGTTGGACTGGGTTGTGTATTGATGCAGAATGATAAGGTTATAACTTATGCCTCGAGACAACTTAAGATTCACGAGAGGAATTACCCAACCCATGATCTAGAGTTGGTTGTTGTAGTATTCTCTTTGAAAATATGGAGTCACTATCTTTATGGTGTTCATGTAGATGTGTTCACCGATCACAAGAGTCTTTAGTATGTATTCAGTCAGAAAGAACTTAATCTCAGACAGAGAAGGTGGTTGGAGTTACTCAAGGATTATGCTATGAGTATTCTCTATCACAAGGCAATTGCTGTTGCTGATGCTTTGAGCAGATTGTCTATGGGTAGTACCGCCCATGTTGAGGAAGGCAAGAAAGAATTATCCAAAGATGTGCATAAACTTGCACGATTGGGAGTCCGGTTAATGGATTCCAATGAAGGAGGAGTGGTGGTGATGAATGAGGCTGGATCATCATTAGTGTCTGAAGTGAAAAAGAAATAAGATCAAGACCCTGTTTTGCTTGAATTGAAGGAAAATGTTCATAAGCAGAAAGTGATGGCTTTTGAACAAATGGCAGATGGAGTGTTGAGGTATCAAAGTAGATTGTGTGTACCAAAGGTGGATGAACTCCAAGAGAGGATCATGGAGGAAGAACATAGCTTCAGATATTCTATCCATCCTGGTTCCAGAAAGATGTATCGTGACTTGAGAGAAGTCTATTGGTGGAGTAGTAAGAAGAGGGTTATTGCATAGTTTGTTGCTAAGTGCGTGAATTGCCAACAAGTCAAGGTAGAGCACCAGATGCCTGGTGGTATGTCTCAAAATATAGATCTTCTGGAATGAAAGTGAGAGATGATCAATATGGATTTTATTACTGGTTTACCACGGTCTCGAGGCAACATGATTCAATTTGGGTGATTGTAGATCGGATGACTAAATCAACCCATTTCTTACAGGCAAAGACTACTTTTTCAGTAGAGGATTATGCCAAGTTATATATTCAAGAGGTAGTCAGACTTCATGGAGTTCTGGTGTCCATCTTTTTAGATAAAGTTGCACAATTCACCACACAATTTTGGAAGTCTTTCCAAAAGTGTTTAACTATTGTTGTAAGCAAACTCTATTTGGGAGATTCAATGTAAGAAAATTCACCACTCCATGCTAGAGTGATAACTATTGGTGTAAGCAAACTCTATTTGGGAGATTCAATGTGAGTTTTTTGAACTCATTCCCGTATCGCTGCTCAATACTACTCCCAATAATATATACTCATAATTGCTCAATGTTTAAAAACACAGGCTCAATGTTTAAAAACACACTCTTCCTCTGGTTTGAGATAATTGCTCAAACTATTCTCATAAAAGAGGTAACTGCTCTGAAATATCTCTGAACTCATTAACTCATTTAGAAATCAAAATTTCTCTTTTCTCAATGTAAAAACTGACACCTTTGAGAACACTTAGTTCCCTTATACTCTTACTCAATTCATATTTGAAAACGCTTTCTCAAAAATATATCAAAATCATATTGTGATATGATCATTGGACTCGGGAAGTCATACTGCATAAAAATTGACAGCATATCCAGATACCATACTGCTTAAACATTGATGACGTACTCTATTGTCATAGTAATCATGTTTTAAAAACTCTTTCTCAAAACTCATCTTTACTTCCTCAAAAACATAGTTTTAAACTCAAGTGTTGACTTTAAAAAGCTTCTCAAGATTTATAACATAAAATAGGGTTCATGTTGAATTACAGACATGAACAAATCAACTTAAGGATCTTAATAACAATATAGAAACTCAATACTCAGAACTCAAGAACTTAGAACTCAACAATACTTCTCATCTCAAGAATACTTAATTCATAGGGTTCATACTGAAATATAGACAAGAACGAATCTACTCAAGAATCTTAATGCATAAAATATAACAATTCAATAATTAGGAATAGAATTTCAAAAAGAATCAGGAACTCAAGAACTCAAAATCAACTCATCTCAAATCTAGGGATAGAAACCGAGATTACTCATTTACTAGTTTGAAAGTAGATGTAGAGCGTGAGGACGAACTAGTCCAACACTATGATAGCCTTAAATATCTGAAAGAACAAGGTTCTTAAAGAATATTGAAAAAGAACTTGATTAGAAGCCTTGAAACCCTAGCTTGAAGGAGAACAATCAAGAAAACCTTTCTTGAAATTCTTGAATTAGTTTCTTGAAATCTCTATGACCAAGAATTATGATTTTCATTATAATTCTATGGAAGAATTTGAGTTTGAAATAATGGAATTCTTGGAGAATGACTTACCTTGAAGAACAATCTTGAAAAAGATTTAAAGAATCTTGAACGGAAGTATTCTAGCTTGATTTTTCCTTAGGGTTTTGCCTTAGGGTTTGAGAGAGAAGAGAATGGAGGATGAAAAGATGAAAATATGATTGATTTGGGCCTTTAAATAGTCAAGAAATTCGTTTAGGGTTTTCTTAGAGGTAAAAAGACAAAAATGATCCTTTTTAATGTTTTTCCGTCGGCTAATGTGTCACTGCATTGTATCAGGTTACTAAAATGGTCATAATTTTTCACTTGTAACTCGGATTGTTGTGAAGTTGGTGGCATTGGAAAGAATATTCAAGTACCTTTAATTTGATAGGTTATGGGAAATGTAAATCTTTATATTCTAAGAGATATGATTATTGAAGTTGACCCAAGTAGAATCTTACATCAAAACTTAATCGATATGGAAACTTTCAACTCAACTTTGTGCTAGGGGGTTCTAGTGACCTGAATTCATGTTCAAATCTATTCCACACTAAATAATTGACCTTTACACACTTTAGTTTAGAAATTTTTGGGGTGTTACAATTAGCTTGTAACAAGAATTTTCGGTTCACAAAAGTTATCAACTATATCAATTATTTTGCAAAATATTATTTTTATCTATAACAGGTTCATAGTCCAAAAGATCCCAAAAAAAAATTCATTATACTCAAAGCTAGGGATGTCAAATGTGTAGGTTCGGTGGATATTAAAGATATTAAAATATGTTGAAATAGAAATCAAATTGGTCATGACCTGCCCAAATTTACATAGGGCTCAAATCAGTTACGCTCAAATGGGCTAAAAAATCAGGTGGACCATGAATCACCCAATTTTACTCACTTAATATCGATAATGTTTACATATTGTTATTTAACTTTTATAGCCATAATTTGAATTTCAACTCAAGAAAATAAAAAAATAAGTTAAAATAGATAGATAAATCCTAGAAGATATAAAATAGATAGTAATTCATACCTACAATATGAGAACATACATTACACCAATGCAAATAAAGAGTCTTAAAATAGGTTAAAATTGAAGATTAAATTGGCACAACTTAACATTATTTTAAATGGGTTAAGGCTTGAATGAGTTGAGATTGACCTAATTCAAATTATCTTGAGTGCAACCCATAAAATTTCTGGTGGGTTGGACGGATTACGAATATTTAGGCTCATTTTGACACTCGTACTCAAAGTCCTTCTATATTTAAAGTTTTTCTATATTTTTGAAATATCTCTTATAAAATATGTCGGGATTATTAAAAAAATTAGTATTATCTCTAAAGGAAATTTCCAATAATGGTTATATATATATATATATATATATATAAGGAAGAGAGTAGGTAAAAAAAAGATTGTCCTCATTTCTCCAATGACTAGTTAACGGCTAGTTTGACTCTATTAAGTGTACCAAAAATCATTTACTTAATAATATGTGTACCAACTTTCAAGAGATAGATTGTGTTACCTTAATTTTATCAAACTTTTCCGGTATAAAAACCAATCTCCAATCCAAACCAAGGAAGTATTATTCTTCTCCTCTATCTATTAACAATGAATGATAATGATTTTTCACAAATGGGTTATCGTCGTCCGAGACCATGGGATGGCGATGATTTAACAACTTTTTTGTGGAAAATCATACATCAATGACAACAAGAATAGCGGGGAATATGAGTATATGATTAATCTTTTAATAAAAAAAGCTTCAAATGTTATTTCAGTACTGGAGGGCACTTTCCCATATTTTTCTAGGGGAATTTATCGTGTGATCGTGAGTGATGAGAGTGGGAGAGAGTTCAGTACAAGGAGGATAGTTGGAAGGCCAGAACCAACGTGGAACGAGTTTATTCAGATACGCTTTAGTAGCTATCCTATTGGTCAGAAACTGAAGTTAAAGGTTGTTCATGAAACTGTTACAGTGATCCAGGAACTTCCACAAGTGAAGTTGTGGTTGGAAGAGCAATAATTCCTGTGCATGAGAAACTAGAAAAGTATTTTGGAAAAGTAGGAGTTGTTGAATTAGTGAAACTGATTGGGATTGAGAAGAGGGTGGAAGCACTTCTTAGCTTTGAAATCTTTCTCACTACTATGAAGATTGAATAAAAGGTATTTATTGAAATTTGCTTTTAGTAATTATAGTAATTTTTAGCATAAATATATTGCTAGTTTTAGAATGAATATGAATATTAAATTTTCATTAGATTTCGTTTAGTTTGTTAAGGTACTCTAATTTTTTTTCAATTTTAAATTATCTAATTTTTTGATTTTAATTTGGCTATAAAAAGCTCGCTATGCTTATAAAAATATTAAGAGACATTTTCAATATATACTTTCAATCCCTTTTAGTGCACCATAAATTTAAAAATCAATAGTGATACTGTAACACCTCAAATTCAGGAAAGGCTTGAAAGGGGTCAAGTGGGAAACTCACAAGCCAAAATTGGACCATGGAACCCTCCACAGAGCCCAAGACGGGCCGTGAAGGGGACCACGGTCCGTGAGATGGATCGTTGTAAGTCCCCAGGACCTGTTGTTTAGGCATCCCTCCCACGGAGGCCTAGACTGCCCGTGGAGACGTTGAAGGGCCGTCAAGCAGGTCGCCAATTGGTCGTCAGGAGGGGGCCTTCTCCCTTAGCCACTGGTCAAGGACCACAGATCATTAGATGGGCCGTGGTACCTATGATGGGCCGTGAAGGCCACCATCAAGTATGTCTGTCAGCTTTTAAGTTAGGGGCTTTTGGGTCATTTCCTAATTGTTTTAATTCAATACTATGTCGTTTTAACCTTTACCCAAAACCCTATATAATGATTTTTAACCCTCAAAATCACCAAATTAAAGTCATTCTCTCAATTTCCCAAAAGAAGAACAAGTTCATCCTCTCCAATATTTCTCTCTCTAGAAGCTTGAAGAAGAAGACTAGGATTTCAAGTCAAGTCTCCAATTTCACCATTGATTGTAAGCTCTTTGCATCAAGGTATATTAGTCTTCATCTATGGAGCCATTTCCTCCATAAAGTTCCTAAATTCTTTAATCTTGAAATTAGAAATCTCCAATTGAAGTTACGGTTTTCTTCTATGTCACGGTTTATTTCAATATTGATATACTTGATTGTTTTATGAAGTGCGCTTGAATTGTGATAATTACATGTTTTTAAGATGAATCCCCATGAACCCATGCTTAACCCATGTTTTCTAGATTTTCATGATTGAAAGTGGGTTTTGAACTATTAAAGGTGAATTATGGAAGTATGCATGTTCTTATGAAATTGATGATATGTGATATAAGTTGCTTTGAGAGTAAAGCATAAATGATGTTGTTGATTGTTGTGAAAGGATTTATCACATAATTACTCAATACATGAATGTGAAAGTTTTCTCACATAAAGGATTCTAAGGTTGAAAGGTCTTCTCACCTAAAATGAATCAAAGTTAAGGAACTATTCTAATGATGAGACAAGAGGTGATTACCCTTGTCCTCTAATGGTAAGACTAGAGGCGATTACCCATGTCCCTTAAAGATAAGATGAATATGATTGATGACTATTCTATAGGAATTAAGCTTAGTACCGAGTGGATAAGTGGTGATTACCCGTGTCCTATAAACTATGTGCCATCATAGGTTGTCTAGATATACATTAGCTAGTGGATCCACTTAAGCTAGACATTCATGCTTCTTACCTTGGCAAATGAGAACACCTCTTTTCAGTATGGGGTAAACACCGAATTCCATGTTATAACTCACATGGTCTCTTTCTCGGTTAAGGCTACTTTCCCACAACAAGTATAATGATGAACTAAGGTTACTTCAAGAAGTATATCACAAGTGTTCAAAGATGAGTTTTACTTCCATTTGACCATGATTGTTATGATGTTCTCTAACCTTTTACTTATGGATTTAACTTGGTCTTTGCATGACATGAAATGTCCTTTTTAGCATGATTTTTTATCTCTATACATTGCTATCATGCTTGGTAGATCTTTGTACTAACACATACTCTTGCCTACATTGTTTTCCGAATGTAGGGTCCGACGCTTCAGTTTCTCATCCCCGTGGTTAGAAGTCACTTCAGCTTTATTTAGTAGTGGTGAGTCCTCATGTTCCGAGGATTGAAATTTTTATCGCTTTCAGTCTTTACCTTTCAGATATTGTGCGTGATGCCAGGGTTACGTCCTGGTCACTCTTGATGTAATAGATGACTTTTGAGACTATGTAGACTTCCGCTTTGTTTTTTTTTTTCAAATTCTTTATGATATGAATTGTGTTTTAAATCTCTTGATTTTCAACAATCTTATTTATGCATGCTAAGTGGCTTGTGTAGGGCCTCTTGGGGTCCTATACTCCATGTTACTCCTAGGGTTTGGGCCGTGACAGATACCACATGTTGGCCCTCACATCACCTATCAAATAACTCATTTAACTTTTGTAAGTAAAATTTTATTCAATGATTGCAATTGCATTACTTACTTCAATTATCATGAATGACTAAACCCCATAATCAATGATTGTGGAATCACTAACGACTTGATATAAATAAGGGTGTTTGCAAAATAAAATTTGCATTGTGATTGTATATATTATTAGTTCTTTCTTCTTCCCTAGGTTTGACTTGTTTGGGTAAAAGTGGTAAAACCTAGGAAAAGCTAAACAATGAAGATTCGAGATTTAGAACTCGTCTAATGGTTGATGTTGTAGCAAGATTAATTTACTCCGAGTAAATGTCATTTATTTGAGATAACACTTTTAGTTCAAGAGAATAAAAGTGGCATGCGTTTAATTTGGTTGAGAAACGATTAAATATAGTACGAGACTGATAAACTGATAACTAACATTATAAGTTGGAATTCTGTATTAACCTGAAATAAGTAATACAGTCTTAGTGAACACAATTCTAATTTCTCTTTCTATAAATTCTCAGTACAAAGTAACATTGTTAGAAGTTACAAGTTATTAATCGATACTACAATCATTCAAATACCCCCAAATTTTTCCTTTTCTTTGGAATTAAATAGGTAATAGTAAATAATCGTATTTGGCTTAGTTCTCGCCTTATTTGTTGTGAGATTTTACCCTAACCTTGTAAGGTTCTATATTTGATAATAACCATGTTATACTTCTTATTGAAGGTATACTTTTAGCGTATCAATATCTCACATGATTCTATTTATGAATGATGTTTATAAACATTTTATTTGTAAATTACTTGTATTTTTAACTCATATGTGAAAATTTTTGTTCTTATTTGTATACTTTCAAAAATTATACAATTTTAGGTCTTATTTGTATATTTTCAGCGATTTTATGCAATTACTTATTTGTATATATGTGTAACGCCCCTCAAATCAGACCTTGAAAAAATTTATTCGGACTAGTGTCACGGAAGAGATCTACAACTCGTAGAATTATCTATGGACCATAGTTGGAATCGTAGAACCATGCTCTAAAAATTGTTCTTAGGTCCAAGTTTCACAAACCAGACTACGGATCGTGAAACCTTCTACGATTCGTAGAAAGGCCTCATGGAACCAAGTCTTGAAACAACCTCAATAAGCTTTCTACGATTGATCAGGATGGCACGTCAAAGTTCATATGTGCCGTAGAAAGGATCCGTAGAACCCAACTTTAGAGATCCAGAACTGAACATGTTTTCTACGAGAGGGTCTACGGTCCGTAGACTTTTGTACGGACCGTAGATGGTATTCCATACACTACTTTTGTCAATTTTAAGAGGGGTTATTTTTAGTTCTTTCTCACCCTTTCTAAACCTATACCTCAACATTTTTTCACCTAATGAAGGTCACAAGAAACCCCTAGCACAAGGTTGAGTTGAAAGCTTCTTTACCGATTAAGTTTAGAGATGATATTATACTTAGGTCAACATGAAATGATCATATCTCTCGGCATATAAAGAATTAGGTGGCCTATGACCTATCAAATTAAATATCTATGAGTTTTTATTTCAATACCACCAAGTTTTCCTTATTTTAAGTTCAGAGTAAAAAGTTATGCTTGTTTTCAAAAACAATATTTTTTCTTTAAATTAATTTATAAGGAGAGCAAAACAATTGAGTTTTGAGAAAGAGTTTTCAAATTTGAATTTGTTAAGAGTATACGGAAACTAAGTATTCTCAAATGTATCACTTTTTACATTAAGAAAAGAGAAACTTTGATTTCTAAATGAGTTAATTAGTTTAGAGTTTCAAAGCAATTACCTCTTTTAAGATGATATTTTGAGTAATTACTTCAAATAGAGCAAGAGTTTATTTTTTACATTTGAGCATGAGCATATATTTATTGAGAGTAGTATTGAGCACCGATATGGGGATGAGTTTAGTAACTCACATTCCTCATAAACCATGTAGCCAACACGGGTAAAATATCTTACTTTTTAGACTACTCCTTATTACTTTTGAGTAGAGCTTTAGTGGATACACTTAGTTGAGATTTTCTATACCCTAGTAAGGTATAGGACACTTCTAGCAGTGTGGGAGAGACACCGTATCATCACGCTACTCATAGTGATGGTTGTCGATTAGAGAATCTCCCAAATAGAGTTAAAATGTATTTTTATCATATCACTTAATATGTTGAGTTCAGAGATGCGTAAGTATTTGTAAATTTTAAATGATTTCACTCTTTTATTTTTTTACATTCAGTTGTGTATCTAGTTTCAACTTCTTCAGTCCAGTTATTTATTTTCCTCAGCTATATTACATACTCGTACATTCAATGTATTTATGTCATTCTACATATATTTTTTCATGATGTAGATATAGGTGTTGAGGATCATCAACATGCGCTCCGTTGAGATCATTTTACACTTCTTTCTAGCTTCGGTGAACCTTCCTTGCATTCGAGAGAATTCCACTCTTGTCTTTCAGTTTAGTAGTTTTGAGGTGTCGTGGGTCTTGTCCTGACATCCATGTTGAACTATATAGGCTTCATAGGTATTAAGTGTTGAGTTTCTTCAGTTTTTCCTTCGAACTATTTTGGCAAACTATTGTTGTTTTCAGAGTATTTTCACACAGTTTTAAGCATACAATTTTGATATAGTTCGAATTTGAGAAGTTTTGAGACTTTTGAATTTAAATTTTGTTTCAAAGCTTAAATTTGTTTGAGTTAGTCTTTCGCTAAGTAGTCAATCATACCAAGGGTTATCTAGGGGATTAACAATGATTCTCGAGTGTCGGCTAGTATGTTTATGAAGTCGTATCAGTAGGATCTTATTTATGTTTGTGAAGGCGCCCACTTTTACAACTAAGGGACTAACATACATGTAAAAAACAATCTTCTTTAATACTCCAAATCATGCATTAGAATTGTTCCATAAGGAACTTATTCATACTTATGCATTTTTCAAATCCATTCGGCTACCCCACATACTCAAGGTGGTTGAAATAGCAAATCTCAGATGCTTATTGATGAGTTATCCTTAGATAAAGTCTTTAGAAAGTTAAGAGACTACAGAGGGGCTTGAGAGAAGCCTATTAGTGTGCAATGTATTGATTTGAAAGAATGCACCCTTTTACATAAGAATCGTGTGTTCGAGCTAAAAGCAAGATGTTCTCTCATATTCTCTTCTCCAAACCTTGTTCCAGGTGAGACCCTGAGAGGGGAATATGTTCTAGAATGCTTGGGTAGTATTTTTCACCTGAAAGATAGTATTAGTTATGATGTTATAAGCTAGTAGTATAGAAGTGTCTAGAGTTAGAAGTTTGTAGTCATGTACCTAGTAAGTCATTAATGATGAGTTTTTCCCTTATGTGTAGGCTAAGGAGTAGTGATCTTGTGTGGATTTCATGGAAGAAGGTAGAGTAAGAGGGTTAGGATGAGTTAGAATATACTTTAACCAGAAGGGAGTTTTTGTCGGTATGTCATTATGTTAGTGAACACCAAGTATATGTGTTGAATAAAAGAACAAAATATTCATGAGCTGATAGATCTAAGCTAGGCTTATAATTTTTTAAAGGAGATCCCATGATATTCAGAGGGTTATAGAACAAATTAGGCAATGATATATAGTGAATGGGGTAAATAGTACTTAAGTTGAAGGGAACATGACGGTAAACTGTAAGTATGTAGACTAAGAGATAAAATTTGACTAATTGTCATGAGGTCTTAGTGAGCATCTTAATTTTATCTAGTAGTCATAAGTTAATATAGGACGTGAGAAATTATATTGATATATGTGCTTAGTACTAGACACTAAACTTGAATTTGAGATGAGTGTCGTGATAAAAAAGATGGCAACATGAGGATGATGATGTTAGTTTTAAGATCTGATCTAGTAGTTTGACATAAATTAGGTGAGGAATGAAGGTGTTACTTTTCGATAAATGTGAGTGATACAAATGTAGTATTATGACTCTTAGATAAGAGAAATGAAATGTGGCTAAGTCATTAGATTAGAAAATGCATTAAGAGGTGTACCCGAGATCGTATTTAGTTAGACGAGGTTCTAATTAAGTTTATGATATTTTTATATGTGCCTAGGTAGTATAGTTGAGCTGTCAATGTGGGGTAGGCTGATGTAGGCATTATTTATTACCTTTAAGAGTTTGGTAGAAGAGATTTTATATAGCCAAGTCAATGATGAACCTCTCAAATATAGACAAGTTTTCTCCAGTTAGGTAGATATGAACTTAGTACGGTATTGGTAGGCTAAGAAGGAGAAGTTAGACTATTAAGAGTTAGATTAAGTTGTTTTTATAAGACGATGGGGTTAAAGATTATAGAGAGACTTTTATAGAAGAAAAAATAAGTTAAGTGAAGCATCTCAGAAAAAAACCTTAAGAAGAAATCTTAGCACCTGCGCATGGAGAGCTCTTTAGCCATGAGATTAGCATTTCCCTAGCATTAAAGTAAAGTGAATATATACTGGTTAAGAGAAAACGGAATAGATCAATAACTTTTAAGTGTCTTCTTCAAACCTAAGGGGGAGATGATAAGATGAGAAACTAAGTCAAGTGTGTATTCAGAAAGAGTTATAGTGTTATATCAATCCATTTATACTCTAACGTATTCCTTAAAGTTTAGTCGTTACAATATCCTATTGAGGTTTCTAATATCATAATTGTGTCCATGACCTATGCTCCTACACTTCAAGTAGATTCATATCTATGCTCAGTTTCTAGAACGAAGGGTGAAGACTTTAACCAATTAATCTCAATCTTACTCTATAAAGTTGTGAATATTAGCCTTATGATATGAATCTATTCATATAAACATCATATCTATAGCACTCTCGTGAATTCATGATTTACCCTCAATGTCTAGCAAAATAATATTATGTCATGCATATTCTTATATCAGATTTCTTGAATAAATCGTGCTTGTGATCTTTCGCTCTAAGCTTTCCTTGAACGACTAAGTAACATAATTCTCACAAACGGCTAAGTCAAATCACTTGCTCTTACTGTGTTCAAGCCTAATCTCTAATCCACAAAGTGCTAAAAATAATATGGTTATACTTATCTAAACCACACGATTCAAATTCTATACCTTTATAGGGAATCTCATCCCAAGAGTACTTCTCCTTATAGTTGTCTTCAACCAACCTTGATTACATATCAAGAAACACCTAATGCATCATGTGTTTGTCCACATGTTAACAACACCACATTCAAGCCTAATACTATAACCACTCCATGGACTCCTAGTAACCAATCCTTCTAAGAATTTCCCATTCTCGCATCATCTTTACCAACTGAAATTTCACGCATTACTACATAAACTAACTAATTGCTCTCATTTAACTATTACTCATGGTAAAACCTCATTCCCTCATTCCTCCACATTATAACTTAAGATGGAATAATAAAAAAACCACCATTACCACAATAAGAAACATCAGCCCTTTCCTTTTATCATTACTCAACTACTATCAACAACATCACTATCAAAACTGAAAAGGATCACTGAGAGAGCTTTAGGGAGAAAGATCATAAGCATGATTTATTCAAGAGTTCTTATATAAGAATATGCATGACATAACAATATGTTGCTAGCCATTGAGATCAAATCATAAATTTGCGAGACTGAGCGTACTATGAGACATGAGTGCTTATATGAATATGTTCATATCATGAGGCTGATATCCATAGCTTTATGGATACGATTGAGATCAATGGGCTTAAGTTCTTTCCCCTCATTCTGGAAACTGAGCATAGATGCAAATCTCTCTAAAGGGTATGAGCATAGGTCATAGATACAATTATTATATTCGAAATATCAAAAAGATGTTGTGATAACTGAACATGAGGAACACACAAGATTATGAATGGATTGATATATCTCTAAAACTCTTTCTGAAGACATCACTATCTCATCCTCAACACTTGACTTGGTTTCTTATCTTATCATCTCCCCCTTAGGTCTAAAGTTTACACTTGAAAGCTATGGATCTATTCCATTATCTCTAAACTGGTCTACATTCCCTTTACTCCAATATTGGGGAAAGGCTAATTATCTCATTCTTATTGAACTCTCCATAAGGAGGTAATAAGAATCCTTATAAGACCTCTTTCTAAGATGCTTCTCTTAACCTCTTCTCATTGGCTTATGGGGCCACTTAATCTGGCTGTTAATAATCTGACATGTCCTTCTTTAGCCTACCAATATTGTCATTTTAAGTTCATATCTAGTTAACTGGAAGAAACTTGAACTATATTAAAAAGGCTCATCATTTACTATATATGATCTCTCTGGCCAAAATTTTAAGGGTAATAAATCATGTTTACATCAGCGTACTCCACATTGACACTCAATTATGCTACCTAGGCAATACATGGAAACAATAACTTATTAGAACCTCATCTCAATTCATACGATCTCGGGTACACCTCGTAATACTTTTGTTAATCTAGTGACTTTGTCATACCTCGTTTCTCTTATCGAAAAGTTAGAATCTCACACTTGTACCACTCATATTCATTGTAACTAACCTCTTAGCTACTCACCTACTCTGTATCAAGTCTACCAGATCAGATCTCAAAACTAACATCATCACCCTCATGTTACCATTCTCTTTATCACAACACTCATCTCAAATTCAAGCTTAGTGTCTATTACTAAACATGGATATCAATATGTTTGCTCGCTTACTATACCAACTTACAATTACTAGAAAAAATTAAGAAACACTCGCCCACTAAGACCTCATGACAAGTAGTCAAGCTTTATCTCTTACTCTTAATAATTACAATTTATAGTCACATTCCATTTTCATAACTCAGGTGCTACTTACCCCTTCGCTATACATTATTGCCTAGTTAGATCTATAACCCTCTGAATATTATGGGCTCTCCCTCAAAATATAAGCCTAGCTTAGATATATCACCTCATGAATACTCTTATGTTCTATTCAACACCTATACTTAGTCATCACTAACACGATGACACACCGACTTAAATTCCCTTCTGGTTAAAGTATACTCTAACTCATCCTAACTTGTAACTATTCTTCTATCTCATATCATGAACTCTTCACAAGATTATTATTCCTTAGTCTACTCATAAGGAAAAACTCCTCATTAATACTTACTGGGTGTATGACTACAATAAGATAATTTGCCTCCTCACTATTTCCCTTTCTTAGATTACTGAACCTCTGCATGGACTCTTCTAACTTTTGGCACTTTTACTACTACTGTTTATAACATCATAACTCATACTATCTTTTCGGGTGAGAATACTACCCAAGCTCTAAAACAGACTTCTTTATAAGGGCCTCAACTGAAACAAGATTTAGAGAAGAGAGTACATCTCGCTTTTAGCTTGAACGCATGATTCATATGAATAAGAGTGCATTCTTTCGAAACTCAACACTTAACTCACTCACATGTTTCTCTCAAGCCCCTCTGTAGTCTCATGACTTTCTCAAGATTTTTGTTGAGAGTAACTCATCGATAAGGATTTGACTTTGGTTTTCAACTACCTTGAGTATGAAGGGTAGTCGAATGGATTATTAGAAATGCACGAGTTAGAATAAGTTCCTTATGATACAATTCTATTGCACGATTTAGAGTATGAAATAAGAGAAACTTTTCTTAAATGTCTATTGTCCCTCATTTATAGAAGTGGGGCCGGCCCTCACAATCATAAATAAGATCCTAACTGACACGGCTTCATACACACCCAAGAACACTTGAAATCTGTGCTCTGATACCAAGTTTGTCACGATCCGAGCCTACACCCTGGACGTGACTGACACTTGAGAACCGTTGTTGGTCCCTAAGCGAACCCTTATCCTGGCTGACTACAAGCGGAAGACTAACTCAAGTATACATACGTATCAAGTTGAACAAAACGTTTAAAATAGTTTACTGAATCTCAAAACTAAACTGAATATACTGAGTATGAAACATAAGTTTTAAGTAAGCATATGAAACTGAAAGACTCTCCAAACTGTCTATCTATGAAGCTCTACTGTATAAAGATGAGTGTCGGGACAAGACCCGCGACTCCTCAAACTATTACGAATAACTCACAAAACTGGAGTCCGCAGAAAGCAAATAGGTCTTACTCAAAAGCTGACGAACAGATGAAATGATCTCAACGGAGTCTTGTTGAGGATCCTAAGAACCTCTATCTACATCATTAAAAGATGCAGGTCGAATGACATCAGTACATTGAATTGATTCTCCTCGCTTAGTCGGTCAAGGAAAGCTTAGAGAGAAATTATGTCAAACCACATAAAGAGTTTTTGTTTTTAAATTCTAGGGGACAAAGTTGCAAGCCACTATTTAATAAGCATATCAACACATAGAAGGACTTCTTAAAGACAAATAAGAGTTCCAGATTGCTAATGGGCTGTTGGATCAGGTCAACCCCAACTACACTTCCGTGCACAAAGTGATTAAACTATCCATTACAGACAACACAATCATAAAGGAGAGTGGCCGTGTTGTTTAAACACACAACTTCTCTGAAAGCTTTGTATCTTTGGAACACGTGGAAAAATTGCCAAATGGTGACATATTCGGTGACTCTTCACATGACTTATTGAAAATTTTCACTTTATGTTATATAATACCTATCACTAATTTACCTCACCTTTATTCAGACTTGTTTTGCGTGTTAGTTATAGTGAATCCTATCATTGTAAAAGGCAATAGCAAAAGACGCGAAATTGTTGTTACAAATGAATTTAATTTGCCATTATTTCTTCTCTACCATCCATATAAATCTTCCAATGCATTCACAATACTCATCTAATTGATAATCTAGCATGAAGGATACAACAACTACTCTATGGGGAGATTTTGCAGTAAAGGGTGGCGCGTTTTCTATGCATTCAAGCCGATAAACACCTCAGCAACTTCCCGTGCACCAAATGTTGGTTGCCATTGACCTCAATTAAAGTGCACCCAGGGGTCTTTGCTAGATTCTTGTTCTTAAGAACTTTTCTAACTGAAGCAGCTTGAAAATAATTGCAGTCTGCTGAATAGATGTTTGAAAGTAAAACATAATATCCGACACTTCCTCTATCCATCGCAAATAACTTATCCGAAGCCAAGCGAGCCAAGTCAATATTTTTGTGGACCATGCATGCACCGAGTAATGCACCTGACTCAGCTGGACCTGGTTCAAGAGGCATCTCATAAATAAATTCCAAAGCATTTTCTATTATAAGAAGACAGTGAAGACAGTGTATTCTTTCGTTCACCCAAAAAGCACTTACAATCATACTTATGACTTATAGCTAAATCTTTCAAGACTTTGCCATTTTTACAACTACAAAATAGTTTAGCTGCAAAGGAATGGCTCCCAACTGAAAATTTCTCTCGCTAACAGAAGCCATTTCCCTTTTGCAAAATCTCATTGGTGTCAATTGAGAGGTCTGTGGACTTTTGATGGAGTTTTTGGCCTACCCTTTTTTCAGTTAATCTTGACAGTTTAATAATTCCACTGATGGTCTTGTGGCGTAAAAAGGAGTCCCTATTCTTCGAAGTCAGATTCGTTCTGTGCAGACAATAATACTTCTTCAAGTTCCTTGCTGAAGTTTTCATTGTCATCCTGTTCTTCAGCCACTTCTTGTTGGGACTTATCCTGCTCTTCAGCCACTTCTTGTTGGGAGTTATCATGCTCTTCAGCCCCTTCTTGTTGGGACTTATCATGCTCTTCTCCAACAACATCAACTGAGTCTTTCACAGGCTGATGAAGAGCCTGTTTTTTGATAAAATAATTCCTTCTGAGCTTTCCAGTCATCAGCAGTCTTCCCGACCACGTCTCCTATCAATGTCTGGTTTTCTGCTATGTGCTTTATACTTTCTACATCCACAATGTCACTAGCCTCTTTAAGAAAAAAACAAGTGAAAAGATGTCCTCCTCGACTTTATTGAAGGGGGAGTCAAAACCTTGGATGCAAAAGAAACCTGTGGAATTTATGCATGCCAAATCCCCTGAATCATGAAACTAAGCTCAAACTTGGGAGGACAGTTTTAGACTGCCTATACCACTATCTGAACAATACTTCTGTGAACGAATTCAGGGTAGCTTCACCGCATAAACGTATTCACAGCTACTTCAGTATGTACGCAATGCATAATTTTCACTGTTATTGAATACTAAATATCCTTAATTAGCACATCAATAGTGCTGACCACAAATAGAAAATGACCAACTGACCAAGATATATTTCCGTTGTACCTTTAATACTAAATATGCCTTGACGCAAAATAGTGCAGACCACATATATAAAATGGCAAAAATATATTTCCGATAAAAGCTTAAGAAGCTCATTGAGTTACCTTTAATACTAAATATGCCGTACTCACACATAATAGTGCTGACAATACATAGAAAATCACCAAAATATATGTTCTGTTAAAAGCTTTAAGCTCATAGAAATACCTTTAATAGCAAGATCTTTCGCACTTGCATAATCTGCTGAGTTTTGCTTGAGCAAATCCACCTCAAGCTCCAATCCCTAGGAAAAATGGGAATATGAATTTAGCAGTCTCAAGTCAAAGATGGAGACATGCAATTGCAGGTTAAGTCACAAGAGACCTGATGAAAGGACTAATGCAGCTAGCCTCCCACCTAGCTAACTTGCTATGCTGATCAACTCCAACATTCAAATAATCCAATTAACGGAAAGAATGCCCACATGTCCAAATAATCATCTAACAATATATTTGATTTTGCGTCATTTAAAGCTTAAAACCCTCCATTTGAGTTTATCTGATCATAAACAGGAAACTAGTAAAGGGAGGAAACATAAATAACACTTGCATGTGATTCTGAAGATATTTGAACGATTACATTTACAAAAAAACACAGAAACACTGTCACGACAGCAGAAACAATATCCTATTCCAGCAAACACAATTGGTTCACATTTTGGAAGGGAGCAATTCCAACCAAATTAAAGTCACAAGTTATAGAAAGTCGATTGCTCTAAAATAACTAAATATTACTAGTATTTTTTATTTTGACGAAGTTGTCACCTGATTATTTTCTTGCAATCAATAGAAGTACAGATCTACTAAATATTTCCATCAAAATGGTGCTTGAGTTCAACGAATCTTTGTAACTAGCCACATAAATCCATATGAACACTGTATGCAAAAGTACAGAGCTGGAAGTATATTCTAGAAATCAAACATACCATATCCATGTGGGTGAAATGCTCGATCCGGCTATTTGCAAATAACCAAGGAAACAAGATGAGGGAAGGTTTAGAGTAGACTGTGAAATAACAAGCTGTAGCAGGAAAAGTACTTTTTGCATGCTATTTGGATACTTGCATTTTGTACTTCTGACAGTTCATCTAATCTCTCCGCAGCAGAGCTTTCATTCACATCCACAAACCCATAAAGAAACATGTTCCTATCTAGCATACGCTTGACTACAGCAGGGACTACCTTAACATCTTTGGCCTTTGCCTCAGCAACAACGTTCCTAAGATTCTTTAACTCTCCTGTCAAATGGAATTGACGAAATATCGTCAAATCACAGCAAGATAAGTGCATCAAAAGCACGTCAGAGTTGCACAATGAACTAAATTGGTAACCTAACACTAGTAAATTGGTAAACAAAAAATACTAGACGAAGTACCAGATTCAAACCTCCACATATCAATATAAATGGAATCCACAGACATTAATCAGATGGTATACATCCACAGGCAATTCATTTATCACACAGGTGTGGCTACATATCACGAACACTGAATTATGGTGAACCAGTCTAGAAGTGTGAACTAATGCATATTGAATCTGCAGATGATAGTTCAAAAGTACTTATAATGTTCATTGGGGTATTTCTGATGCTGAAGATGCAACGACTTCTCATGAATATAGAACTGCCATAAGGTAATTTGAGAAATGTGAGAGAAAGAGAGCAGGAGACCATTTGGCATCTAAGGAATTTTTCGTAACAAGTCCTGCTGATTATTGTTCTTTAAATAAAACACAACATGTCCTTCAAATGAAATTGAAACTACCACTTAAGAACTTCTCCGCAAAACTATAGTATAAGCTGATATTGTGATTGGTGGTCTCAGTAACACCAACTTATTCATCACCTATATTTTCATTTTTCATAAATTATCCAAGAATTCCTTGAATTTTGTGCTTTAACTATTACTATGAATGTCACGACCCAGGGGTACCCCTAGACGTAACACGGCGTACTTGACCCCGAAGGGGTCGCATACAAGCCCTTAGCATATCATTAAGCATAAAACTCATAGAATAATGCGGAATAATTTTTTTTCTTTACAATCAAAGTCTTTCATAAAAGAGAATGGGAATCAAGACATTGTCTCATTTAGCCATCTAAATACAATCGAATAAGAAATAGGGGCACAACCCTTACAATAGTTCTCAAATGACATACTAAAGAAACTACTAAGTAAAGATACTCGTCCTCGAATCTTGAGGACTCACCAACTAGCAAGGGTGATTACCTATCCTAAGCTTGAATCAATAGAAGACCACCTTCAAGAGCCAAACCCTACACTTATAGAAAGAAATATGGGTTAGCTCAAGAATATACTAAGTATGGTAGCCATGCATAAAAACCTTTTAAAACATGATAAAGGGACATTTTAGTTGAAACCATGCAATATGCTAATTTGAACATCATATTTGAAATAGTTGGAGAATGTACTCATAAAACAACTCACATATAGTTCATCATAGCATAAAGGGTAACAACATAAACATAAGCATAGTCTCCAATCATAGACATAGTGCAAATATCAATCATCATAAGACATAATGCACATACATAGTCAAATACCAAGTTCATCTCATCATAATGGAATCATTACCTAAGTAACCCTAAGTTTTACTTGTGCCATGCATAGATAGGATCCCATAACCCTATCTACACTAAGTACCCCTTTTAGGTCACCATGCTCATACTTGTTATTCACTAGTCTCATCCTTAGTTAATACTCATAGACAAGGAAACATTCATATTCATTAGTTCATGTCAAGGAAAGTCAATCATAACAACAATCCAAATGGAGCATGCATTAATTCATAAATCATCATAATGTAATGGAACCACACCATGGCTACTCTCAAAGTCTACTTGTGCCATGTATGAGTGAAGTCCTATACCCTCACTCACACTAAGTAGATCTTCTTGAGTAGTCATTAGTCATAGCTCATATTTCATGTTCATAGTTCATTTACATAAGATAAACACACCATGGTTACTCTCAAGGTCTACTTGTGCCATGTATGAATGACATCCCATAATACCACTCATACTAAGTATCCCTTTTGAGGAACCATAGCACATAACTCACTTTCTTGTTCATTAGAGAGAATATAGCCTTAATCGACATAGACCATGTGAGCTACATGGAATCCGGTGTCGTGTAACCCCACACCGAAAGAAGGTGTCCTACTTGCCTAAGGTAGAACTAACATGTTTAGCTTTTAGGTGGATCCACTAGCTAAAGACCTATGTGGTCACATAGTTATGGGATAGGAAGATTGCTTCTAGAAACCCGGCCTATTGTATTGACGGGAGAGTTTCCATCTCATGAGATAATTTGTAGAAGACCCGGCCTATTGTATTGACGGGAAGGCCTCTACCTCATTTTCCATATCCACTCGGTGCTAAGCATTATTTCCCAAAATTACTTGTTTAGTCTTGAATTGGATTTACATGTTTGAAGGAGTATTTTACCCTTCATTCAACCCAACTCATAAAATAGCTCATAGATTCAAGTAGGTGAGAACTAACTTTCAACCTTAGAATCATCATTAGTATGTGAGAGTAACTTTCACACCAAGATCATGTGTTCTCATGAGAATGGTCTTTCAATCAACACAATAGGATCATCATGGTCATGTACATGTCATGCATAATAATGTGTAAAGGCGGTGCATATGAGAACTAGACTTTCAATTGACACCATAGTTACATCATAATCATGTTTGTGCATGGAGTGTGTGTGTAATTTTCCTTGCAATGACACAACAACAATATTATCATCATAGTCACTTCCCTCTCAAAGTGTTCATAAGCATGTACATATTATCACAATCATGCATAATTCACATATATTGCATTCAAGGATCATAGACCATATAAATCAACACATCTAACATTCATTATAGTAGACATGTATATAATCCTAATTCAAATAGTTCATTCATTGCATGAATAAGCTCATATACTCATATTGTAGGTCATGTGGGTAGAGTCCTTCCACAATAGCACCATATACAATTCAACATGCATAATAGCTTTCTTCTTAGAGCCTCAATATTCATAGTTCATTCCTTTTAGATTTTACCTTTAAAGCCTTAGGAGTCATCTTCATATTATGAGCATTACTCTCAAGCAACACCTCACATGGTCATCATGTAAACCTAATTCTCAAGGTAGACTAACCACATGCTTCATTCTTACTCAATTATAGTCATATAGCATCAAGTAAACTAAATTTCAATACTACTCAACCATGATTCATCATGTAAGACCTAATCAAGTTAGTTCATATCTACAAGCTTTACTTAAAATCAATTCACGTCTAGGTGATCTAATCTAAGGCAATTCATCAAGAAGTTCATCAATTTTAGAAGGTCACATATAAACCCTCAATTAGCCTCTTTCATGACATAGCCCTAATCACATCAATTCACCTTAGAAATCTTAGGTTTATAAAGTATACATGTAGAATCATACTTAAATCATGTAATTACATCATAATCAACTCACATCTAATCAATTGGATCAACTTCCAACAATATTCATAGTGTAAAGAAGAACCATAGCTAGGATTGGGAAAACTCATGGATTCTTTAGGAATTCGAATTAAAATCATATAAAATCAGTAATACATTCATAAACAAACATAATTCATCATTTAAAAAATCCTTTGAAAGGAATCCATGGGGTTGAGTTGAAACCCTAGCTATTTGGGTTTTCTAGATTTGAGATAAAAACTTTTGAAGGGACTCCTTGGGTGATAGCTACCCAAGGATGAAAACCACCATACTTAAGGTGTAGAATCCAACCAAATTCGTATGAAAAATCCCCCATCTTCAAGCCCTAGTTGATCTCTTTCTTGGTCTTCAATGGAGTTCTAGAGAGAAGAGTTTTGGAGAAAACTTTGGGGGTAAAGTTAGTTATGGTTTGGGGTCTTGGGGATTATGAAGTTAATAGGTTATTTAGTGGTTTAAAAAACCTTATATAAGTCTAATAAAATGAATTAAAATGATTTTACATTAATATAATCAAATCAGGAATTTCCTAAACTAACTTCACCTTAGGCCGAGTTTGGGGCAGATTGTAGGTGCAATCCACGCCCCTTGACTCACGGACCGTGGGTGCACTCACGCCCCGTCCTGCAAGTCCGTGGGTGGGGTATGTAACTATTCATTTTGGGGCCTGACCCATGAAACCCCCACCTACGGGGCGTGGGTCAACCTACTGGCCGTAGGTGCCATCCGTAAGTTGCCCCATTTTGACAGCTTTTTGGTTTTAGGCACCATTGGTTGGTCATTGGGGGGTCGTATCTTGACGTTTAAACCCTAAACCCATCAACCTAAGCTCGGGACATCATTTTACAACCTCAAACCAAACATCAAACTCAAAAGCTCACACGTAAGGCTCTAGTTTCACCTACTAGTTTCCGTTAGGCTCTAGCTTGGTCTTACTAGTTTTCCGGGTTGGTACAATGAATTACTGAGAAAACTGAATACAGTATTGACCCATTTGTGATCTGAACGAACTCTTGTTGAGGATCCTAAGAACCTGTATCTGCATCATTAAAAGATGTACGTCGAATGACATCAGTACATTAAATGTACGAGTATGTAATATAGCTGAATAACAAATAACTGAATGAAAGAAATGCAATGGATATAGATATATACTCAACTGGATGTAAAAAATTAAAGGAATGAAATCATTTAAAACTTTACCAAAAACACTTACTCATCTCTGAACCTCAATATAACAAATGATATAATTAAATACATTTTTAACTTTATTTGGGAGATTCTCTAACCGATAACCACCACTATGAGCTATGTGATGATACAATGTCTCGCCCATACTGCCAGAACTGTTATATACCTTGTCGGGGTATAAAACACCTCAACTAAGTGGATCCACTAAGCTCTACCCGAAAACACTTAGGATTCATCTTAAAAGTATGATCTTGTACCCATGTTGGCATACATAGTTTATGAGGAATGTGAGTTGTTTGAACTCATCCCCATATCGGTGTTCAATACTACTCCTAATAATATATACTCATGCTCAACGTTTAAAAGTATACTCTTCCTCTGGTTTGAGATAGTTACTCAAACTATCCTCTTAAAAGAGGTAACTGCTCTGAAATATCTCTGAACTCATTAACTCATTTAGAAGCCACAATTTTTCTTTTCT
The DNA here is from genome assembly GCF_900185275.1 of Solanum verrucosum. Taxonomy (NCBI): domain Eukaryota; kingdom Viridiplantae; phylum Streptophyta; class Magnoliopsida; order Solanales; family Solanaceae; genus Solanum; species Solanum verrucosum. Next base: position 660,395 of record NW_026020215.1, read on the forward strand.
CAATGTAAAAACTGATACCTTTGGGAAAACTTACATCCCTTATACTCTTACTCAATTCATATTTGAAAACTCTTTCTCAAAAATATATCAAAATCATATTGTGATATGATCATTGATGACTCATGAAGTTATATTGCATAAACATTGATGGCATATCTAGATACCATACTACTTAAACATTGATGGAATACTCGACTGTCATACTAATCATGTTTTAAAAACTCTTTTTCAAAACTCATCTTTACTTCCTCAAAAACTCAGTTTAAAACTCAAGTGTTGGCTTTAAAAAGCTTCTCAAGATTTATAACTTAAAATAGGGTTCATGCTGAATTATAGACATGAACGAATCAACTCAAGGATCTCAATAACAATATATAAACTCAATACTCAAAACTCAAGAACTTAGAACTCAACGATAATTCTCATCTCAAGAATACTCAATTCATAGGGTTCAAGCTGAAATATAGACATGAACGAATCTACTCAAGAATATTAATGCATAACATATAGCAATTCAATAATTAGAAATAGAATTTCAAAAAGCATCAGGAACTCAAGAACTCAAAATCAACTCATCTCAAATCTAAGGATACAAACCTAGATTACTCATTTACTAATTTGAAAGTAGATGTAGGGCGTGAGGACGAACTAGTCCAACACTATGATAGCCTTACTTACCTAAAAGAACAAGGTTCTTGAAGAATCTTGAAGAAAATTTGATTAGACGCCTTGAAACCCTAGCTTGAAGACGGAAAATCAAGAAAACCTTTCTTGAGATTCTTGAATCAGTTTCTTGAAATCTCTATGACCAAGAATTATGATTTTCATGAGTGATTCATATTTGTATAGAAGAGTTTGAGTTGGAAATAATAGAATTCTTGGAGAATAACTTACCTTGAAGAAGAATCTTGAAAAAGATTGAAAGAATCTTGAACGAAAGTCCTCTAGCTTGATTTTTCCTTAGGATTTTGTCTTAGGGTTTGAGAGAGAAGAGAAAGGAGGATTAAAAGATGAAAATCTGATTGATTTGGGCCTTTAATTAGTCAAGAAATTTAGTTAGGGTTTTCTTAGAGGTAAAAAGATAAAAACCATCCTTTTTAATGTTTTTCCGTCGGTTAATCCGTCACTGCACTGTATCAGGTTACTAAAATGGTCATAACTTCTTACTTGTAACTCGGATTGTTGCGAAATTGGTGGAATTAAAAGAAGACTTGAGTACCTTTAATTTGATAGGTTAAGGGCCACACAACTTTTTATATTCTAAGAGATATGATTGTTTGAAGTTGACCCAAGTAGAATCTTACATCAAAACTTAATCGGTATGGAAGCTTTCAACTAAAAAAAATTGTGCTAGGGGGTTCTAGTGACCTTAATTCATATTCAAATCCATTTCACACTAAATAGATGACCTTTACACATATGAGAAATTTATGAATAACCCAATACGACCTTATATGCAAATAAAGAATAGTTTAGGCCTTAGCTTAGGAAATTTCGGGGTGTTACAATATCTCCCCCTTTGGGATCATTCGTCCTCGAATGACAGTTAAGCATGGGAAGGGAAAGAACTACTCTTACTATCTTCTGAACTTGCCTATTAACATAGGCGGAACTGAATCATACTATGAGCTTGGAACTTTCTATAGCACATAAGTCAAGAATGATATGAGTTTGAACATAGTCACGCTTTATCTGAAGCTATTTTTACCTAGAACAAATGTATCTGGGTATGAAGTAAGAATGAAAATAATGCCTTGATTGATATGACTAGAAGCTTTCAAGCTCAGAAACACTTCTCAACTATATTCTCATTTTTTATGACTACACTTCATTAGCTACAACTCCTAGCTCCCCTGTCCAGTTACAGAAAGTTACCTGAATTAGTGAGGGGTATTTTGGTCTTTTCCTTAATCCATCATATTAAAACGTTTTTTAGTAATATTTTAGGGTGAAATCTAATTTGGGTCAGTTTTACGAATCCTAAACTACAATTGGGATTTTGAGAGGAGTTCAAGAAGAGGAAAAAGGAGGAGAAAAGGAAGAACGAACAAAATCTCTTGCGAATTGAGGATTTGTTTTGCAATATTGAAGTATGTAAGCTTTCATAGTGTTTGGGTCGTTCACTGACACACCAATCATGTGATTTTTATCCGTAATTTCGTACTTGAGGTTGAATGCTTTGAGTTCTTCAGGTTTTGTGCTTCGTTCTTTGATAATGAAGTTCTTGTTGAGTTCTTGAGGTGAGAGTTGCGAATGAGTGTAGTCATTGTGTGGGTTTTCGATGTAAATGTTCTGGATTATGAGAACTCGTGTATTTTGACCTTAGATTTGCAGTGGGTATGAGTTGAACCGAGTTTGGGATGAGAGGAAAAGATCAGGCAAATAATTGCGCTCGTGTCCGCGTGGAAGAGGCGCTTAGAATTTTAGCTCCAGATAATCATTCCCTCTCCGTGTCGAGGAGAGAATACAGAATCCTCAACCTCAAAAATTATTTCGTGACCAAAAAGTTAATTCTATCTCTGCGTTGCACCAATGTTCTTTAAATTGGGTCTTCACTCATTCTTATGATCAACTATCTTAACCATCCTAAATCATTGAGAGGTCCTACATTCCAAAGCATAATTCTTGAATTCACATTTCAAATTCAAGATAGAGCTTAGAGTAAAAATTCAAGGGAGTTCCTTCGAGTCATCTTGAGAAGTCTTTTACAATCTTTTAAAACTTATTTTAAGACTTGAGTACTTGAGTTTGAGGATGAGTAGAGTTGAGTTTCATTTTTTCAAAATGAATATATGGGAACTAAGTACTCCTAAAAGTAAATGTTTTTATATTTAAAATGAGAGGAAACACCGATTTCCAAAGGAGTTCATGAGGAGTTTTGAGTACTGTCTCTTTTAAGAGAAATCTTTTAAGTAATAATCTCAAAGTTGAGGATGAGGAAATGTTTTTAAACATATGATCTAAGTAATATTTTGGGAGTAGTATTGAGCACCGATATGGGGACGAGTTCAGATAACTCAAAGTCCTCATAAACCATGTATCCAATGTGGGTAGAAATGGTCATACTTTTTAGATGATTCCTCATTGCTTTTTAAGCATAGCTTAGTGGATCCACTTAGTTGAGGAGTTCTATACCCCGGCAAGGTATAAGACAGTTCTGGCAGCATGGGCGAGATGATGTATCATCACAGAGGTCATAGTGATGGTTGTCGGTTAGAGAATCTCTCATACAAAGTTATTTTGTATCTTTACATACAAACTGAGTTATTAATGTATTTTTAAATACATTGAGTTGTTATCTGTTGCTTTAAATGCTTTATATAAACTACACTTTTATCATCGTTTTATATGGCATTGAGTTGAGTATCCATGAGTTGAGTTGAGTAGAGTCGAGGTGAGTATGTTTCCTTTTTATCAGTTCAAGCTTGCAGGTTATGTTAAGTATTCCCTTTACATGCTCGTACATTCCATTACTGACGACATTTGGCCTGCATCTTTCATAATGCAGATATAGGTAACCAGGATCATCAACCAGCGCTTCATTGATCTAGTCGAGTTCTAGATTTGTTTGGTGAGCCTCCTTGCTTCCGGAGGATCCCTCATTTATTTTCTGTTATTCAGTTTGTTAGTGTCATCGGGGTGTTGTCCCGACATCGAGGCTTCATAGATAGATAGACAGTAGTTCATGAGTCTTTTCATTTTCTTTTGTTAATGTTTTAAAGATTTGAGTTGCCTCTTTGGCTAGTGAATGTTTTATTTCTAAAATATTATGAGTTTACCCTTTTGAGACAGTTGAGTAAAGTTACTTTTGAGTTCTTTTAAATGTTGAGTAAAGTCTTCCGTTGAGTATTGAGCCAGGCCAAAGGTTCGCTTGGGGCCAACAATGGCTCTCGAGTGTCGGCAACATCCAGGGTGTAGGATCAGGGCGTGGCATCTCCAAAATGGTCTATCTATGAAGCCTCGTATAAAGATGAGTGTCAGAATAAGACTTACAACACCTCAAAAAACTACTACTAACAACTCATAAAATTGGAGTCCTCTGGAAGCAATGAGGCCTCACTCAAAAGCCGACAAAATGGAAGAAGTGATATCAATGAAACTCCTGTTGATGATCATGAACACCTATATCTGCATCATGAAAAGATGCAAGTCAAATGACATCAGTACATTGAATGTACGAGTATGTAAAATAGCTGAGGAAAATAAAAATTGAACTCAAGAAGCTGAAGCAAGATACTCAACTGAATGTAATGAAATAAAGGAGTAAGATCATTTAAACTTTACAAATACTTACTCATCTCTAAACTCAATATATTAAGTTATATGATAAATATACATTTTAACTCTATTTGGGAGATTCTCTCAAACCACTGAAAAAGTTCTTGTTTTTAAACATATGAGCTGAGTATTTTGGGAGTAGTATTAAGCACCGATACGCGGATGAGCTTTGAATCCATAATGATCGTTTGACGTTTATCCAAAACTCACAACTTAAGTATAACTTGCAAAATTATCAATTTAGCTATTTCCAACTTAGCGCTTTCTAAATTTAGCTCTTTCTAAGTAAGCTGTTACAATATCTCCCCTTGGGAACATTCTTCCTTGAATAAGATCACTCTAAAGTAGAACTAAGGGTGGAAACATCTAACACCCAACTAAAACACCTAACATGCAAAGTAACACAACATTTCAACTTAAGAAGTACCAAGAAAAGAATTAGTATCTTGATCTGGAATTTATCCGGACTCAAAGAGATGTGGGTATCTCTTTTTCATATACTCCTCAGCCTCCCAAGTAGCTTCCTCAACAAATTGATTCCTCCATAAGACCTTGACTGATGCTACCTCCTTGGTTCTCAACTTGCGAACCTAACGATCCAGAATCTAAACGGGAATCTCCTCATAAGATAAGTTATCCTTAATACCAATGTCTTTAGTCGGTATAGTAAGTGAAGGATCACCCATAAACTTCTTCAACATTGAAATGTAGAATACCGGATGAACTGCTGCTATCTCTGACGGTAGCTCCAACTCATAGGCTACATTGCCAATCCTTTTGGATATCCTGTAAGGACCTATATACAGGGGACTAAGTTTCCCCTTCTTACCAAATCTCATAACACCCTTCATGGGTGACACCTTCAACTAAACCCAATCATCAACCTCAAACTCCAAGTCTATTCTCCTAACATCGGTATAGGATTTCTGACGACTTTGCGTTGTTTTCAACCTCTCTTGAATGATCTTTACTTTCTCCATAGCTTTATGAACCAAATCAGGTCCTATCAATCCAACTTCACCCACCTCAAACCATCCAATAGGAAATCCACATCTTCTCTCATAAAGAGCCTCATAAGGAGCCATCTGGATGCTAGAGTGACAACTATTGTTGTAAGCAAACTCTATTAAAGGTAAGTGATCATCCCAACTACCCTTGATGCTAGAGTGATAACTATTGTTGTAAGCAAATTCAATGTAGTATTAAGCACTGATACGAGAATGAGTTCAAACAACTCACATTGAATCTCCCAAATCAATTTGACTTAGCCATTTTTGAGAAATTATCTCAAACTACAGAAAGAGTTTTTGTTTTTAAACATATGAGCCGAGTATTTTGGAAGTAGTATTGAACACCGATATGAGGACGAGTTCATATAACTCAAGTCTCCATAAACCATCTAGCCATCATGGGTAGAAACGGTCATACTTTTCAGATGACACCTTAATGCTTTTTAGCATAGACTAGTGGATCCACTTAGTTGAGGTGTTCTATATCACGGAAAGGTATAGGACTGTTCTGGCAGCGTGAGAGAGACGTTGTATCATCACTTAGCTCATAGTGATGGTTGTCGATTAGAGAAACTCCCTCAGTATTATACTACTTTATATTTAAACTGAGTTGTTATTGTATTTCTTTAACACATTGAGTTGTCATATACTGTTTTAAATGCCTTGTATAAATTGCACCTTTACTGTTGTTTTACTTTACATTTGAGTTGAGTATCTATGAGTTGAGTACAACTAAGGTAAATGTTCTTTTCAGATTTCTTTCAAGCTTATGTCATGTTTAGTTTTCCCCTCGCATGCTCGTACATTCAATGTACTGATGCCATTTGGCATGTATCATTTTATGATACAGACATAGGTAACCAGGATCAGCACCCATCGCCTCGTTGATCAAGTCGAGCACTCAAAGTCAATTTGTGAGCCTCCTTACTTTCCAGAGGATCCCTTTGGTTATTTTTTGCTTTATTGCTTTTAGCTATTTCAGTTGTTAAGATGATCGAGGGTCTTGTCCTGACATCTCTCTTAGTATCTAGAGGCTTCATAGACAGTTAGATATGAGTTCTTTAATCTTGATATTTCAGTTGTTTATGTTAAGACTTGGTTTGCTGTTTTAGCTAAGTTGAATGTTTATCCTTAAACGTTTTAAGTTTAATTTGAGACAGTTTTTTTAAATATGCATTTGATTTTTGTAATAATGCGTAAAGTCTTTCGCTGAGAGTCTAGCCAGGCTAAGGGTTCGCTTGGGACCAACAATGGTTCTCGAGTGCTAGTCCTTCCCAGGGTGTAGGCTCGGGGCGTGACACTGTGGTTTGTTTCTTTGCTTTCCATAACACCTAGGACTTGCCTATCTTGACCATGTACCCTATAACTGACCTTCTAGTAAGTGGGAATGAAGCCCAATCAGCATCACAAAATGTAGAGACTTAGGAACTAGCCAGTAATAGGCCTTGACCATTCTTTTTTAAGTATCTCACCACTCTCAATGCAATATCCATATGTGGCTTCTTTGGTTGCTGTAGAAATTGACTCAAAGTCTGTGTGCTAAATGATATGTCTGGCCTTGTCATGTTAAGATACACAGCTTCCCAATAAGTTTTTGATACATTGTCCGATCTGCCAATGGATCCTCATAATCATCTCTCAATTTTACCTGCTCATCATATTGTCTTGATGTTAACTTAACATTGACATCAATAGGGGTTCATGCAGGCTTGGTTGCTGTCATACCAAACTCAGCTACAAGCTCAAGAGCATACTTCCTTTGATGCATCAATATACCATTTGCTGATCTACTAAACTCAATACCTAGGAAATACTTTAGTTCACCTAGGTCCTTCATCTTGAAAGCCTTTTGTAGTGCCTGTTTAGTGTCTTCTATTAATTCAAGACTGCTGCCAGTAATTAACATGTCATCTACATAAACTAGCACAATACATATTCCAACTTCTGACTTGTTGATGAACAATGAGTAATCATACTAACTTTGTTTGAACTTAAGACCAACAAGAGCTTCAGTCAGGTTGTGATTCCACTGTCTTGGAGCTTGCTTAAGCCCATACAGTGACTTTGTTAGTCTACAAACCTGCTCCCCTTGACTGACAAAGCCTTAAGGGAGCTGCATATATATTTCATCCTCTAGATCACCCTGCAAGAAAGCATTAAAAACATCCATCTGATGAATATTCCAATGCCTTGAAGATGCAAGAGAAACAATGGATCTCACTGTCACCATCTTAACAATTGGTGAGAAAGTTTCCTTGTAATCAATACCCTCTTGTTGGCTATACCCCTTAGATATCAACCTGGATTAACCCTCTCAACTTCTCATGTAGATTTGTACTTAATTTTATATATCCACATGCACCCTATAGGTTTCTTTCCTTTTGGTAAATCTGTGATCTCCCAAGTGTTGTTGTCTTCTAAGGCTTGAATCTCAGATTTCATAGCATCAACCCACCTAGGATCCTTAACTGCATCTGAGTAGGTACAAGGTTCTTTCAAAGATGAGGTAGCACCTATATAACATTGATAGGCAGGAGATAGATGACTATAGCTCATGTAGTTGCATAAGGGATATTTAACATCCTTATTTATGTTGAGAGAGACAAAGTCATTTATCTATAGAGGTTTGTGTGTAGTCCTTGAGGAACTTCTAGTATTAGCTAGTACAACCTACATAGGAACCTCTTGAAGTGTTTCCTCAATGATGTTAGTAGTCTGAGAAGTTGTCAAGGGATCAGGTATCTCTGAATCAAATTCTTGGCATGGAGAAGCTGAGATAATTGTATCTTCATTACATCTAGTTGTAATAGGAACCTGGTGAGGAAGGTCTGGAATGGTGAAATCTGTAGCCTGCAAATTGTCTAAAAGTACTGGTTGGCTATCAGTGGTGTCTGTCTGTGATAAAGGGAACACATCTTCCTTAAATATGACATCTCTACTAACAAAGAATGATTTAGTAGTAAGATCAAATAGAATGTACCCTATGTATTTCTGAGTATCCCATATGAACTACAGTTTTAGACCTGGGGATTATCTTATCATGTTTAGTAAGAATCTTTGCAAAACATAAGCAACCAATAGTTCTGAAGTGTGATAGTTCTGGTTTCCTACCATATAGCTTCTCATAGGGAATTTGAAAGTTAAGCACACTACTAGGTATCCTATTAATAATATGTGCTGCAGTTAGTACACAATGTCCCCAGTACTTTAAAAGAATGTTTGCCTGAAATCTTAAGGCTTTTGTAACCTCAAGTAAGTGCATGTGTTTTCTTTCAGCCACTTCATTCTGGTGAGGAGTGTAGGGGCATGATCTCTGATGAATAACTCCCATCTCCTTAAACATAGTCTCACACACAGAATTCATAAACTCAGTACCATTATCAGTCCTTATCACTTTGATGGTTTTAGCAAACTGATTATTGACAAATCTTAGAAACAGTTGTATGGACATACTCACATCATATTTATGCTTTAGCAGAAAAATCCAGTTCATCTTTGAGAAGTCATCAACTATTGTAAGAAATTATTTATTTCCATCAAACGTAGTTGTGTTATAAGGACCCCAGAGGTCAACACGAATCAAATCAAAGTTGTTTGAACTTCTTATGCTACTAGAAGGAAAAGTAAGTCTTGTATGTTTGTCATAAGGACAGACTAAACACTTAGACACTCTACATATACTTTGATTATTCATATCAAATATCCTAGCAAGAACTCCTGAGGACACATGTCCTAGTCTTTGATGCCAAAGCTCCATGTCTAAGGCTATTTTAGCAACTGATCCTTTTTATCAGTGTACAGACATCCCTCTTTTCCACCAAAATGTTTTTGAGTGTACATACATCCTTCTTCTTCACCAATCTCCTTCACCTTTCCACTGTAAAATTCCTGGAAAACACAACAATTAGGAAAGAAAGTGATTGAGCACCCAAGTTCTTTTGTTAGTTTGCTCACTGACATCATGTTGTACTTGAATTCAAGTAAATAGAAGACATTGGAAATGATACTTCTATCTGAGAATGCACAAGAACCAACTTGAGTCACTTGTGTAGTGTCTCCATTAGACAAATACACAGTCTTAGGAACCTCTAACTTAGTTACAGACCCTTTGATAAACATATCCAATTGAGACACCATGTGGTTTGTTGCACCAGTATCTACAATCCACACTCTACTATTTTCAGAAATAAAAAAAGTTTTACCTGCAGTGTGAGTAGCGTGTGCAGGATAACAGTCTGAAGAGGTAGATTCATTCTTGTGCTGGAAACTTTTGAGGATATGATCATATTGTTCCTTTGTAAAAGTACAGCCCTGAAGTAGTTGTTTGACCTTCATCTCAATTTGACTCATTTTTTTGGGCACTTTGGAATTTTCTAACACTTCATCAACAACCTGAGTAATATCAGATTTCTTTCCCTATCCCGGAACAAGAACATTGGTATTCATACCATATGAGAAGTGAGCTAGTTGATGGTGACTAGATGAGGTAGAGTCTGAGGAAGTCCCCTATACCTTCCTTTTAGATTTGAAGTCTGGTGGATATCCCACAATCTTATAACAAAATTCTTTGTTGTGACCTTTACAATGACAAAAGTCACATATTAAAATGGAATTCTTCTTGTATTTTTGACTTGTTCCTGAAAAAGCACTAGTTTTAGAGAACATAGCTATAGAATCTGCTCCAATTGAGTTTAATCCCATGTTGTTAGTGACTGAAACCACAACCTTTTGACACTCATCTCCCACTATCATAGCATATGCATGGTTAGTAGTTGGTAAGGGATTCATCATCGGGATTTGGCTCCTGGCCTGATGGTAAGACTCATTTAACCTTATCAAAAACTGATATAACCTCTGCCTATTCAAATGAGTAACAAATCCTTTAGACTTGTCACAATTACAAGATGGAGCAAGAACTAAAGCTTCAAATTCATCGCATAGTGTTTTGAGCTTAGTGTAGTACACAGACTCATAATCAGTGCCCTGATGTAATGAGGCAATGCCCTTATGTAGACTATAGGTTCTAGATCCATCTATCCTGTTAAATCTCTCTTTCAAATCATTCTAGACTTGAAAAGCATTGGATCTAAAAGCAATGCCACTAAGTAGGCTCTTTGACACTGAATTCATCAACCACGAGAGTACAATTGCATTAACCCTTTCCCATTGTCCCCACAGTTCTTCACCAAACGTCTCTTTCATGCAGGATCCATCTACTAGCCTTACTTTTTCCTTCCTAGTAGTGCTAGTGTAATGGAACGATTCCATAGGGTATAGTTCTCAACGCCGCTAACTCCACTAATATCAGCAGGACTAAGGAAGAAAGAATGATTATAATCAATACCTTGTCCAGACAAAGATGCAACATGGAGTGGTGTTGATGTACTTTCATTTTGACCATTGTTGAGGGTTTGATCCAGATCTACAACTGCTTTGTTTGTTTCCATTTCTCTGATACTTCAATCAATTACTTGTCGCGGAAGCAAATAACAACACAACTGAACAATAGATCCTAGTTTAGATTTGTAGTTCTTCTGAAAAGATGAATCTGTGAATTGAATACTCAATTCTTTGATTCAACACCAATCGCCTTCCACAGAGATCACTGTGGGTAGCTCTGAGACCATGAACGTAAGTGAAAAACAAGCTCAATTAGCACAGAAACTCCATTAACAAGGAGCTAACATTGAAGGAGAGAATCTCTCATATTTTGAGTTCAACAGACTAAGTAATACATCAGGGAAAGGCTAGTATTTATAGCTCATTCATTTTACAATGAGTAACTAACTTCTAGAACTTACTAACAGAAAGTAGTTATAACTAACTTTAGAAAAAAGACTAATCTACCCTTTATTAATCCTAACAACTTTAACTTGTACTCTTCTTACTTCATTATCAGCTCATATCTCAACATTAACATATGACATTTTTTTGTCCTTTCTTTCTTTCTGTTTTTTTTTAACTTTAATAGTAGGTCGGAACTATTTTCCTTTGTTAAACCTCACACAAGATTTTTCAATATAAATTGTTGTATAACTTTTTCATACGCGGCTAGTTTTAATTATTTTCTGTATGTGCTATAGAAAATCATGATGATGATTAGGCACCCAAATGAGTTTTCAGAAAGCAACAAAAGAATATAGTGAATGTTTTGATTGGCAATTTGGTCAATCTCCCGTTAGAAACCGATGTACAAGATGATGATCTTATACTTTTTGTGGAACACACACATTTCGATAATTAACTAGTTAATTCAAGAAATTATTTGGGCCGAGGGTTTATTAACTGTGAAAAAGAAATACATGACTCTACAAATGATTTTTGTAAAAAATTGCTTGATAAATCTTGGCATAAATTGGATCACCAAATGTCAGGATCTTACCCAAAAAGAATTGAATTCGGGATCCTACTTTACTGACAGGAGATAAAAAGACAAGAGGGCAGAAGGGAAGGGGAGGAAAGCTATGTGCGCAAACGAGTTTGTACGATCGTTAGAGCGAGTTAGGAATAATAGCCAACCAACAACGACTTCACCGTCTAACAGTCATGATACTTAAGGGGATCGAGTGGAGCACTCTTCTTGGTTTAGGCCTCATCTTTTTCACATGCACATATTAATAGTTTACCATACTCCCTCTTATAATTCATTCAGATTCCACACCGATATAATACTAGTATTACTTTTTCCGTTATTTCTTGAGCTTTACTTTATATTCTCATATTACGATATTCTAAACTTTATTGTTTTATGATTTTATCTGTGGGGACGCGAAGATCATTCTCATATGCGCAGTTCTACAATCTACGAAATTTTCGAGCTCTTTTCTTTACTATACTTTATTTTATTTACTTTATACTTGTATATAAAAACTACTAATTAATCAACCTAATGAACAATCTAAATCGACAAGCCATGCCCTTGACCTCTTATAAATTTAATTGTACCATCTTTTTTGGTAAATAAAGCTTGTAATTAGTATACAGTAATTACATTATGATAAACAAATAGGTCATCCTAATTATTTTAATACGTATTACTACCCTGTTAATTGCACAAATTTCAATTATCGGGTGATTTTTCAAATATAATGTTTTGAGTTAAAGGTTATATGCATATGCTACTCCATATCAGATATTTCTCGTAATAACTCATCTTATTTATTTTTTATTTTTATCAACTGATGCATTCTAATTGACAATGTTTTTGCTATACTCCTCTGTCCCTAATCACTTGTCCAATTTTCATTTTTTTGTTGTCCTTAATTGCTTGACCATTTTGACAAATGAAGAAAGGACAAAATATTTTTATCTATTATACCCTCAATTAATTAGTTTGAAAAAGATAAAATTTCTTGAAAATCTTAAGTTTTTAATCCACCCACTTCATAATTAATAAGAGTAAAATGGTAAACTCACTATATCAATAATTATTTTCTTAATAGGTGTGTCGATTAAAAAATGGACAGTTAATTAGAGACAGAGGGAGTATTTGTTATGGGGAAACGTTTCCAATGAATTGCAATTGTTTCGAGATTTTTCATAAAAATCCTATACTTTGGACACCCAAAAAGCATTATTGGAGAAGATAATTACTACTCCCTCCGTTTCATATTAATTGAATTTTTGAGGCATTTTAGTTTTCAAGACTACTTTTTGAGTGTTCTTCCAATTTTACCCTTCATTAGTTAGTAATGGAATTAGTGATTAATTAATATTTAGTTATTTTAATCATAAATTTGACAATAATTAATAAGGGTAAAAATGGAAAACTATGTTCAATTTATGTCTAAATCTACTTTTTCTTAAAGGGTGTGAAACACCTCAAAAATTCAATTAATATGGAATGGAGGAAGTATTAAGAAGAAAAACTGCAGCAACCCCAATAAAACTCGAAATTTAAAAATTAGAATTGAGTAATATGTGAAACAAAAGTTTGACTATTAAATGAATAAAGTATAATTTCAGTCTCCACCCTAATTACATAACTAACAAAACTCAAAACCCCAAGAAGAATTCTCAAAAGTTGAAAACTTCCTAGTCCAGAAATTAAGACTTACTCAAAACCAAACTCAATTCCTCTTATTGTTGCACTTCCAATCTCTTGCTATCTGCAGCCTCGTTTTGTTTTGTTTCGTTAATGGAACTTCTCTGGCTGATGTTAAGCCATTATTTTTTTTATCTCTGTCGTAATCTTTTTACTAAATTGGGTTTCTAAATAATGATACATGTACAAGTAATATAGTACTTAAAAATTTTGATACAGTACACAAAACATATGTATTAGGTTTGCTAAACATATAATTGTGCATACAGTTGAAACACTGATATATGTATCACATTCGAAGCTTTAGGTTTGTTAGGTGTATCAGTGATGTGTGTCTGAGTGATACAATACTAAAAAAGTTCAACACTATACTAACATGTATCATATTTGGGTAAGTATCAGCAAATGTCAGATGTCTCTTTCTTCTTTCAAACTGTTATAATTAAGGTCCAAACTATAGCTATTTACAAAAATTCCTCTTTAAGAGTGGTACTTTTAGTGGATGCTCTAGAAGTTCTAATTATTTTTTTCCTAAAATAAATAGGTGAAAAACTGAAGATCTTAACAATACCTTTTCTTTGAGTTGAAACAATTTTTCTATAAGTGCATCCATTTCCAGGGCTACCTTTTCTCAGGCTGCAACCAAATACAAGTTAGCTTTCCGTAAAGATGCTTTTAGTGACCAAATAGAGGTCCTTTATTGACCAAATTTCATAAGAATGGACCAGTATGAACCAAGCTTGTAAACGATCATCAGAATGTACGGTGTAACTGGTGCCTTCTCCCAAAACTTTATAACTATATATATTGTACAAAGTTTGTCAATGACAAAAATAAAAGAATCACAAACTTGACCAAATAAAAACAGACTACTTCATGGTTACACTACTATTACAGGCAAACATTTAATTAATTACATCAAACTAAGTGGTAGGCAAATGACAAATCCTACCAGTATTGCTTTTAGTCTCCATCTTGGCATCAATTGAATAACATATGACTGCCAAATAGTGGTATTATGAAGCTTTCGCTAAAATACCACATAAATGTAGGAATAGGGAGCCAGGTACCACAATCACATGTACAAGCAGTACGGTCTACCTTCTGAAAGGATTTGCCACAACTGAATTCGTGGCCAAATATCTTGTAAAAATCTTATGATCAACTTACCTGTTCGCCAATCAAATCAAGACCGACAACAAGGAAAGTAAACCCTTGAAACAATAGGAAATAGAAGTGAATCCCTTGAGCAGATAACAAACTTCTGACAGAGGCTGTTAATAATATAAATGCAAGGGCAAGCTCTTTCCTGTATAAACGATTTCTCTTCCTCTTTCCCATTTTCTTGGTCATCTCTAATTTGTTAAGTTCAGCAAGGCCTGATTCTGATGATGACCTTGAAATAGTATTCTTCTTCAACAAAGATTCAGATTCATTTTCCACCATCGCAACTAAATCAGCTTCTGATGATCGTCCAGACTTCTTCGTAACAATCCACTCGTAAGAACTTCCTAACTGGAAAAGCCCTGATACCATGGCATTGAATTTGGTCACAGACATTGTGTTTTCAAATAAAAGATAGGGTACAATAAAAGGGAATGACTGTGGAGCTGGAAGAATATTGAGGACAGACATAAGTCCAGGCACATAGCAGACGACCCAAGCTGGTAACTGGGCTTCTGGGAGGAACATGGTGAGTGGGAGGATGATACAAAAGAGAGTGAATGAATAAAATGGTAGGATGAGCTTCCGCAAGAGGAAAAATAGAAATATTAGGTTGGCTTTCTTGAGCCAGCTAACCTGAAATGAGAAGCATATACAAGAATCACTTGAAAAGATATTAATGATCTTTAAACTAGGAAAAAAAAGAATAGTGTATATCCATTAAGCACTTAAGGATTCACACATTAAAATTGAGATGACACATTCCTTGATTAGAAGGAAAGCCTCATAAGTTTACATGTAATGAGACAATAAGGAGGTAATAAAAATTACTTCCCTTACGTATAACAACACATACAATAACCTCTCTTTGGGTAGAGTAACATTAACGACCATCATTATTCAAGTTTTTCCCAAAAATAACTGACGACATACGAGTCCTCCAAAAGAGGAAACTAGGGTACGAAAATATATGGAAGAAGAGGATGATCAGAGGAGAATGAATTTGAGGAAATAAAAGAAAAGTATGTGGTCCTACAGCTCAAGTGGTTTATACGCCCAATGCGAAGATGTCAAAGAGAATACACACCCGAAGTCCTCGCTCTCTTATTTGCTATTGGCCTCCAAAGCAAGCACATAGAGGAAAAATGTTTCAGAAAGAAAAGCTTTTGAAGAGCTTACCCTACCAAAGTACAAACACAGGAAACCAACACTTGAAAAATGATAGGACCTATTTATTTGCAAGAGCAACTACTGTTTCCTACTTAAGTTCTACCATATTCAGCAACTACTCAGACCCAAGTTATTTCCAAAATTTTTGACTATCTGCAACATTCAACCAAAAAATCTCATATTTGCACAGCAAATGGACTTGATGTGGAAGAAACAGATTACCCAAAAAGAAAAAAAGGCAAGATTTCACGAAGTTCTATTTCTTTGTCTTCCAAAATTGAAGTTTTACATGCTTGAGACATGCCAATACTCCCCCCACTTCCCGAACAATTCTGCAACTTTGTTGATCTTCCAACTCTGGAAGCTTCTTCTAAGCTTTATTTCCTATTTTCCATATCTTAAGCACACGGTGATATGATGTCCTGCACTGTCACACTGATGTTGCATAAGTCAGGATGGCCATCGATCCTGCCACAATTTTATCTCCCTTCCCTTCCCTGCTTTCAATTTTACTAATTTGTGGAATCCATCCCATCGCATTCTGATATTCTTCAATAAGGTAACAAACACCCTGAGAAGAAGCTACTTTCTGTCTGCACCATGGGCTGTACAAAGCTGTGATTACATTTCTCCAAGGACCTCTTGCTACTTAGTAAATCTCGAAACCATTTGCACAACAAGCTTCTATTATGTAATTTAGATTCTTAATCTCAAACTCCTTCATTTTTTAAAGCAATCACTTTGGACAATCTCACAAGATTAATTTGCTATTCTGAGCACTTCCTTCCCATATGAAACTTCTTCTCATCTAGATCAATAGTTTCCGGCATAGAAAATAGTGACATTAGACATGAAGGAATACTCACAAAAGACATGTAGGAATATCCTCTAAAGCATTGTTGATTGGGGTCACACTTCCTTCCAAATATAGGTTTTGTTTAAAGAGGGTCCTTTCGAACGAAATCAACACAAAGAAAAGAGGTCATCTTTATTGTTCTTGATATTCTTGGCTCTTCTGATCCTTCATTTACTTAGATAAAGAGATGGAGAAAATTGATGATAAAAGTTGTACATATCTATTACAAAGAAGAAAAGAGAGAGAAAGATTCTTTCCTTAATCTTTTGTGCTATCTCATGTAGTGATTTTTTTTTAATTGGGCGAGATGGCTGAGTGGATTAAAGCGGCGGATTGCTAATCCGTTGTACGAGCTAATCGTACTTTGGGTTCGAATCTTCCAAAGAGATAGTTTACTTTTAAATTTCTGATGTGCCTTGCCATATAAGCTTCTGCATGTCTTTAGCTCCTAAGAGATCCAAAGATACACAAGCTGGGAGTTGTCCAAATTCCCACATCAAATTCCAGTATGCCTGCTAGCTGCTACATGCTTGTTCAATCATTCAGTGGAAATAAATAACTATTACTATATTATTTATGGAGTGTAGAAACAGCTTCAAAACCTAGTTGTACAATTCTCGGGAGACTCAAATCTCTCTGCTTAACACCACAGGATACTAGGATGTTCACAAACATATTTTCCACACACGATTTGAGTGGTTCCCCTTACTTAAGAGACAGAGACCCATCCTTTATCCACAGTTTCACATTACTTATATATGCACTAATAATTCCAATATGTAAACATTTGGGAACCAATGACCTATCGAAATTCAATAAACCGTTCCCATAAGAGGCTATTATTGAAGTCTAGTATACTCTCCAAAATCCAAAAATGCACAAAGATTTAAGGACAGGGCTGGCCATAACTCCCTGTTGTTTATCCAGAAATTACTGATCTTCAAGAATCTGTTTACTTCCTTTTCCCAAAGGAGAAGCTTCACTCGTAGTGGATCAGAATAAAGTGTTCTAGAAAAAGAGTTGTGACCCTGAGCTTGCAAATCTCATTTATTTACCCTTTTAATTTACCGGCCATATTAGACTCTGAGTAACTTGCTGACTAAACTTCAGGTCAGTCATAAATATCGTGACGAAAATGTGCAAGAGTATTTTTTACGATAAATACCCATACAAACCTTGGAACGCAATATGTCAGAAAAACACAGGCGAAAAAGTTGCATTGGACCAGAATGCCACCGGTGTTGCTGCTTCTTATATGTCTCATAAGATTCTGGTAGTTCACAGAGGCACTACAAAAGGAGAACCAAATTTTTAAAAACCTGTTATTTTACAAAGAAACTAATAAACAATCTAGAAACTTACAAACCTTAACGTCATTCACATAGATAAACTTCCATCCACAAAGGTGAGCACGGACAGCAATATCCATATCCTCAACCGTTGTTCGCTCTAACCAGCCTCCGCATTCTTCAAGGGCCTTGATTCTCCATACACCAGCAGTGCCATTGAAGCCGAAGAAGTTAATGAACCATCCATTGACTTGTTGCTCTACTTCAAAATGAAACGCAAGATTTATGTTCTGCAACCGCGTAAGCAAATTCTCGTCCTTGTTCACAAAAGCCCACCTTGTTTGGACAAGAGCGACATCGTCATGTCCCTTCAAGAATGCAACAAGAAAAAAGTCATAGACGTGATTGGAACAACGACCGAAGTGGTTCATGGCAGCCAATTAATGCAGAATACTGCAATTAAGAGGCGGGATGCTCACTATAACAGTACCACCCAAGAGGTAGAAGATAATGTTTACACAACCCAGATTTTCAGCTCAGCATAAAGATAACATGAAATCTTGTGCACTCAATAAAGGATAAATTATTCATCGTTATCCAGAAAGAAATAATTTGATGATACCAAACAAGCCTGCTAATACCGTGCCAATTTTATATCTACAAAAAGGAAAGATTCTAGCTAGCATGAAAATACATCATGCACATAAGATAACACTTCAGCACCAATTGTTCTTAGTAAACAGAAAAGAGAAAAGGAAATGAATCAGAAAACCCCTCAAATAGGTAGATCCTAAAAGGAGACTCAAGAACAGATAATTAAATAACCCTCAAGAGAACTTTTGTACAAAAATAGCCTAGTAATTTTTGCAAATAAAGATTGGAACAGACTCCTTTCCTGCCTATCATTGAAGCTTTTACATAACTCCCTCTTCAAAATTTCCGGAAATCGATAGTTCCCCCTGTTAGTGACGTACCCCATTTTTCATTAAGACTCCAATTGCAACACCAACAAATAGAGACAAGCAGATTGTACCAAGATTTCAATTCAGAGAAAATTCTAGTGCCTACATGAGCCACCCAGATATGTCTCGGAAAAGCAATCACCTTGAAATAGGGAACAGTGTTCTTCAGAAAATCTGGTGTTGGTTGGAAATCTGCATCAAAGATTGCTACAAATTCATAATTTTTTACATATTCACAACTCATTGCAGATTTGAGATTCCCTGCCTTATAGCCTGTGCGTATAAGACGGTGACGATATATGATGTGCACACCCCTCTGTTGCCACTTTTGTACTTCAGCCTTGATGAGTCCTTGAACACCCAAATCATCGGAGTCATCTAAAATTTGTACGAGCATTCTGTCCTTAGGCCAATCCTGGACGCATACTGCTGCAATCGATTGTTGGTATACCTGAGTAATACCACAATGAAAGAAATTATACTTAGTCAAGGAGTGACTTAACAGAAACACCAACTTACCCATTCAGGGAAATAGGTGGATTGTCATAAATACACAACAAAATTAGGATCACCAATGAAAGCATTACAAAAGTTTAACAGATAATAGGTATGGAGTTTCTGTCAAGTACACAGCGAAGTGACAATTGTGGGTGATGACCCAAGTTTATTCTTAGAAATTGTTTGCCCGTGAAGATACGCTCTTAAATCTACATTCAAGTTAAGATAGAAAATACATGGTTCAATCAACTGCTCACCCTGTATTTAAGCCAACTACATACTGTGTAAAAAGTCTCAGGCTTGGTAAGATCATCATCTCAAAATTAATCCTAAGTTTCATACTATCATGATTATTACTAATAGTCACCAAGTAACATTTCTACAAAAATAGGAATTTAAATGCATGAAAGATTTTACATGCAAAACATCACTAGAAACTGCAAACTTAGTAAATATTGCACCTCATCATTCGAAACATCACTAAAAACTACAAACTTAGTAAAGACTGCATTTTCATCAATCCTATTTCTTAAAAAGCAAGTATAACTACCTAGACACTTGGCTTTGAGAGGGGAAGTTCTACAGAAATGAATAAACTAAGGAAGCAAATTCACTTAACATGTCATGTTTAGAACTAAAATTATAGATTTTTGGCAGTGAGAACTGGAAAACATACATCGTCTTACCTCCCTCTCATTGCACATTGGTATCTGTAGCAACACCATGGGATAATCCTCTGCATTCAGATTTTCTACATCAGAAGAGTAGTCAATCTCAGCTAAAGGTTTCAGGCCTCGGAACTTGATCCAAAAGCAACCGAGTACAAGCACCACTCGATCTACCGACTGTATTAGGAACAATACAATACACATACTGATCAAGCTCTGCAACGGCGGCGCTAAATAGTTGGCCCTAATGTCTAGCCAGTTGGCATAGACGTACTCCGCTAAGTCCAGCACCTCCGCCGACGCGGATTCCACAGTGGGAGGACTGAAATGCCATCCTCTGAAGTAAGCAACAAGCTCAAACACTAACAATATCACTGAAACAGTCAAAAACACCTTAATTACGCGATAGAGTCTAGAATCCGAGCGAGGATGAGCCGAATTGGATGTAACGATTCGTCGATTGGCGGTGCGAACAACGGATATGAAGCCACTTGTGAGGAATGCGATTGAATTAGCAATTTGTTGAAACTTGAGAAGGTAAATCCAGGAGAGTTGGCGAGCACTGCGAGTACGTTCCTTCTCGGCAACGGTTGGGCTGGAGATCTCAACAGTCAAAAAGCGAGAGTTTTCGGAAGAAGAAGGGAAGAGGTCCTCACTGCCATTGGCTGACTGCTGCTTGTTCCACCATTCCTGAAACTCTTGATTAGGCGGCCGAGACATATAAATTTACGTAATGGCAGTGCAAGTGAAGCAATTGTCGCCCTCGATACTGATACTTGTCAGATCTCGAATTTGTACCGGCGATGGAACATAGAGAGAGTGTAGTGAGAGTGCCTACTGCGATCCGGAGAATGGGGAAGTTAAGCCGGAAGGTAATGAAGCTAAATTTAGTTCAAGTCCAGAAGCTCATCTAAGTTCCTCCCTCTGTTCGACCAAAAAAATTGAAGCAGACCATGTGCGACATTACTCGAGATTCTCACGCGCATATAACATAGTATCTTGCACGCTCACCATGTTTTTAAGTAGGGAAAAGGATCAGATATACCACTCAACTTTGTCATTTAGAGCTGATATGCTCTCGTTATGAAAGTGACTCATATATATTCCTATTTATATACAAATGGCTCACATATACCCTTTTCACGGAAATGAAAAAAATTAATTTTAATTTAATTTTTTATTATTTTAAAAAAATATATATATAATCCCATATGAATATATTTAATCCTCCTTAAACATATATATTTTTTTGACTTTTTTTTTTGTTTCATTGACTAATTTAGACTTATTATTTTGATGGTCAAATTTATTTATGTTTCACTAATATTCTTGTAAAATTTATTATAGGTGATCAAATTTTTTTCTTCAAATATAAAAATTAAATTACAATATAGACAAAAAAAAAAGCTTTAAATTATAATATAGCCACAAAAAAATAGTTTTAAATTTTTTTTCTTTACACCAAGGAATGAAAGAAAAAAATAAAATAAGAATAAAAAACTCAAAATAATTATAATAAAAGAAGTCAAAAAATAATTTATGTATGAAAAATATTAAAATATACCTAGAACTTTGTTAGAAGAATCATATATACCCCTAAATAATTTTTAAGAAAATTAAAAGTCAAAAATATAAATTTAAAACTAATTTTTTCACTTCCGTTAAATGAAGGGTATATGTGAGCTCATTTTGTAACGGTAGGGATATATGTGAGTCGTTTGTATAAATGTAAGGGTATATATGAGTCACTTTCATAACGAGGGGCATATCAGCTCCAAATGACAAAGTTGAGGGGTATATCATGCCCTTTTCCCTTTTAAGTATTTCTTTTACAAAAAAAAAAGGGGGGTCAAAATGCCTTTAAACTCTGTGGAATGAATAAAAATGCATCATTTGATAGTTTTTTTTTAGTATATAAATGCTTTTATTGACAATAGTTTGATCCAAAAATCCTTTTATTGTTACTTAATGGGTTCAAAATGGCTTTTTTAAAATAAATAAATAAATTATCTCTAATGGTTTTGACTATGTGCAAGGCAACAATGAATTTGGGGTTAGAAATAGTGCGGTGGATCATTGCTCTTGGATTTTGCTAGAGTTTTTGAGTTGGTGATACATGATTCATGCTTTTAAAGGAGGATCACTTGATTACCTTCCGTAGCGCAATGGCTAAAACCTAGATAAATTACTTGCTTTTGAGGAAAGACGATAGAAGGCCTTTGTAAGGATTGCAAGATTATTCCGAGTGAGAATCTTACTATTCATCACAAACTTTTGGTGATGGACTTAGAGAGTAAGCGAGGTAGGAGGAAGAAAAAATTGTATGGTTGGCCTAAAACTAAATGGGGTGGTTTGACATCTCCCTATCTCATGTGATTGGGGAGAATTTGACGGCGACGGGGACTTGGTGGAGTAGTGGAGATGTAGAAAGTATGTGGGATAAGACAACTAGTTGTATTAGAGAAGCAGCTCGAGAGGTGTTAAGGCGGTTGAAGGGCAATTTTAATGGACGGTGGGGGTGGGTGGGTGGCGGGGGAGGGGGGGTGGGAGGGCTTGGTGGAATGAAGAAGTTCAAGGCAAAGTAAAAGCAAGGAAAGTTGTGTATGCAAAGTAAGCGCACCAGCACGATCGAGGATGAGAAGAGAGCAAACAGAGAAATTTATTAGGCATTAAGGACGGAGGCTAAGTTAGTAGTTACAGCACTTAAGATGGCAGCTTTTGAAGATTATATATTGAACTAAGGACAAGGGTGAAGATAAGAAGTTGTACAGACTTGCGAAGGCGAGAGAGAGGAAGTCTTGAGACTTGAATCAAGTGAGGTGTATCAAAAATGAAGAAGGTAAAGTGTTGGTGGAGGAGACCCACATTAAACAACGATGACAAGTACATTTCCACAAACTATTGAGCGAAGAGGGGGGCATAGAGATTGTGATGGATGAGTTGGAACACTCAGAAAGACATCGAGATTTTGGGTATTGTAGGTGTATTAAGGTTGAGGATGTGAAGTGTGCTATTAATAAGATGAGTAAGGGAAAAGCGTTAGGACGATTCTAGTGGAGTTTTGAAAGAACACGGATAAAGAAGGTTTGGAGTGGTTGAATAGCTTGTTCAATGCCATTTTTAGGATGGATAGGATGCCTGAGGAATGGAGGTAGAGCACAATGATTTTGTTGTATAAGATTAAGGGTGATATAAAAAATTGCAACAATTACAAGGGCATTAAGTTGTTAAGTCGCACTATGAAAGTTTGGGAGAGGGTGATGGGGATGAGGATGAGAAGGAGTGTGTCTATTTTCGAGAATAAATTTGTATTCATGCCAAGGAGGTCAACCACAGAGGTAAGGTTGTCTTAACTACTAGGCCATTAAAGTCATCGCTTGAGTCCCCATATTTCTGGGGGCCCATTTTTTTTTAAAAAGTACTTGTATATATACTTAAAACAATTATATTTACTTTTAAATATTAAAAAAAACGTGCAAGAATTAAAAAAAAAGTAAAAGTAATGTTAGTTTTTAATTAGGGAATGGAACAATTTTTGGGAATAATAAACATGCAAGAATAAAAAAAAAAGGTAAAGTGCCGTTAGTTTTTAATTAGGGTCTACGGAATGGAAGAATTTTTGGAAATAATTTCCTTTAGTGGGAAATTACACTTCCTTATTTATCTCCCAAGATTTTAACCATATATTATTCTATACCTTAATACTCATCTTTTTTATTCTCTATTTTATTGTTTTATTCTCAATATTGAACTCTCTCCTGCAGAATCTTTTGATTTACTGTTGCTTACAAGTTACAAAAGAACAAAATTTACTTTTGGATGTCTTCTTCAGATTTCAAGAAGTGCAACAAGCAATCATTATATTGAAGGAGTCAAGAAACACACCACTATTTCGATATTGTTATATCAACTTATCAAATACATGAGCCAGATTTTATTATTCTAACTTTATTTTATAGTTTTTTTTTAAAATTTGTTATTGTTGATTTTCTTAGTTCATAAGCATATATATTCTTGTTTTAGTTATTATTACAATTTATTTAATTTAAATATGTCAACTAGAAAATATGATTCCGAATTTACAAAAAGAGAGAAACAGAGAAAACTTGAAGAATTAAATTAATCCCAAAAATAAGCCCTTGATAGATTTTTAACAAATAATAAAAATTTTGAATCAAAAAATATTGGAGGATGTTCTTCAAATGAACAAGTCATTAATCAAATTGAGTTAGATTATAATAACATCCAAGAAGAAAATCTAGAAGAAGTTGGTGAAAAATGTGACATAATTTCCAATAATCAAGAACTCCTAAGTAATTTAAATAGTTGCATCCCTAAAAATATATATGACCCAAGTCAATGGAATAATATAGATATAAAATTGAGAGATCTATTAGTAGCAAACGGACCAATTAGAATGATTGATATAAATTTTCCAAAGGATAAACACCTAAGACATTTTTCTACAACACACTATATTTAAAAATTGGCAAACGGAGAAAAACATGAAAGAAAATGGTTAATTTACTCTAAAGATTTGGATAAAGCTTTTTATTTTTGTTGTAAATTATTTAGCATAACTTCTTTTGTTTGTAACAATAAACTAGCTAGTGAAGATAGTAATGATTGGAGAAATCTTAGTGCTAAGCTTAAAGCTCATGAAGTGACGAACGAGCATATTATTAATATGAGCTCGTGGATTGATTTAGAAATGAGATTGCATAAAAACATAACAATTGATAAAGATGTGTAGGAACAAATTAATAGAGATAGAGTACACTGGAAAAATGTGGTGTCAAGAATTATTGTTGTGATCAAAACTCTTGGGAAAAATAATTTGGCATTTAGGGGAACAAAAGAAAAGATCTATCAAGAAAGTAATGATAATTTTTTAAGCCTAATTGAAATGATTGTTGAATTTGATCCAGTTATGCAAGAACATATTCGGCGAATTAAGCATGACGAAATTCATAATCATTACCTTGGACATAATATACAAAATAAATTGATAAACTTATTGGCGAGTGAAGTCAAGAATAAAATTATTAAAGAGATTAAAGAAAGAAAATATTTCTCAATCATACTTGATTGCACTCCTGATGCAAGCCATCGAGAACAAATGACTTTTATATTACGGAGTGTGGATATTTCAACTACTCCAATTAAAATTAACGAATATTTCTTAGAATTTTTAAAGTGGATGATACAAGTGGAAAAGATCTTTTTGAAGTTATTATAGATGAGATAAAAAAAAAATATTCGACTTGATATTGATAATTTAAGAGGACAGGGATATGATAATGAATCAAATATGAGGGGAAAACATCAAGGAGTGCAAAAAAAAACTTCTCGATGTAAATCCCAGAGCATTTTATACACCTTGTAGTTGTCATAATTTAAATTTGGTACGTTGTGATATGGCTAATTCTTATACGAAAGTTGTATCATTTTTTGAAGTGATACAACGTATATATACATTATTTGCTTCTTCTACCAAGCGTTGAAATTTTTTAAAAGATTTTGTACCCAATCTAACTCTTAAATCATTGTCACAAACTCGTTGGGAAAGTCGTGTTGAAAGTATTAAAGCATTAAGATTTCAAGCTCCACAAATAGAGATGCTTATGTTGGAAAAATATGATATAATAGATGGGAATTATAATATCAAATTATTAATACAAGAATTAGGATAAATACTACTACAATAATATTCTTAAGTAATATATATGTATGTATATATATATATATATATATATATATATATTATATAATACTTGAGTCGTGCTAGACACTGTCCTAAGAAACTATTTCAGCAGTGTGAAATATTACTCCAGGATTAAACAAGCCTTCTCTAAAATAATTAGAGGACACAAGAATCAACAAAATATAAATGCTACAAAATAAAGCAAGTCGGAAAGGGATATTTGAAATTGGCTAAGTCTTACTCTTCACTTGGTTGTCTCTCCTCAAAACTCCATCAACTACTATATATAGAGGGGCATAGCATTGGAGGAAAACATATTACCCAATATAACTTGGTGGCAAAGGGAGCATTACTTGGAGACAAAGGACTTAAACTTGGGGACAAAGTAGATTAATACTTGGAGATTAAGTTGATGGCATAAGCACATTAGTCATCAACTTAATGACATAAGTGCTTATGTCACAAATTAATAATGTCCAAAATATGTCTTAAATTATTTTAAAATATCCAACACAAAATGTATCTTAAATTATTTAAAATATCCAACAATCCCCCATATATTTTAAAATAATTTTGAAATAGAAGAACTCGACTTGCTTTATTTTGTATGATCAAAATGTTAATGGTTTGGTGTTTTTCGGACTATGAACAACTTAGACCGATAAAATTTAACTTACATAATTATTGGTGAAATATAAAATTTCTATGAACCAATTATTCTTTTGTAAGCCAGAGATTCTACCAATCACATTTTAATCCTCATATTTTGTTGTTCAATGCGGTTTTGCGCCAATAAGCCATGCGCGTGCCATGTATTCATGAGAGCTCTAAAGACTAGGCCAAAATCTCATAGGAGCGGCTTCACTCCACTTCTCATATAGGTGAATTCATCAAGTGTATACTACTTTAAATACACCATCCATAAGGACTATGAATTCATTAAGAGTTAATAACTCATACCTCATAATTAGTAGCAGTTCAAGCACTCTTAGTTAGTGCGTAGAGTCAATATTGACTTGTTATTACCCATATGAACCTGCTTCATGGGATCTCCAATCACATAGGTTGGGTTACCATCTCTATTGACAATCATATTGGCCTTAACCCCATCTCTTTCGAGGATTGAAGAATTAACTTTCTTCCCACGGGTTTAGTTAGTGAATTGGCCGAATTCAATTCTGACTTCACATAATCAATGGAAATTACTCCATCCCTCGACAGCTGTTTAACGACATCATGTCTCAATTTCATGTGTCTACTCTTACAATTGTAAGACTTATTCTTCGTAATAGCAATTGCGGCTTGACAATCACAGTGTATAAACACATGAGACAATTTATCCTTATTAAAGGGATCATCTGGTAATTCATCCTTCATTAAAGGGATCAACAATTCATCCTTTATTAAAGGGATATTCGCTAAGAAATTTCTTAGCCACTCAGCCTTAGAACTAGCTAGCTCCAGAGCTACAAACTCTGACTCCATAATCGATCTAGCAATGATCACCTATTTAGCTGATTTTTAGGATATTGCACCACCACTTAAGGTGAACACATATCCATTAGCAAATTTTGTTTCATCTGAATAAGAGATCCAGGTTGCATCACAATACCCTTCTAAAGTAGAAGGAAATCCACTACACATGATATCATAATTCATGGTTCCTCTCTAATATTTCATTAGTCTATTCAATGCAAACCAATGCTCATTATTAAGATTATGAGTATACCTACCCAATCTACACACAACATAGGCAATATCAGGCCTAGTAAAATTCATCAAATTAAATATGCTATCAATAATTTGAGCATATTTAGGCTGAGCAACTGGGTCACCATAATTGAGAGTTAGCATCATAAGAAGTGGTTATGTCACATCAAAAGATTCAAAATAATTTAAGAAGTCTTTTCACATAATTTTCTTGTGACAACATTATACCATCTTCACTCCTTATTACTTTAACTCCCAAAATCATATTTACTTCACCCATATCTTTCATATCAAAATTAGTAGACAAAAATAATTTGGTACTATTAACAACATTTAAACTTGTACCAAATATAAGCTTGTCATCAACATATAAACATATTTTCACATAATCATTGTCTACAATTTTGGTATAAGCACATTTATCCACTTCAACAAATACATAATAGTCTCTCAGTAAGACTTGATCTAATTTTTCATGC
This sequence comes from Solanum verrucosum, assembly GCF_900185275.1. NCBI lineage: Eukaryota > Viridiplantae > Streptophyta > Magnoliopsida > Solanales > Solanaceae > Solanum > Solanum verrucosum. The sequence continues at coordinate 688,227 of NW_026020215.1, forward strand.
CACTATTTAGGAGCTTGTTTTAGGCCATAAAGTGATTTGATTAACTTACAAACTTTATTTTCTTGTCCTGGAATAATACATCCTTCAGGTTGAACCATATAAATTTCTTCTTCTAAATCACCATTTAAAAAAACTGTTTTTACATCCATTTGATGGATAAAAAGCTTATGAATTGATGCTAAGGCAATTAAAATCCGAATAGAAGAAATTCTAGTCACTGGTGCAAATGTATCAAAATAATCAATATTTTCTTTTTGAGAAAAACCTTTTGCTACTAACCGAGCTTTATATTTATCTATAGATCCATCAGGATTAAGTTTCCTTTTGAAAATTCATTTACAACCAATAGGTTTTGCACCAGGAGGTAAATCAGTTAAAATCCATGTATTATTTTTCATAATTGAATCAATTTCAATTTTTATTGCCTCTTTCCAAAATTTAGCATCAGAAGAAGATATAGCTTCAGAATAATTTAATGGTTCATTGTCAACAAGAAAAGTTTGAAAATCATTTCCATAAGAAAAATCTTCTTTCCTAGGCCTTTTACTCCTTCTTAGTTCTTCAATATTAGAAATAGACTCACTATTTCTTTCAGCATGTACATGAGAAATTTTATCACATAGTGAAAAAATATGTTCAAAGAATTCAGCATTCTTTGTCTCAATAATAGTATTGCAATCAAGCACATCACTCTTTAAAACAAGAAATCTATATGCAACACTATGTTCAGTATATCCAATAAGCATGCAATCAGCTGTTTTAGAACCTATTTTCTTCTTCGTAGGTTCAGTCAAGAGAACTTTAGCAAGACACCCCCACACTTTTAAATATTTCAAATTAGGCTTATAACCTTTCCACAATTCATAAGGTGTTTTGCCAGTTCTTTTATGAGGAATTCTATTTTGTAAGTGACATGCAGATAATAAAGTTTCACCCCACAAATTATTAGGTGCATTAGAACTTATTAACATAGAGTTCATCATTTCCTTTAATGTTCTATTTTTCCTTTCAGCTACTCCATTAGATTCGGGAGAGTATGGTGGAGTTACTTCATGAATAATTCCTTCTTTTTCACAAAAGGCATTTAAGGATAAATATTCTCCACCTCTATCAGATCTAATTCTTTTGATTTTTCTACTAAGTTGATTTTCAACTTCAGTTTTATAAGAAATAAAGGCATTAAAAGAATCATCTTTATTTCTAAGTAAATATAACTTAGTAAATCTAGAAAAATCATCAATAAAAGTTACATAATATCTTTTACCACCTCTAGTCATTGTTTGTTTTAAATCACCTAAATCAGTGTGAATTAGAGACAATAATTCACTTTCTCTACTTACTGAAAAACATGACTTTTTAGTAATTTTAGCTTCAACACATATTTCACATTTATTAATATTATTTGAATCTAAGTCAGATATCAAACCAAGTGATTGCATATTTTTTATAAAAGAGAAATTAACATGTCCTAATCTAGCATGCCATATGGAAATAGATTCGATCATGTAAGCAGAAGTAGATGCTTTCACAACATCACAAACATTAAGTACAAAAAGTCCATGGTTACAATAGCCTTTTCCCACAAACACATTATTTTTTGTCAGTATGATCTTTTCAGATTCAAATGACACTTTCACTCTAGCTTTATTAAGCAAGGCTACGGAAATCAAGTTTGCACGCATTGTAGGAATATGTAGCATATCCATAAGGGCTAAAGTTTTTCCTGAAGTAAGTTTCACCCTTACCCAAGACTTTAGTAGTTCTTGAGTTTCCAAGGTAGACTACTTCGCTGTCATCCCCTATTGATGTATAGGAGGCAAATGCTTCTCGATTTACACAAATGTACCGAGTAGCCCCAGAGTCTACCACACATTCTTTTATATGTGCTACAATGTTTTCTTGAGAAATGACAGATGCACTAATTTCATCTCCTTAAGCTAAATTAGCCTTGGGAGGATAACATTTTTCTTTGTCATTTTTTATTCTCCTCTTACACTGTGCGACATTCTGACCTGGTTTTCCACAAGTAAAACAAGTGCTTGTCTTTTGCTTAAAATTGGGATTATAAGACTTGTAACCATTAGACTTATTAACATACCTTTTGTTGTTACTCCTTCGGTCTTGTACTAAGTTTGCTTGCCGTGTTGATTCCTCTTCTTTGAATGACTCCTTTTTGTAGTTTGCTATACCATAAAACATAGATGACAACTCTGTGTATTTAGAAATACAATAGTAACTCTGTGTATTTAGAAATACAATAGTAACTCTGTGTGTATGCAAAGATACAATATAAACTATGGATGTATATAAAAATACAAGTAACTCTGTTTATATAATAATACAAAATACTTATGTTGAAGTTTCTCTAACTGACAACCATCACTTAAGAGCTATTGTGATGATACAACGTTTTGCCTCACGCTGTCAGGGCCGTCTTATACCTTGCCGAGGGTATCGAACCTGACTACTAAGTGGATCCACTAGTCTATGCTAAAAAGCACTAAGGAATCATCTATAAAGTATGACCATTTTCTACCCATGAAAGCTACATGGTTTGTGGGGGCTGAGAGTTGTCTGAACTCTCTCACATATCGGTGCTAACTACTACTCCCAAAATATAATACTAGATCTTATGTTTAACAACATAACTTCTTTATGTGGTTTGAGATAATTGCTCAAAACTTAGCTCTAAGGTTCTCTTGGAAATCAGTGTTTCCTCTCTTGCTTAATTGTGAAAGTATTTACTCTTTATTGAAAATATCTCAAAGGCTCTTTTAAAAATCTCAGTTTCCTTTCTTGTTTAAATGTGAAAAAAAATTACTCTTGGGAATACATAATCCTGATATACTCTTTTTGAAGAAATGAACTTCAATCTTTAATCTTTACTCAACTCAAAGCTCAAGTATTAAAACAAAGTTAAAACATTTGTAAAAGACTTTTGGAAGACTCTATGAACTTCTCTTGACTTGACTCTTAACTTTCCTTGAATTGAATTATGGATTCAAGGCTCATGATATCATGTTATGGATGATTTCATGTTGTTTAGACGTACCTTAGAGTGTAGAAATGAACTAGAAAATATAGGTACATTCCAAGGGAACTAGTACGGAAAGAAGTGGGAAAAAGTAGAAGACCTGGCGTCCCTGGTGCTCTGAGTGGCGCGGGGTGCCAGAGCTGAAACTTCAGAAGAAGGGTTGGGGCTCACTGGCTGGCGCTTTGCCCCAGGGCCCTAACTTCAAACACTAATGTGGGGAGCACTGGCTGGCGCAGCGCCCCATCCCCATTCCCAGAATTCTAACTATTTTTCTTGGTCGTTTTTCAACTCTAAATCCTCTAAACACAATTGGGTCTTTCACCAAACACTTAGATTCGACTACATAATAAAAATATGCAAGAATCTACTTAGAACGACACCTAATTTCATGAATCGAAATCAAGAACTCCTCAACAACTCCCAAAATCAAGACCCCAATAGAAACTTCAAACAAATCCATCAAGAACTCAATTTCTAAACCTTCAAACATCTAAATTCGCTGAAATAAATTATGATTAGTGTGTGGGTGAACTAACCCAATGCTATGTGATCTCATATAACTCGTAGGGATCACCCCGTGATGAAATCCATAAGCAATTCTTCAAGAACTTGGCGGTTCCTTTCTCCTTATCCTCTTTTTTTCTCTTCTCTCACAACCCTAACTTGTTTTGATAAAGCGTAAACTGAATCCAGTCAGTTTAGACCCTAACTTAATTGCCAAAAATGAAAATAATTAATTGGGTAGCGAAAAGACCATAATACCCTTCAAAAATCCGGTTTTGACTTTCCTTATCTAGACACCCAACTTCAAAAGGGTATATCTCCCTTATACGAACTTGAAATCACGTAAACTCAGCGACATTGGAAAGATAATTCAAAGATATTTCCTACGGTATCTTGTAGAACACCTAAATCATCCTGAGCTAGGATTTATGGTTGTTTTAAGTTGACCCAAAACTCATACTTAACTTAATTTGTCAAACTTTCCAAAATTGATTATTTCCAAAAACGGTTTCCTTCTATTTCTAATTCTTTCTAAAGCGGGATGTTATAATATCTTCCCCTTGGAAACATTGTGTTCGAATGAGATTACTCTTAGTAGGCTAAGGGCGTAACATCTAACATTCATCTCAAACACCCAAATAGAATCGTGTTGCCTGCTAGACTTTGGTAAACGTGTAATGAAATCCATATTGATCATCTCCCACTTCCATTCCGTAAGTTCTATATTCTGTGCCATACCACCAGGCCTCTGGTGCTCTACTTTAATTTGTTGGCAATTCAGACACTTAGTAACAAACTCTGCAATGCCCTTCTTCATACTATTCCACCAATATACTTCTCTCAAGTCACGATACATCTTTGTGGAACCCAGACGAATAGAATATATGGATCTATGAGCTTCCTCCATGATCCTCTCTTGGAGTTCATCCACCCTTGGTACACACAATCTACCTTGATACCTCAATACACCATCTCCTCTTTTTTCAAAAGCCATTACTTTTTGCTTATGAACATTTGCCTTCAATTCAAGCAAAATAGGATCTTTGTCTTGCTTCTCTTTCACTTCTGGCACTAATGATGATTTAGTCCCATTCATCACCACCACTCCTCCTTCTGTAGAATCCATTAATCAAACTCCTAATCGTGCAAGTCTATGCACATCTCTTACAAAATCTTTCTTATCTTCCTCAAAATGGGCGGTACTACCCATAGATAATCTACTCAACGCGTCAACAACAACATTAGCCTTACCTGAGTGATAAAGAATACTCATGTCATAATCTTTGAGTAACTCTAACTACCTCTTCTGTCTAAAATTAAGCTCTTTCTGACTAAACACATATTGAAGACTCTTATGATTGGTGAACACATCCACATGAACACCATAAAGATAATGACGCCATATTTTCAAAGTAAATACTACGGCAGCCAACTCTAGATCATGGGTTGGATAATTCTTCTTGTGAACTTTCAGCTGTCTGGAGGCATAAGTTATAACTTTACAATTTTGCATTAACACACAACCCAGTCCAACTCAGGACACATCACAATATACAACAAAGCCTTGCATACCTTTTGGTAAGGTCAATAATGGTAGTAGTTAACCTCTTTTTCAATTCCTGAAAGCTTTTCTCACAAGCTTCAGACCATTGAAACATCACTATTTTAAGAGTCAACTTGGCCAAAGGGGACGAAATAGATGAGAACCCCTCTACGAACCTTCTATAATATCCAGCCAACCCCAAGAAACTCTTAATATCAGTTGGAGATGTGGGTCTAGGCCAATTCTGCACTGCCTCTATTTTCTGAGTGTCAACTCTAATTCCATCACTGGAAACAATGTGGCCTAAGAATGCCACAGACTCAAGCCAAAACTTATACTTAGAGAACTTGACATACAACTCTCTATCCTTTAGAGTTTGGAGAACAACTATGAGAAGGCTAGTATGATCTTCCTCTTTCCTGAAATAGATTAGAATGTCATCAATGAACACGATAACAAACATATCTAAATAAGGCTTGAATACTCTATTCATAAGGTCCATGAACACTGCAGGTTCATTGGTCAAACCAAAGGACATGACCATAAACTCATAATGACCATAACGGGTCCTGAAAGCTGTCTTTGGAATATCACATTCCCTTACTCTTAAGTAATGGTGGCCTGATCTGAGGGCTCTTTTCGTAAAACAAGTGGCACTCTGAAGTTGATCCGAAAGATCATCAATTCTCGGAAGATGATACTTATTTTTGAAAGTACTGTTGTTCAAATAACGGTAGTCTATACACATTCTAAGGGACCCATCATTCTTCCTTACAAATAAGACTGGAGCGCCCCAAGGTGAGACACTTGGTCGAATAAAACCTTTTTCTAAGAGATCTTTCAACTGCTCCTTTAACTCTTTCAACTCTACAGGTGCCATCCTATATGGTAGAATAGATATATGACGAGAATAATGAAGAATATCTATACCGAAGTCTATTTCTCTCTTAGGAGGGACTCCGGGAAGATCATCTGGAAACTCTTTTACTACTGGAACTGACTGAATAAGAGGTATCTCAATACTAGAGTCATTAACTCGGACTAAGTGATAGAAACAACCCTTGAAAACTATCTTTTTTGCCTTAAAGTATGAAATAAAATGACCCTTAGGCACTACTGAACTACTCTTCTACTCTATAACTTGCTCATTAGGGAACTAGAACTTGACTACTCTAGTTCTACAAACAACTGAGGCATAACAGACATGAAACCAGTCCATACCAAGAATGACATCAAAATCTACCATGTCTATTGACGGAAATGGTACAATCACGATAGACTCTCTCTACTAGAATAGACTCACCAACAGGTGTAGAAACACTGAAGGGCTCACTAAGTTTTTTAGGAAGAACATCAAATTCATCGCAACATAAGGAGTTACAACGGATAAACTTGCTCCTGGATCTAGCAAAGCATAAAAAACAAAGTGAAAGACTTGGATCATACCAGTGACAACATCTGGTGAATCATCTTGCTCTTGGCGACTAGTGATAGCATAAAGACGGTTTGATCATTCGTTTGCCCCTGAAGTAGCTCCTCTAGATGCAGTTCTGTCTTGTGGAGCAACTAAAGAAGACGGGGCTCTATTTCCCCCATTCCCGTTACCCTGCTGGTTCTTAGGATACTCTCGAATAAAATGATTGTTTTGGCCACACTTGAAGCAACTAGTGGAGCCATCACGACACATCCCTGAGTGGCTCCTACCACACTTAGCACATGCAGGAGGCTTATTACCCCATTGTGCCACACTACCTTTAGAATGTGCAGGTCTAGTTCTAAAATTATGGGAATTCTGACTATTGTACTCACATTTGTTCCTTGGTGCAAGTCCACTAGCAGATGATGGAGCAGGTCCCTTCGTTTCTGTTGGAAAGATGATCGGTTGGCATTACTTTTCTGCTGCCTGAACTTATTCCCTATCTTAGCTGTCTTATTTTGAAACTCATCTCTGTATTTTAGCTTCTCTCCCTCAACCTATTGCACATGGATCATCAGCCTTGCTATGTCCATATCTCTTATCAGCATAGCTGCCCTGCATTCCATAATAGACAGATGAGACAACCCAGCAACAAACAAACTCATCCTACTTCTCATGTCAGTAACCATCTCCGAAGCATAGCATGAAAGTTGTGTGAACTTCTGACTATACTCATGAACACTTAAGGAATCCTGCTTAAGAGTGAAAAACTTTTGTACCTTTGCTTCTCTCAGTTCTCGAAGAACGAAATGCCCAAGAAGGCCTCCTCAAAACAAGCCCAACTCACAAGTGGTGCACCATCAACTCGATTCTTCTTCCATTGATCAAACTAGATTCTAGCGACACCCTTCATTTAGTATGCCACTAGTTCGACCCTCTCAGCATCGGCAACATGCATAATCTCAAAGACCTTCTGAAGTTCTTCAACAAAGTTTTCTGGGTCCTCGGTGACACTTGAGCGAGTGAAGCTTGGAGAATTCATCCTTAAGAATTCACAAATCCTTGAAGTATCATCACCTTCCTGTCGATTCTCTCTCTGTCCAACTTGAATGGTCACAACTTGACTTAACATCCGGATTGCTTCACAAAATTCATCATTGGTGACCTCTACTTGGGGTTGCACTTCTGGTGCATTAGGTACCCCTTGTTCCTATGGTTTAACACTCATTCTAGAGGGACGACCTCTGACAACTCTTTGTGGAAGCATTATCTAAAAGATACGCGCAAGCACGAGTTAGAAGAAACTTTTTAGAGATAAACTCTATCGCACGAAATGAGTATGAAAGAAGTGAGATAGTTCCTAAGTATCGCAGCCTCCTAATTATAAATGTGGCGCGCTTCACATCGATAACTAGAACTCTACAGACATGGCTTCATAGACTCCTATGACTCTTGGACTCTATGCTCTGATACCAAGTTTGTCACACCCCGAGCCTACACCCTGGGAGGGACTGGCACTCAAGAACAATTGTTGGCCTCGAGCGAACCCTTGGCCTTACTACTCAACGGAAAACTTACTCATGATAAAAATACTTTAAAAGTAAACTGAAATCTCAATAAATAACTTATAATGTATAAAGGAACATTCACTGGCCAAAATGGCACTCAAGTCTCAAAAATCAAAACATGAATGAAGAGACTCAAGAACTAACATCAACTAACTGTCTATCTATGAAGCCTCTAAAACTGGAAGGGATATCGAGACAAGACCTCCGATCATCCTAACAACTGAAAACTACTAAAGCAATGTAAATAGGGATTCTCTAGAAAGCAAGGAGGCTCACCACAAGACTCTGAATGCTCAACTGGATCAACGAAGCATTGGATGCTGATCCTAGTTACTTGTATCTGCATCATACCAATGATGCAGGTCAAATGGCGTCAGTCTATTGAATGTACGAGCATGCGAGGGGAATACTAAAACAAGACATAAGCTTGAAAAGGAAATTGAAAGAACAAACCTGGTCTCAACTGAACTCAACAGAACTGAACTCATTTCAATATAAAACAATAATATAAATGCAATATAAAGAAAAGCTTTTAAAACATAGATGACAACTCTGTGTATTTAAAAATACAATAGTAACTCTGTGTGTATGCAAAGATGCAATATAAACTCTGGATGTATATAAAAATACAAGTAACTCTTTGTATATAATAATACAATATACTTTTGTGGGAGTTTCTCTAATCGACAACCATCAGCTATTGTGATGATACACCATTTGCCTCACGCTGCCAAGGCCGTCCTATACCTTTCTGAGGGTGTAGAACCTGACTACTAAGTGGATCCACTAGTCTATGCTAAAAAACACTAAGGAATCATCTAAAAAGTTTGACCATTTTCTACCCATGAAGGCTACATGGTTTATGGGGGCTAGGAGTTGTCTGAACTCTCCCCCATATTGGTGCTCAATACTACTCCTAAAATATAATACTAGCTCTTATGCTTAAAAACCTAACTTCTTTATGTGGTTTGAGATAATTGCTCAAAACTTAGCTCAAAGGCTCTCTTGGAAATCAGTGTTTCCTCTCTTGCTTAATTGTGAAAGCATTTACTCTTTACTAAAAACTAGCTCAAAGGCTCTTTTGGAAATCTCAGTTTCCTTTCTTGTTTAAATGGGAAAACATTTTACACTTTGGTAATACATAGTCCCGATATACTCTTTTTGAAGAAATGAACTTCAATCTTTACTCTTTACTATACTCAAAGTTTCAAGTTGTAAAACAAAGTTAAAACATTTGTAAAAGACTTTTGGAAGACTCTATGAACTTCTCTTGACTTGACTCATAACTTTCCTTGAATTGAATTATGGATTCAAGGCTCATGATCTCATGTGATGGATGATTTCATGTTGTTTAGACGTACCTTAGAGTGTAGAAATCAACTAGAAAACATATGTATGTTTCAAGGGAACTAGTATGAAAAAAAGTGGGAAGAAGTAGAAGACATGGCATCCCTGGCGCTCTGAGTGGCGCGGGGCGCTAGAGCTGACACTTCAGAAGTAGGGTTGAGGAGCACTGGCTGGCACGGCTCCCCAGGGCCCTAACTTCAGACACTAATGTGGGGCGCACTGGCTGGCGCAGCACCCCACCCCCATTCCCACAATTCTGATGATTTTTCTTGGTCGTTTTTCAACTCTAAATCCTCTAAACTCAATTGGGTCTTTCACCAAACACTTAGATTTGACTACATAATAAAAATCTGCAAGAATCTACTCAAAACGACACCTAATTTCATGAATCTAAATCAAGAACTCCTCAACAACTCCCAAAATCAAGAACCCAATAGAAACTTCAAACAAATCCATCATTTCTAAACCTTCAAGAATCTAAATTCGCTGAAATAAATCATGTTTGGCACGTGGGTGAAATAACCCAATGGTATGTGATCTCATATACCTCGTAGGGATCACCCCTTGACGAAATTCACAAGCAATTCTTTAAGAACTTGGCGATTCCTTGCTCTTTCTCCTCTTTTCTCCGCTTCCATTCTCTTCTCTCAAAGCCCTTACTTGTTTTGATAAAGCGCAAACTGAATCCAATCATTTTATAGCCCAACTTAATTACCAAAAACGAAATTAATTAATTGGGTAGCGAAAAGACCATAATACCCTTCAAAAATTCGGTTTTGACTTTCCTTATCTAGACAGTAGACTTCAAATGGGCATATCTCCCTCATACAAGCTCAAAATCACTCAAACTCGATGGCATTGGAAAGATAATTCAAATATCTTTCCTACGGTATCTTTTAGGACACGTAACTCATCCTGAGTTAGGAGTTATGGTAGTTTGAAGTTGACTCAAAACTTATACTTAGCTTAATTTGTCAAACTTTCCAAATTTGATTATTTCCAAAAATGGTTTCCTTCTATTTCAAGTTCTTTCTAAAGCGAGATGTTACAATATCTCCCCCTTGGGAACATTCGTCTTCGAATGAGATTACTCTTAGTAGGCTAAGGGCGTAACATCTAACATTTAGCTCAAACACCCAAATAGAATCATGCTTCCTGCGGGACCTTGTTAAACCTATGACGAAATCCATATCGATCATCTCCCACTTCCATTTCGGAAGTTCTATATTCTGAGCCATACCACCGGGCCTCTGGTGCTCTACTTTAACTTGTTGACAATCCGGGCACTTAGCAACAAACTCTGTAATGCCCTTTTTCATACTACTCCACCAAAATACTTCTCTCAAGTCATGATATTTCTTTGTGGAACTTGGATGAATAGAATATTTGGAGCTATGAGCTTCCTCCATGATCCTCTCTTGGAGTTCATCCACCCTTGGTACACACATTCTACCTTGATACCTCAATCCACCATCTCCCCCTTGTTCAAAAGCCATTACTTTTTGCTTATGAACATTTGCCTTCAATTCAAGAAAAATAGGATCATGGTCTTTCTTCTCTTTCACTTCTGATAGTAATGATGATTCAGCCCCATTCATCACCACCAATCCTCCTCTTGTGGAATCCATTAATCGAACTCCTAATTGTTTAAGTCTATGCACATCTCTTGCTAACTCTTACTTATATTTCTCAAAATGGGTGGTACAACCCATAGATAATCTACTCAAGGCATCAACAACAATATTAGCCTTACCTGGGTGATAAAGAATACTCATGTCATAATCTTTAAGTAACTCTAACTACCTCCTCTGTCAAAGATTAAGCTATTTCTGACTAAACACATACTGAAGACTCTTATGATCGGTGAACACATCCACATGAACACCATAAAGATAATGACGCCATATTTTCAAAGCAAATACTACGACTGCCAACTCTAGATCATGGGTTGGATAGTTTTTCTCGTGAACTTTCAGCTGTTTGGAGGCATAAGCTATAACTTTACCATTCTGCATTAACACACAACCCAGTTCAACTCGAGACGCATCACAATATTCAACAAAGCCTTGCGTACCTTCTGGTATGGTCAATACTGTGGTAGTAGTCGACCTCTTTTTCAATTCCTGAAAGTTTTTCTCACAAGCTTCAGACCATTGAAACATCACTATTTTAAGAGTCAACTTGGCCAAAGGGGACGAAATAGATGAGAACCCCTCTACGAACCTTCTATAATATCCAGCCAACCCCAAGAAACTCTTAATATCAGTTGGAGATGTGGGTCTAGGCCAATTCTGCACTGCCTCTATTTTCTGAGTGTCAACTCTAATTCCATCACTGGAAACAATGTGGCCTAAGAATGCCACAGACTCAAGCCAAAACTTATACTTAGAGAACTTGACATACAACTCTCTATCTTTTAGAGTTTGGAGAATCACTCTGAGATGGCTAGCATGATTTTCCTCATTCCTCGAATAGATTAGAATGTCATCAATGAACACGATAATGAACATATCTAAATAAGGCTTGACTACTCTATTCATAAGGTCCATGAACGCTGTAGGCGCATTGGTCAAACTATAGGACATGACCACAAACTCATAATGACCATAACGGGTCCTGAATTATTTAATAATAAAATATTAATATTAATTAAAAATTAATGATTAAAGTATTAATAAACATAAAAAAATAAAATTTCAATTATTTTTCTTACCTCACTCCACCACCTCCTCCACGTACCCCCACCCCCCCCCCCCGACAATCCCCCATCATTTTTAAAAAGAAATTCTGTTTAAAAATATTTTAAAAATTTTCATACTTCACCTTCCCTCTCCCAAAAAAAAACCACCCACTCTCCCTTCCCCCCCTCCCGCCCGAAAAAAATTGATATTATGTTATTTTTAAAAAAATAAAAATTGTACCCCATCCTATTTAACCCTCCACTCCTATTTTTTTTACATTTTCTCATACATATATTTTTAGAAAAAAAAATTCTACTAATGTGCCGAATATAACATAAATAAATAAAAAATCAGAAAAAATCTTGTGGCGGCAAGTAAAAAATATTTTCGATATGTATATATTAACACAAAAATGAGAAAAACAATTTGGAAGCGGAGGGTTAGGTGGGGTGGGTAGAATTTTTTTTTTTTAAAATAAAATAATATCTAAATTAGTATTTGAGGGGGCAGGGGGGCGGAGATGAAGTAAAAAAATTAAATACTTTTATAAAAGAAATTTAAACAAAAAAAATGGTCGGGGGTGGGGGGTGAGGTGAGAGGAAGTGATGGAGTGGGGTAACAAAAAATATATTACATTTTATTTTATAAAATAAATATTATTTTTAAGATAATAATTTTTTAATTTTAATTTTAACTAATACTAATAATTTATTTAATTTTTGTCAAGGTTGAATGTTTTGTCCATGTTGAGTGTGATATGATAATTTTTTAAAATAAAAGAGAGAGTGTATTACACACACCATGATGAGAGTGGTATAAAAGAGAGAGGTGTGTTTCTTAAACTAAAAAGTGATAGTTTAGGTTTGAAACTCACACTCTCAATAGTTTAGGTATGAAACTAAAAAAAAAGGTATAGTTTAGGTGTGCATTTGACATTTATCTCGTTAAAAAATCATGTTCTTGTTTTTTTTAAAAAAAAAATCAATTTAACTAATACCTAAGTAGGAAATTGTTACGCCCCCTAAAACTAGAAGACTAAGCTAGAGACTAATGTGTAAACTAGTAGCCTAATTGGGGTTTAATGTAAAGCTAAGAGTCGTAAAATAACCTCTGGTACTAAAAATAAATGTTTTTGAGTGTATACGTCAAGGTACAACCCTCCAAGGACCAACCAAGGGTCCTTGAGGAGGACCTTGAGGCAGCCCAAAAAGCTGTCAAAAAGACAATCTACACACAAAAAAGCACCGACGATCCGTGGGTGGACCCATTCCCCGTAGGGGGGGTTGTGGGTCAAGGCTGGACCTCCCCTGTTTTATAAAACTCTCTGACTGATCTACGATCCAACCAGCACAGCTCGTGGACCCACCCACTGTCCGTGGGTGAGGTCTCGTGAGTGAGGGTTGTGTTGGTCACCTAGTTTTTTAGTTGGGGTTAAAAGAGGGCTTAGGGTTAATTAATTAATTATGAGGGGTCATTTTAACACTAATTAAACTACCTATATAAACCTAATAGACCCCTAAACTAAGTCAATTGGTTCATTCATTCAAGACCCCAAAACAAACTTAAACCTCTCCAAATATTTCTCTCACTAAAACCTCCATTGAAGAAGAAGAAGAAGAAGGAGAAGAAGAAGAAGAAGAAGAAGAAGAAGAAGAAGAAGAAGAAGAAGTTGAAGTCTAAGGCTCAAGAACTCAGCTTTTCCACTCAATTTCGTGAGGAATCTTCATAAGGTATAGTGGATTTTCTTCTATGGGTAGCATTCACCTATAGAGTCCCTTCAAAACTTGATTTCAAAAAAGCTAGGGTTTCAATCTAAGTCATGGGTTCTCTTTCAAAACGTTTTCAATGGTTGATTTATGATGGATTATGGTTGAATTGATGATTTATTGTTTATTTATGATGAAATCCTCCCAAGAACCCATGAATCCCCCATATTACTAAATTGTGATTTCATGATGTAGGTTGATTGATTATAGAAGCATGTCAATTGATTATGTCTATATTGATTGAGTTTATTAAATCATGATATTCTCCATATCTAGTGTAGTAATTCTAGATGTTTGGATTGAATGTGATTCATGGTCCTTGAAGGGCAAATTATGAGGGTTTGTACATGTTTATGAGAATTGTGTATAAGCTTATGATTCACTTAGAGAGTGAATATCTTATGACTATGGTGTAATTGTGGTATTGTTGAAATGTTATTATCCCCATACCCTTACACATGACTATGGATGAAATGTCTATGACTATGCTAATGTTGTTGTGTTAATTGAAATGTTATTCTCATGAACACACTGTGAACATGATGTGAAAGGTTTACTCACATGTTAATGGTGATTCTAAGGTTGAAAGTCCATTCTCACCTAGTGAATCTATGAGCTATTTTATGAGTTGTGTTGGATGGATGGTAAGATACTCCTTAATGCATGTAAATTCAATTCAAGACTAAACATATAATTTTGGGAAATAATGCTTAGCACCAAGTGGATATGTAATATGAGATAGAGACCCTCCCATCAATTCAAAAGGCCGGGTCATCTAAAGTAATCTCATGAGATGGAAGCTCCCCCGTCAATACAATAGGTTTGGGGTTTCTAGAAGCAATCTCCCTATCCCATAACTATCTTCCCACATAGGTCTTTAGGTAGAGGATCCACCTAAAAGCTAATACATTTAGTTCTACCTTAGGCAAGAAGGACATCTATTTTCGGTATGGGACATGACACCGGATTCCATGTATCTCACATGGTCTATGTCGGTTAAGGCTATTTCCCTACATGAAAATAATATGAATTATGACAAGAACGTGAACATGAACTATACTTGTGACTTCTCAATGAGCTCTACTTAGTGTGAGTGGGGGCATGTGACTTCACTTATACATTGCATAAGTAGGCTTTGAAAGGGGTTATGGCATGGTTTCCTTATGCTATAAAGATATATGAATTATGCATGTATGATGTGGATTGTTGCTAAGAATGACTTTACTTGCTACAAGCTATGAACATAATGTTTCCTTGTCTATGAGTATTGACTATGGATGAGGTCAAGTTATGATATGCATGATTATGGTGGCCTAAAAGTGGTACTTAGTATTAGATAGGATTATGGGATCTTGTCTATGCATTGCACAAGTATGGCTTAGGGTTCTTTATAAAATGGTTGACTTATGTTTTTACATTATTGTGCATAATGATTCTTAAGGTTGACAAGGAGCATGATTTAAACTAAATTGTCCCTTTTAGCATGTTTTAAGGATTTTTATGCATGGGTTCCATACTTGGTACAATTTTGTGCTAACCCATATTTTCTACATTTTTCCATAAGTGTAGGGCTCGGTTGTGATGTGTGCTTCTTTCTTGATCAAAAGCTTGGATTGACTATTCTCCATGCTTTCGATGACTCTTCATGGTTCGAGGACAAGAGTTGTTCTTTTCTAGTTTCTTCTTACATTTTTGTTTGAGACTATGTTGTAAAGGGTTGTGACCCTTATTGATTCTTGATTGTATTAGATGGTTAATGAGACAATGTCTAGACTTCCATTTTGATTTTATGAAAAGACTTCGATTGTAAAAAGTTTTAATCCCGCATCATTTCTATTAGCTATGTTTATGATCTGCTAAGGGCTTGTATAAGACCCCTTTGGGGTCGAGTACGTCGTGTTAATAAATCTAGGGGGTACCCCTGGGTCATGACAAACTTGATAATTAGAGCACAAGGTTTAGAATGATTCTAGGATGATTTCTCATAAACCACGTCTAGTAGAGTCTTGTTCATGGGTGTGAAGCGCGCTAAATTTATGAATAAGAGGCTATAAGATGTTTAGGAAATTTCACTTCTTTCATTACTCTTAAGTCGTGCCATAGAGTTTAATTCTATAAAGTCCTTTTCCTAACCCTTCTCTTGTGTCTTCAGGAAATGAATACACGAAGGGCGAATGCTAGAAGGGCAGAAGAAGAGAATGTGAATCAAGGAGTTCCTCAAGGAAATCAAGTTCTTCAAGTCAATCAAGCTCCGATAGATCCCCCAGCTATGACGGATGTGGAGATTAGGTCGGCTTTCCTAACATTGGCTCAAGCTATGACGACCCAAGCCAACATAGATGTTGGGACCTGTGTGAACCATATTATGAACTCCCCGACTTCTAGATTGAGGGATTTTGCAAGGATGATCCCTCTCGAGTTTCTTGGCTCCAAAGTGGAGGAGGATCCCCAAAGATTTATAGATGAGGTTTTCAAAGTGCTTTATGCTATGGGGGTTTTCTGATATACCGTGAGTTTACAATATTTTTAATACATTTCACTTAAGAGTTATGTGTGTCTAGGGCCATTTTGTATTGGTATTAATGTGTTTTTATCATGTTTGCAGGAAATAAATTCAGACTTGGAAGTATGAGACACAGCTGAGGAATTGTGCAGAAAGGGGCATCTACGGAAGTGACTCACGGACCGTAGGTCCAGCCACGTTCCGTAGATGGTGATTGTTGACACCCAATTTTGGCTCCACATTTAACTATAATAAATATATATATATATATATATATGTTATGAAATTTTTGTAGGAATACGAAAAGATTTTTAATTATTTTTTTTACTTGATAAATTTATTTCATAAATGTTATTTCTTACAAAAATTAAATATATTATATTACTACTTAGTTTGTCATTTTTAAGTAAGTGTCGTTCTTAAGAATTGAATCTATTTTTGTTCAAATATAATTTCTATTGTCGCAATAGATATTTTTCGTACATTTAAAAAAAAAGAATTTTAGAAAGCTTAATTAATTAATAAGTTACTAATTTATATTAATTTTAATAGTGACTAATTTTATCAAATAAGCAAATCTTGCAAAATATTTATTTTTTAATTTAATAAATTATGACTATTTAATTAAGAAGTAGTTATAATTTAAATGAATTTAATTTGAGCAATTTGGCAATCCAAGTCTTCTTAAACTGGCCAGGTCAATCCGTGTATGCCGCGTAGGCGAGCACATGGATTGTGTTTCTTTAGTTTAAATCTCTAGACCCTACGATTAAATCTAACGGTCCTAGTTAATTAAGTTTTTACCATTATATATATATATAACTTTTCCTTTTAATTCCTAATTTATCTTAATCGTTCGATCAAATTAGATAAGCTATTCAGTTTCTCCAAAATAGTACGCTGCCCAACTCTCCTCTTTCTCTTCAACAACGAGCGTTGTTTCCCCATACCAAAAAAGTTCCTTCTTTTCCAGAAAAAGTGTCTTCAATTAAGTCCTTCCCCATGCCTCTTTCGACCTCTCCCATCAAGGTCGGCTATGAACCGCCAGAAAACAACAATATCCGACAGTTTCCAGCATCATCTCAACCCCCATCGCCACACAACTTCTCCTCCTTCCCCATGCCCCGTTACTCCTTCGTCCCATCAAGTTCGACCATAAACAGCCGGAAAACAACAATATCGGACGGTATCTTGCTTTATGTCTCCCCCATCACCCCTTTTTCGATGAAAAGAGACACCCTATGCCGCCTATACCTTATCCTAACGGCTTCAAAATCTGAAAAGGTGATATTGATTTGATTTGTAGCAGTAGCTCTTTATTTTCCAGTGAATATTTTGATTTCGAATTCGGATTTTTGAGTCCGATTTTCACCTATAAAAGGATGTGTTTTCCCATCCGAAAATTACCAACAACCATAGAGAAAAATGGGTAAGAACAACAATCAAGAATCCAACAATAGATATAAGAACATATAGAAACAATATATTTCAAAAGGGTTACAGTTTGATAAAAAAATTCATCTTCTCTTCTTTTTGTTTTCGATTTTTGGGGTTCGAGTTCAAGTAAGTTTGAGGTCGGAATCCTTGACATCAAAGCCTTGTGTGCTGCCAAGCACAAGGTCAGTAACTTTTTTTTTAAAATTCAGAAAATTTGGTGATTATCATGGGTGTTTAATTTTTTACATATTTGTGTTTTAATCCACCAGGATTCCTTTGTTATAGGAATAGTATCTCCATTATTGTTGATATATTTAGGAAACATTCTTTTCTTTAAGATGGAAATAATGACCTTTTTTTATTTGCTGTACATTAATTGAAAGAGCAGGTGTCGGGTCTCTCTCTATTTTAGACTATTGTGTTGGATGATATTTCTTCCTGGTCTTAACTCTCAATTACCCACCAGATTAAACATGCAAATGATAGCAATTCAGGAATTTAAGAATCCATTTCTTTACATTAGGATTTTACTATGATATTTTAAAGTAAAGTTTTGTTCAATCCATGTTTTCTTCAGCTTTTTAGTTCAAGTATTGAATTCATGAACATTATATTCCATTGATTATTTTTTTGATTCCTGATTGTGAAGCACGAAGAGATCTATCCGAACATTAGTCTTTGTAGTTATATGAAACGGTTCTGTTTTCACACCTACGAACCTAGGAAGATCAACACTTGATTATCTATCTACGAAATATATGAGAGTCTCACTTAGCTTACTGGCCATACTATATTGATCATTGATTCTTGACATGAAACCTATATATTTGTCATGATATAGGAATAACTAGTTTGTTAATCAGTGACTTTATCGTGAGAATCATTTTTGGAGTCTACCAAAGAGATGGTTGAGCAAATAGATAAGCTTTCTTCTTTGTTAAATTTAGTAATCTATTGAAAGGGCTTCGAGTTCATATTATACGCATAGTCATTATATCCTAAGATCTGTGATAATATCGGGGATTATTGGGTTAATATATGCGTTAATTGACTTAGAATAATTTGGCATTTGCAGTTCTAATTCGTTGTCTATATCAAACCCTCCTTAGTCTTATAGTTAAAACAACGTCTTAAAGTATTGACATGCCCTGTTGACATTTGAACATAGTTAAACAAACATAAGTATAAAATGGAATGACTGCCTATTTTGTCTGATGGTGTGATTGATCTTTTGTGTGCAAATTATCACTTTTCTATCGCCTAATAGTATTGTTCTTTCCTAACAAGCTTAATGACAATATTGGTTAGAACACATATAGTTTGAGAACTCTTTTTATTTTATGTTCATGTTGCTTCTCTTTTAAACTTGATATTGTTGTTTGAATAGTTTCTAATCTTTTTTTTTCTCGTTGTATGTTACATGTACAATCGGAGGGCGATAGTTTCTACTTTGGAACTCGTTATTGGCCTAAAGTATTAGGCCAACATCAATTAGGATCATCGTAACGCTTGGAGTCGCACAAATTAGGAGTCCAATATTTCTTAGCCTTCCTCTTTTCGAGTCTTAATTATATTGTTTGGATATATTGGCTAACCTTTGCTTACAAGTTTTTGATATATTGCTTGACTTTTATTTTGAAGTTTATTTACGTGAGCAAATATTATTTGTTTATGAATTTAGTTGAGACACCTTTAGAACAAATGATACAAAAGATATTTTCTTAAAAAATGGGTTAACATTTTTACTTATAACATTCTTTCAGGCCTTTAAGTAGAAAAGACGGGCATATAGTTTTAAAAGTTTTCCAAATGAAGTTTCAAAAGGTTAAAATAATATTCGTTTAGCATTTCAAAATTGGGGAAAAAACATATATATCGACTTAGGTCTTTATCTTAAGGAATAGGAAAACTTATCATCTAAAATTCTCAATTGAAGTTTTAAGAGGGTGAAATGATATTCATTTAGGTATTTAAGTAGAAAAAAAAAAAAACTCATGAATTGGGACTTCCAAATGAATTTAGAGATACATAAATAATAAAATAATTTCTTTAAAATAATTAACTTGTTGAATTATATTTTTTTTAAAGAAAAAATAAATAGGAAAATAGGCTCATACATTTAACAAAAATAAAATATAA
The DNA here is from genome assembly GCF_900185275.1 of Solanum verrucosum. NCBI lineage: Eukaryota > Viridiplantae > Streptophyta > Magnoliopsida > Solanales > Solanaceae > Solanum > Solanum verrucosum. The sequence continues at coordinate 708,166 of NW_026020215.1, forward strand.
CTATAGAATAAGACTCAATAGTTAGGCCTTTTTTTATACTCTTTTCATCACCCCTTTATAAAGTATATTGACTATTCTTACTTTTTTGGGTCAAACATTGCTAAAAGCATTTTAATCTTTTAAAGGTTCAAAGACAAGGTTTATACATATATATGTCATACATATAAAGGTATATATTCTATATTTTCTCCACATAACCAATTATTATCTACTATCTCTTTTACTATTGTTATTTATTTATTTTTATAATTTATAAATGCCTACACTTAAATATACATATTACTTTACTACATATAATCTATCGTCAATTTGTCTATACCTGTAAATAAATAATAAGTGTTCATATGTTCTAAACAACTTATATGTATATACTATACTTTAATATAAACATAATTTTAGATCACAAACTCTATCTAATATTTTAACATTTAGTATCATTATTATTTATTTATTTATTTTAATTTTTTTTAGGAAACTCTATTTTTATCCAAATTACATATTACATATTACTACATATTTACACTCCACTACTATCTTATTTTATTTTTCACGTCTTATTGAAATGACATATTTTCATATTTTCAACATCTATATATTTTTTAGGATAACTTTACTATGATACATCTATATTTTTCAACATATAAAAAATTAACATAATTTTAAGTACATCTATTTTTATTTTTTATTTTTTTTACATGATAAAACACTACTATTAAATCTATTTTATAAGGCATATATATGTCGTATCTTGTATTTTACTCTTTTCTTAAACTAACCAATTAACTTATCATTGAATTTTAAAGCAAATAAATAAACAAGTAATCACAAGTATTATTCCTAACAGAGTCTCACTGGTTTCGCAAATCAAAACAGAGTTTACATTTACATACACAAAAATGGTTTTTCTAATATTTTCCTTAAAATTTAGGTGGCGCCTCTAAAATAAATAAAACAATTTTTTCCAAAAAAAAAAATAGAGTGATAGCCGTATTATGTTGTGAACTGTTTCAGCCGGTTTGAAATTGGGTGCGACAGCTTGGCGACTCTGCTGGGGAGTTTACTTAGGTTTTAACCTTAGAAAACTTAATTTAGGAATAATACTTGTGATTACTTGTTTATTTTTGCTTGTTTGCTTTTCCAAATTGATATATTATTTTGACTAAAAGGTTGCAAGTGAAATCCAAACTTGTATTCCTTATTTGTTTTAAAACACTACTATTACTGCTTTCTCTACACTATCATTAGCAATTTCTATCAAGTCTTTGGCCGTACACGCATACATTGTACACGAGGGGTGTTCCTACACTCCTCCGAAACTCTCTTTGGATTCCTTAGTTTCATAGTTGGTGCAATTAAGATAGCGCACCTTCTCGTAATTGCTCAATCCCACTCTCAATCATCTAGGAAAAAATCTTACTCTTTAAAATAGGTCATGTTGCATAGCCTTAGACAAGACAATATACGATATTGTCATTTGCGTTTAGAAAACTACCCAAATGTCAATGAGTTTCTTCTTTAAAACTTGATGACATAAACTTTGTGTGAAATTGATATAAATTATCCAAATTTAAACACTTACCGAATTTGGAGAAAATAAACTCATCATACCCTTTACCCTTCTTTCAAATGCAAATCAACCAAAACCTTCCTAATATCAGGCTGATGTCTAAGGTCCCCCAAACTTTGAAAGAGTGGTGGGAAAACATTCGAGTGGCCTACGGAAATGAGATTATGCCACACTTGGGGTCATTAACTGATCTGCTGAATGTAGAGGCAAACAAGTCACTCATTACTCTGATGATTGAATTTTGGCAACCAACAACAGTGACTTTCCATTTCACAGATTTTGAAATCACACCAACACTGGAAGAGATAAGTCAAATTGTTGACTTACCGTTGACTAGCAGAGCACCTTTGACCCCGTGCACTACATCAGGAATCAGTTTTCTCCGGTCTTTGGGCTTGAGGGTAGGCTGATGTTTGCGAAGAGTTGATGAGGGATAGGTCATGTTGGATTATCTGTTTAAAAGGTTCGGTCGTCGAGATAACTATGATAGGTTCCAACAAGAATTCTTTATCTCCAGGGTTGATTGGGAGAGACTTAGGGCTATTGTTTTCATGACGGTCTTTTTGGGTATTACGATCTTCCCAAAGAAAAAAGGTTGTGTCGACATTAACCTATTGCCTATGGTCATATTCATGTTTAGGGGACATATTAGAGTGACCATCGTACCCATGATTTTGGCAGAAATATTTCAATCATTATCCCTCTGCTCTAGATGATATGATCACTTTAAAGGAAGTAACCTATTGCTGCAGATTTGGGTGTTGGAACACTTTTATCAAAGACATGCAGAAAATGGCGCTGAAGTAGACTTACACAATAAAATCAGAAGCCATACGACGAGATTGAGCATGTGGGATGCCCCAAATAATGAAGATGGTTGGCGCCTTTTCCTGACCCACCTCACAGGGAACCGCATTCAATGGCGACTACCGTGGGTCTATGGCCGAGCTTTGTTGATAGCTAACCATGCCTATTTCATTGAGTTGATTGGGTTAGAAGGCTTCCAGCCTTACGCACCTCTAAGAGCCAACAATTTGGGATTACCCAAGGCGTTCCTCTATGGTCAAATATGGCATTGATAGAGGTCGATTATGAAGGAAGAATCTCGATCGAAAGGATCACTACTTTGGTACAAGGATGGTGCGGTATTCTTGACTCAGACATGGGCGTTGAGTCGTGGTGATGCCTGGATATTATACATGGTTTACGATAGGAGGAATTCACGCTGGTCCTAGCTATGAGGGAATCTTGGGATTCACAGACACTCAAAGATCAAATCAAATTGGCATAAAGCTATTGAACCTCATGCACATCACTACAACCACGTATCAACAGGTGACCCCATGGTCTGTCAACCATCTCATACATGCAGTTGATGATGAACCAAATGAAGAGATGGAGGAAGACCCAGAAGAGGATCCTAGAGTGCCAACTAAGGAGATAGAAGAGGATCCAGAAGAATACTTAGAGCATGACCTTAACTTGTATGACCCTAGAGATGGAGGAGTGATGCATATGGAGGATGAACCTGTTCAAACAGTAGAAGACGCTCACTTGGAATATGGTTCCATAGGGTTTGATGAAAGGGAGGATTCAAACGACTGGGAATGGAAAATCGATGAATCCTCAGAGTATTAGTCGGGGCCTTACTATGATTTGGGAGACGATGACGATGCCCCAACCTGGCCGTAGATCATCTTTCTTCTTTGAATTCCCTCATAAGATCTTTAAAGTGCCGTGTGGCCTATCCCTCTTCTATCCCTTGTGGCCACCCTTGTACTTTCATTTCTCAGGCTTCCGACCGCCTACATCGTTGTAATAGCCAAACTATGTAATCATTAAAGTTATGTTTGCTCCAAATCTAAAATGTGTTTAAGTGAATCATTTATTGTCAAACGAATTGCAACGTAGGCCTACCTCAGGTAAAAAGAGGTTCTATATTAGGACGCGTTTTGAATGTCGTTGAATTGGCGTATATATGTGTTACATTTATTTGTTTGTTACGTATTTCAATATCTCCCAAACTAACATAGTTTCCCTTTTTCTTTATTTATCCCCAAAAGTACGTTGATTTGTGTCGACTTGCAGAATGGCTGACTCACGATACAACCTTAGATCAAAAGGAAAGATGATTGATAAAGACAAGTTCAATGCTGCCGCAAATATAATAATGCCTATCGAGAATCTCAAAAGTTCTCGAAGTATAACTGTCATTCAAAACGAGGAGAAAATGGTTCGCATGAACAAGAACTCAAGATCTTGAAGGAAGAATTGCGTCCAGTGCGAGACTTGGACAAACTATCGACAACTACTTTCCCTACTTTCAAGACACCTATCTACTTCCCAAAGGTTGACTTGCCTTCTGTCGACTTACCAAATCAGCCAGAACTGACTCAACACACTCCTACTCACGGTTGAGTTCCACCAGCTTCTCTAACCGCAGTTAGGACCGTTCCTGACCTTTCTAATCGCGACCCTACTGTACCTACGATGCAGCGGATACTTGGGGCACATGTCGCCACTCCCTATGAGCCACATGTTCGACCTGTATATGCCACTGGAGCTCCTACATTCATAACGCCAGCGGTGGTTAATGTTCCATACGAGGTCGATTAATATGTAGAAATGGAGAAAGATGCTCGGTGAAAAGAGGATACATTGATCAAAGCCCAATTTCATGGTCTGAAAAAAGTGTTGAAAAGCTTACAAGTCACTCGAGGAACAAAGAGTCTAGATTATGATGACTTGTGCATCCAGCCAGACCTTGACATGCCAGTAGAATACAAACCACCGAAGTTTGACATTTTTGATGGAAAAAGTGACCCTCGCATACATTTAAGGGCATATTGTGACAAGTTAGTTAGTGTAGGGAGAAATGAGAAGCTGAGGATGAAGTTGTTCATCTAGAGTCTGTTTGGAGAAGAATTGGCCTGGTATACGCACCAAGACACTCGCAAATGGCATGACTGGCAGGAAATGGCTGAAGACTTCATGGCTCGTTTCAAATTTAATATTGAAATTACAGCTGACAAATTCTCATTGGCCAACATACAGAAGAAGCAATCAGAGAATTTCTAGGAGTATGCACGACGTTGGAGAACTAAAGCCGCAAGGGTGCAACCACCACTAGACGAGAGTGAGCTCTCATAATGTTTTATTCGAGCTCAAGAAGATGTCTACTTTGACAAGATGATGTCAATGATGGGCCAGAAGTTCACAGAATTGGTCAAGATGGGGATTTTGTAGAAGAGAGTTTTAAATCTGGGAAGATTCAGTTTATGGTCGCATCGTAAGCTGCAAGTAGGGCTATACAATCGGGCTCCATTGGAGGCATCAAAAGGAAAAGGGAGGGTGTTTCAGCTGTCACTTAACAACAAGGAGGACCGTCCCACCGATACCCCAACAATCCCTGGATTGTTGCGCAGACTTCATACGTCCCATTCCAAGTATATAATACCCAACCCCATTATAATCCATCCCGAGCACCAGCATACCAAAATACTCCAAGATCATACGTCTCTGTCGAAGCACCCATCCACCAAAATAGACCAGCATATGCACCAAGACCGCGTCCAAATCTCAAAGCTAGAAATGCTCGCGCTTACACACCCATTGCCGAACCTTATGCCTAATTGATTGAGAGGTTGAGGACAACGGGAGTGCTGCAACCAGTTGAAGGGAAACTTCCCGATCCAATCCCTCGTAACTTCGATGGAAACAAGCGATGCACTTACCACTCATGAATTCAAGGACATGATAGAAAAGATTGTTATGGTTTGAAGAACCAAATCGAGTCTTTGATCAGGAGAGGAGTAATCAAATGCACTCCAGCACCTCCCAATGTGAACAACAATCCCTTGCCAAACCATGAGAACCGAAAAATCAACATGGTTACTCTAGATGACGAATATGGGGTCCTCGATTATCCAAACTTAGATGAAGCAGATGTCATACATCTTCGGCGCAACCTGTAATCACTGTTCAACTAAGGGAACTTCTGACTATCCAAACATATCTTCCAAGAGTTGTAGTGACCACTCTAATTGCTAGAAAGCCTGAGTATGATACTAAAGTCGTCCCTTGGGACTATCGAGTAGGCACCAAGGGCAAGATGATCAACACTATCGTGGCTCAAGGAATGACTAGGTCGGGGAGGTGTTACGCCCTAGATGATCTAAATCAAAGAGTTCTCGAAAAAGAACAAAATCCAAAGAAGAATATTATCGATGTTGAAGCCGCAGAGTTTTGGAAGAAGATGCAGTCTAAAGACTATTCGATCGAAGAACAACTGAAGAAGACACCAGCCCACATATCCATTTGGTCTTTGCTTATGAGTTCCGAAGCTCATTGGAATGCTTTGATGGAAGTGTTAAACAAAGTGAACATTCCAAAAGAGACCACAAGTGAAACCTTAGCCGCAACGATTAGAAGAATAGTGGAAGTTAACAAGATTTCTTTCCATGATGATGAGTTGCCTGCAGAAGGGGCTGGGCATAACAAACCGCTTCACATCGCAGTGAAATGTTGTCATAAGATTGTGACTCAAGTTTTAATTGATGGTGGTTCTGGATGCAACATCTGTTCTTTCACCACTCTGAGAGATTTAGATGTTAATATGGGAGAGATAATGGAAAGTCGTGTGAAAGTTAGAGCTTTTGATGGAGCGCAAAGAAGTGTCATCCGAGAGATCTATCTCACATTGCAGGTGGGGCCGGCTGAATTCCCCATTCTATTTCTAGTGATTGATGTATCATCCAACTACAACTTGTTGTTGGGAAGACCATGGGTTCACATGGCAAGAGTGGTTCCTTCCATTCTTCATCAATGTGTAAAGTTTGAGTGGGGTCGCACAGAAGTCACCATCCACGGGGAGCTCAGTCACCCCATTTATTCTATCCCAGTTACCAACGAGTTAGATGGAGCTACTTTTCACAATTTGGAAATCATGCAAGCTGTAAGGGTCAATGAGGAAGCAGAGCCCAAAGATACCAAATTGTCAAGTACGGCAAAAATGGTTGAGTCAGAGATGTTGAAGTATGGGTATCAGCCAAAGGGTGGACTTGGACCTAAGTCCAATGGTATAATAAGCCAATCCAGCTGAAGCATCAGAGAGGCACCAACAGACTCGGATATGAGCCTGCCTTGGGAAGATTCCACCAGGGGGCAAGCGACACAATCTTCGTGCCAGAACAAACTTTGATTCCAGATAAAACAGGCGATGATGGCATCGTAGAAGGAATAGGCAATCTATTCGTGGCCATGGCTGGAGAAGAGGAAGAGATAAATCTAAGCAAATTAACCATTCGTGATGCCGAACCTAAAGAAATCTTACAGAACTGGACCATCAACCTGTCCCTATTTCAACCAGAGTCCTGGTAGTGTGGAAAAGTAGTTTTAATTTTAAAATTTGCATGATCAAATTGAGGCTTGAATCATGCCTAACCTTTTGTTGCTTGCCTCTTCTAAAAGCTAGAATACTTTGAAAATAAAAAAAAAGTCTTTGTTTTTCTTTAAAAAATTTCTTGTTATTTTAAATATTTATAGATCACGAATAGTATGATGAAAACATGATGCTTGAAAATCTACCACATGAGATCGAGCAAGTTGAAAGCCAGAAGAAACCCAATATGGATGAAACAAAGGTTGTCAACTTAGGAGATGATGAGATCGTGAAGGAAACACTAGTCAGCATACACTTGGAAGCTGAAAGAAGCAAGAGTTAATACAATTGCTTAAGCAGTACGTTGACGTATTTGCTTGGTCTTATCATGATATGACAGGATTAAGCACTGATATTGTCTCACACAAATTACCAATTGATCCTACTTGTCTACCAGTTAAACAAAAAAACAAGAAAATTCAAGCCAGATTTGAGTTTGAGGATCAATGAGCAGTAATCTTAGCAGAAATGGACGGTAGAGTGAGCACAAAGCCAATCAATTCAGACGCCATCAAGAATACTACATCTGAAGACCTCAAGATTAGCGCTTATCTTTCGTACTTTTGCATTTTGATGTAACAGAACTATGTCTAGACCTGACTTCCCACAGTGGGGTACGTAGGCAACCCACATCGGATCCGGTCTCCCTTAAAAAATCCAATACATCTTTTTTAGAACTACTCTCATCCTAAATTCCCTCGGTGGGATACGTAGGCAATCCTTATAGGATTCGGTCCTTTGCATTTTTCTCTTTCCTATTGTATCGAACTATGTCCTGACCTGATTTCGCTTGGATACGTAGGCAGCCTGAGTCAGGCTCGGTCATGGCATTACATGTTCTTACATTTCATTTCATATTTTTCACTTTCCTATTGTAATCGAACTACGTTACGACCTGATTCCACTTGGATACGTAGGCAGCTTGAGTCAAGCTCGGTCATCGCATTACATACTTCTATATCTCTCACTTGTATTCGAACTACTTTACGATATGATTCCTACATTGGGGATACGTAGGCAGCCTGAGTCAGGCTCAATCGATGCACTGCATAATTTCCATTTTTTTCTTTCTTTTCTTTCTTCTTACCCTTTGGAAACACTTCCTCATAGTTAGCGTAACCGCAAAATATGAAGAATCTCGATAGTCGCAATGTCTACAAAAGAGCCAGGGAAGCTTCATTAGAAGGGCAAAAGCTACAGGAGAACTATGTTGGATATAGTCAACAAAATGGAAAGCTCGACAGACTTCGAAACATGTCGTAATCTAAAAAACGCTGGAGAATTACTATATATATATACCTAATATAGACGTAGTATGCTTCTTTTCTAGAAAAATAAGCAAATTCTTTTCAAAAATATTTTTTTTCTACTCATCCACCTACCAAGTCTCTAGGTTAAGAAACTATGTGCGGGACTGACAAGGTGTCGAAGGATTTTAGTGACGAGGCTTCAGTCCGCAAGTCAATGCAAATCAACACCCCCTCCCAAACTAAACTTTCTTTGAGTGCAGGAACACATGAATCAAGGAAAATAACATGAAGTCTCGGGGTATGACTAGAAACGCCATTCGACTTCTCACGATCATGAGCCAAAATACTCTTTCCCTATTTTATAATCGGAAGTACTTCAACTTGAGTCTTATGTCTAAGAATATTTCATTTAAATTTTTGCAGGTATGCTCAAGATTCGAATCAAATGCTGAAGAAAATAGGGCCCTCATAGGAAAATAGGATAGTTAGCCTTCTGTTAAATAACTCCACCAACTGGAGCTTGTAAACTAACCTCATCAACAACTCCGTCTGTCGGAGACCACCGTCTAAAAATGCCAAACTCGACAAACCTGGGGTTGTACATAGCAAATGTCACTCAAACTCCACTGGTTGGATGCTGTACATAGCAAACTTCGTCAAACTCCGCCAATCGAAGGCTGTACATAGCAAACTTCGTCAAACTCCGCCAACCGAAGGCTGTACATAGCAAACTTCATCAAATTCCACCAACCGGGGTTGTACATAGAAAACTTCGTTACACTCCACCAATCAAAGATTAGCATCGTAGCGACGTCATCGAAGCTCCACCGACCGGGGGCTGTACATAGCAAACTTCATCAAACTCCACCAATCGATACTAACATCGTAGCGACGTCACCAAAGCTCCACCGATCGGGGGCATGCAAGCATAACGTCAACCGAACTCCGCCAATCAGAGCCTGTATATAAGAAAAAGAAGCAACACTCGACCAATCAGAGACTAACATCGTAGCGACGTCACCGAAGCTCCATCGATTGGGGGCATGCAAGCATAGCGACGCTGTCAAACACCAACAATCAAATGTTACATTACAAGTTTTACACAGCCAGATGCAGGCTTCTACATTACAACAACCCCACCAGTCGAGGGCCTCTACATTACAAGTTGCTTTACTTACATCACAAGAGACATCAACAATCGTTTGAATATCTACATTCTACTCTTTACATTACTATTTCAATTTATAATTTTTGAACCGCAATAGGTACTTTTCACCTTTTTACATGTTTTACGTACAGGACAACGCATTACAACGAGGAACTCCCTCTAATCAGCAAACTAGGGCAAGTTAGTGCAATGTCAAGCATCACTAGCTACGTCAAGGATTCACTTTCAAAACTAAACTCGACTCGATTTTCAGAAGTTTAGATTTAAATCTTACTTATAGCTCTTTCATGTCTCAGTAAATTGTATCTTGACACTGGGGCATCATTTTGAAAATTGCTACGAAGCATTCACATTTCTTTAGAACTATATCTCGTCCCTCTATTCGTGGTAATCTCTTCATACTTCACCACCAAAAGATTTCAGTATTTCCATAATTCGATACTGGGGGCAAATTTTTAATAAAAAATTGTTATGTTCCTATACTCTCGAACTACATGTGGCCTGATTTCTCATGAAACCTGAGATATGTAGGCAGCTTAGAAACCAGAGTTCGGCCACAACTCCTTAAACATTCTTGCCAAGTTATTGCTCAAAGTGTATTTTGGTGGATCGCCTAAAATTGGATTGTGTCAATATTTCTTTGTCCACGTCTTCTTTACTCTCTTCCATGGACAAAGAAAGGGGGCAAGCTGTTGACATCCAATTTTGGCTCTCCACATTTAACTATAATAATATATATATATATATATATATATGTTATGAAATTTTCATTGGAATACAAAAAGATTTTTAATTATTTATTTTACCTGATAAATTTATTTCATAAATGTTATTTCTTACAAAAATTAAATAGCAGATGTTTATTAAATAGGAAACTTTCATAGGAATCATGAAATTTTCATAGGAATACGAAAAGATTTTTAATTATTTATTTTACTTGATAAATTTATTTCATAAATGTTATTTCTTACAAAAATTAAATAATCAACTGTTTCTTTGGAAGGCTTTATCAAACCCTTTTGTAATAAATTATCAATTTCCTTTTTGCAGAATTCAACTAATTCGGTATTCATCTGACAAGGACATGATTTGGTAGGGATATTTTCCTCAGAGAAATCATCTTCAAATGGAAGAGTTACAATATGCTTTTTCCGATTCCAAAAGGCACTAGGATGATCAACAGAAATATCAATGGCCATTTTTTCAGAAATGAGTTTAATCATTTCCTGTACTTTAGCAGATTTTAAAGTATCGAATATATTCATACTAAATATGTCAAGCTGTAAATAATCAACATGCTTTTGTTTCATGTCAATTAGAGCATTAATATCTCTAGAAATAGGCTCGGTGATAAAATTATAACTAATATCATGATTTTTATAAGTAGCGGAAAATCCTTTAGCATTTATATTAGTAAAAGGATAAATTGCATTTATAAAAGGAGTTCCTAGAATAATATGAGGGTATAATTGATTTTTTACTAAGAAAAAGAAGTGAGGAATACAAACTTTATTCTGGCAAATACGAGTATTAGATAATTTATACTTTATACCTAAAGCATGACCAAATGCAGATTTAACCATATAAGTTGTTTTTTCAAAATATTTAGTAGGTACAAGACCTTCTTGAATGCAACTCACATCAGCGCCACTATCAATCATAGCAATGTTAGTTATAGAAAAAGTACTATCAATTAATCTAGTACATTTAACATACCATTTATGAGCTGTAACAATTTGCATCATTCCTAAAAACATATTTTGTTTCGGATCAATATTCAAAGTGTTGGTAAGAGTATTTTCTTCAGCAGTAGATTCATCAGCCTTATTTTTTCCTTTGCTATTAGCAGACTCAATCTGAGTAAGATGGTGATCATAAATAATATGATTTTGTTTAAGAAATTTAATTTCTTCTTTCAAATGTTCAATTTCTCCTTTTAAATCATCAAAAGAGGTATCACGAATAACCATGGTTTGTTTAGAAGAGAGTCTATTATGAACTTCAGACAAGGAGTAAGGAGAAGAATAATTAAATTCATCTTTAACCTTTTTATCACTAGGAATACTAGTTGAAGAGCTAGTTTTACTAGCAACTAATTGAATGATCTTTTCACGAAGAGTATTATCGGTAACTTCCTTTAGAAGTTCTATCACATTGTCTGCAGTGATAGTGAACATATTCATATCTTCGACCTGAGATTGCAGCTTGTAGAAAGCATCATGTTCGCAGTGACAAACATCTCCATGACAATTGCAAGCATCATTCGAATTTTGATGAACCTTAGAAGACTCAGGTTGCTCATCCTCTGTTGCATAACTTGCTTCAGAATCATCATAATCTGATTCTGAACCAGAAGTATATAGAAAACTATAAATCTTCTCTTGAATATCATCATCAAGTTCTAGAGTCTTAAGCTTTTCTAGCTTACAATTTGGAGCTATATGCCCAAATTTTCCACATTTATAACACTTAATCTTATCCAGGTCTCGCCTTGATCTATTCTTGGTAAATCTATGAGATTTATGATAAGCCCTATGCTCATCTCTTTCTTCTCTAGTCCTTCTTATGATGAGATCTATGAGATTCTGATTTAGAAGTTTCTCGGTTGGTACCTTTAGAAGCATCAGGTAAACCGAACTGAGTACAAAAATCTTCTAATTGATACTTTTGTCTAAGCTTATCCATCTTTAGCTGTCTTGAGAGTTTTAACTCATTGCACAAATTTATGCCTTCTTGCGTACAAGCCCCAATAAGCTTTCCATAGGTAAAGTTACTATAGGGAATAATTCCTTGCGGATCTCTAAGAGTCTTTTTCACTCTTTCTGCAAATAAAGAAGGTAATCCATCAATAAATTTGGCTTTCCAGAATTCTAAGCCATTTTCGGGAAGTTCCATTACCTGACTTAAATAAGTGTTTTTATACCATCTAAACTCACTTAAATGTCTACATCTAAGACCATTTAGTAAAGATCTAATGGTTTCATATTGATTGGTAAATCTACCTCTAAAATGTTCTAGGATGGTCAAGACTAAAGTATAAACAACCTCTTCTCTATTTTTATCTAAAAAAAATCCTAGGTTATCAACTCCTTCGGTCGTAGCCTTAGCATTAATGACTGTTGCCTTTGCATCAAGGGTTATATAATTATCCCACCAACCTCTTAATTAACCCGTAAAACCTACAATAATCATTTTGCAAATAGTCTTGTCAGTGTTATTAACGCTCTTGCAGATGGTAGCATACATAAGCATGCTATGAACTAAAATAGTTAACTGTCTATCAGTCAAACCATCAAGATTGCATTCATAAATCTCGCTTCCACTATAAGAGGTGTTAGTTTGATTCCAATCTCTTTCCTCTATTAAAACATCTTGAGGAGTTGGTCTGGGATAATAGTAAGTTTGCATACTAGGTTTTCTAGCATACGTATTACCACTATTCTTCTTTGGATAACCATGAAGTTTATTAACTTCCATTTCCACTTGTGTCTTGAATTCGAAAGTGGCTTCCATTTCATCTGCAAAATCTTCAGCGAGGCTTATCGGTTTCGCACTTGCACCAAATTCTGAAAACTTTTTATCTAAAAGGCTTTCAAGATCATGAAGAGGTCTAAGAATAAAATCCTGAATCTCAGGAGGTCTTTGAATAGGGACATCAAGTTGTTTGGACGTAGAAGCCTGTTCAGAGACTTGTTTCGCTGATTTTAACTTGTCATCAATTTGAATAATCAGATTAGTTAGATTATCTAATTTCTTATCTAGAGAACAAATATGTTTACCAATGACTTTAACATACAAACCCAAATAACTATTTTGAGAAATAAGTTGATTAATCTCATTAATACTTACTGCGGCCACCTCATTATCAATAAATTTATGAAAAGCAGTAAAAGTAATACCAATATTATTTGGTAAAATAAATGAAGCTTGAAGAGGATAAATGGATTGAATAATTTTACCTGATTCATCTTTGTAAGATCGTTCAAGAACGTTGATGAATAAAGGTAAATAAGTGGTTATAAACCAAGGCACAAAGAACATAAAATGATTATGTAATGCACAAGTTTCATAAAATTCTTGAGAAATATTATATAAATCTTCTCTACTGTAAGTGTCAAAAAACCAAGTTTTAAACCGGTTCCATTTTTCATTTAAAAATTCGTTTTGAATATATTTTCTTGCCAGTGAACCTGGACTAAAATCAATTTGATGTTCTCTCATCATTAAGCATCATTAAGATTAAAATCCATCTCGAATACAAAAGGAATATCCTTATCAGAAACATTAGACGATTTATCATTTGTTTGAACAATGTTTAACCGAGGATCAATTTTAATTTTTTGTTTTTCTGCATATATAATTGTTGATAAAGTATGCAATGAAGCAACTCGATTTCTATTTGGACCATAACAAGGTTCTATCGGAGAAATATGTTGAATAACCAGTCTTCTATCAGAAGCAAAAAAATGTCTACTATAAGGAATACTTTTTTCATCAAACTGCATACAAATTTTTCCATCGAAATTTTGACTAATATGAGAATTTCAGAATTGGTGACAGCATCTGTCAGTTGTTCAGGGGGTATAACAGAATCTAGAATACAAGTAGTAGGAAAATTAATTTCTTCCCATTTTATAGGTCTTCTACTAGTGACCTTAGATCTGGCGAAATTAGTTTCTACCAAAATAGTTTGATCAGATGTATCGTATAACTTATATCTAGCATTCAAAGTAGCAAGTAATTTATAATAGATTCTATAAGACAAGCAGATTAATTCAGAACCAGCTGCATAGTTATAGCCATGCGTCTTAACATTCAAAGTTAAAGCATCTAAGATATTAGAATCAGTCAAAGATAACTGCAAATTTGGCTGAGCATTAAAATAAACTGGGCCATAGGCCACTGTAGATTCTATTGAACCCATCAAAGACTGTCGAAAATTAAGATTTCTCGCGTCACGAAGAGCAGCTAAGAAAGTCTCTGGTAACCCTTTAAGAGTCAAAGGCTTGAAAACAATTTGAACCATGCCAATATGCAAGAATTTATATTGAGATTTATAAAATTCAATATCACGCTTATTTAATAAACGAATAGTTTGTTCTGACAAGTTTAACGCCAAAGATTGCTCAGTTGTTTTAATCAACTGTTTATTTGAGATTTTATCAAACCAACCATAATCATAAATATTTTTTATATTTACTTTTGGAATAGTCCATTTGTTTAACAAATTAAGGTTTTGAGGTATATCTACCTCTTCTAACCGAGTACTTTTAATATCTTCTTGATCCATAAAAGAGAGAATATATCTATGCCGAAATTCTTCACATCAATTATATATATATATACCCTGAAAGTTCCTAGGCTCTGATACCAACGATACATGATCCATAAAAGAGAGAATATATCTATGCCGAAATTCTTCATATGGTTGTGCTTCGTGCATATCTTCACTTGTTTCACTACGCATTGATGAATCTGATTTTGCGTAATGACTTATATTTAGAAGAATCTTTTTCTTCACTTCTTCTAGATAATTCATAATCATTTCATTTTGTTCTCCTTCATCATGATTAGAAATTTTTCTAACCATATGTTTTACCGAGGTTGAGTCATCAGTCATAATTCCTTTATTAGGAATTGATTTATAATCGTGTATGGTTTTTGTTATTAGATTCAACAGTTCTTGTCCGTATAAAGACTTTGTTTGAGGATCTTTCTTCATCAACTTGTCCCAAAAATTATTATAATAAGTTCTGTATAGCCAAGGGATTTGTTCCTCAGTGAAATCTACTTCTGGAACCCATTTATGAATCAATGGAATATAGAATTCTATAAAAAAGTATATCTGTTCAATTTGTTGAAAATATCAAATATGTTCTTGATGATATAACTTGTTGAGATCTGGGGAAATCTTGACCCATTCTTTGTATAACTTGAGAAATGGTTCAGGCAATATTTTTATGGTTGGCCCGTGGTATGACCACTAGTTTAAAAACCAATTTGTTATAGGGTTAGCAAATATCTTGGCACATACTTTTATAAACCAAGTATGTTTATGTCTTTCATTGTTATAACAGAGGACTTTATTAAATGCCTGAATATAATCCCAATAGGTAAAGCTTACCATGACTTTGTTCAGACTGAATTATCTTTCAGTTATTGAGGAAATACCCCAATCTTCAATATGAATGACGTGTTTTATAATCATTTTAGAGAAGTTATAAACATTCTCACTTGTATTATATCTTGAAAAATGTTGAAATTCAACACCTATGCTTATCAACAGAGTCTCATAATATTTTTGAGTTTTGTATGACTCACCCGGGAAATAAAGCCCATTAACTAAATACCTCTAAAATATCTTCCAAGGTTCTTCTTTTCTCTGTATGTCAGAGTTTTCTAAGAGAAATATCATTTCTCTTTTTTCTACCTTTTCATATGTTTTGATATCATCAACTTCTTCTTTGGCGATTGAAGCAAAAGAATCACCTTGCTTTTGAGTTAGAAACTCTTGTAGTTTAGCATATAATGGATCACTTTCTGGAATATCTTCCAGATGTATTGATGATGAAGCTTTTTCTTGTGCTCTAGAGTTTAAGTTATATAAACTCATTCCTCCCTTTTGTATAATTGGAGTACTAGATGATGAAGTTCCGTATGATGATCTTGATGAACTTGGGGATGATCTTCCCCTTCCGCGAGTATAACTGCCTTTTCCTCTAGCCTTGGTTATCCAAGGAGGATCCATCCTGCAAACATAACATTTAGTTTTAATCATTCAAGAGGTTATATTTTTAATCATTCAAGAGGTTATAAACTTCATTACAATAAAATCTTTCATAAAGCTCTTGTTCAATCATGTAATTATTGACGATATCCATCACCATTCCATCTATAATTTTCCATAATATAAGTTCCTTTAAATCTCTATTAAGAGGAACTACCTTCAAAATCGTAACCAAATCTTTATCAGGAAAGAAGTCAAGAAAATCCATCAGAATAAAGATATTCTCTTGATAAGAAGTCCGGGAGGGAATTATCACTTCCCTTTTTATAATGAATTTCGAAATCAAAAGGGGCTAATTGTGCCTGCCACCTAGCAAAAATTAACTTAGACGCATCATGTTTAAAATCTTTATCAAACATATACTTGACTGACTGAGCATCAGTTTTTATCAAGAATTTTTATTATATAAATCATCTGGAAATTTTAAAACGCACTTAACGATAGTTAACATTTCATGAGCTACCGTTGCATATTTTTTCTGAGCATCACTCCATTTTCTTGAATGAAATCGAATAAGATATTCATTTTTATCATGCGGATTAATTTGTTTCAATATACCTCCATACCCAATATTAGACGCATCTGTTTCTACAATCTTTGGCCAATAAGGATTAGCAAGGATTAAACAAGGTAAAGATTTAACTCTTTCTTTAATAGTCTTTACAAGATCTGCGAGACTATTAGTCCAAGGCTTCTTATGATCCTTTTTAGCCTGTCATACAACAGAGCTAAATCTCGAGACAAATTCTTGTAGAATGGGGAAATGTAGTTTAAACTTTCCAAAAACCGCTGCAATTGCGTCTTATCTGTAATAATATCAGGGAATTTCGATGCGAATTCAATAGATCGCTGAATAGGAGTCATTTTTCCTTGACAAATCAAATGACACAAAAATCTAACTTCTGTTTGAAAAAGACTCATTTTAGGTTTAGATACGACCAAACCATTTTGAATAACTACTTTCTTAAAAATGCTTAAATGCTTAATATGCATTTCAAGAGTCTTTGAGTATACCAAAATATCATCAATATATATCATTTATTATCTTTTGAAATTCTGAGGGAGCATTTTTTAACCCAAAAGGCATTACATTCCATTCGTACTGTCCAAACGGAACATTAAATGCCGTTCTATATGAATGGTCTCTACAAGTAGTTATAGTTTAAATGAATTTAATTTGAGCAATTTGGCAATCCAAGTCTTCTTAAACCGGCCAATCCGTGTATGCCGCGTAGGCGAGCTCATGGATTGTGCTTTTTTAGTTCAAATCTTGACCCTACGATTAAATCTAATTGTCCTAGTTAATTAAGCTTTTACCTTTATTTAACCTTTCCTTTTAATTCCTAATTTATCTTAACCGTCCGATCAAACGATCGGACGGCCCAAATTAGATAAGCTCTTCACTTTCTCCAAAATAGTACGCTTCCCAACTCTCCTCTTTCTCTTCAACAACGAGTGTTGTTTCCCCATACCAGAAAAGTTCCTTCTTTTCCAGAAAAAGTGTCTTTCAATTTCCTCCTTCCCCATGCCACTTTCGACCTCTCCCATCAAGGTCGGCTATGAACCGTCGAAAAACAACAATATCCAGCGGTTTCCAGCATCATCTCAACCCCCATCGCCTCACAACTTCTCCTATTTCCCCATGCCCCGTCACTCCTTCGTCCCATCATGTTTGGCCATGAACCGCCGAAAAACAACAATATTCGGCGGTATCATGCTTTATGTCTCCTCCATCACCCTTTTTCCGATGAAAAAAGACACCCTATGCCGCCTATACCTTATCCTAACGGCTTCAAAATCTGAAAAGGTGATATTGATTTGATCTGTAGCAGTAGCTCTCTTTTTTCCAGTGAGTAGTTTGATTCGAATTCAGATTTTTGAGTCCGATTTTCACCTATAAAAGGATGGTGTTTTCCCATCCGAAAATAACCAACAACCGTAGAGAAAAACGGGTAAGAATAGCAATCAAGAATCCAACAATAGATATAAGAACATATAGAAACAATATATTTCAAAAGGGTTACAATTTGATAAAAAAAATTTATCTTCTATTCTTTTTGTTTTCGATTTTTGGGGTTCGAGTTCAAGTATGTTTGAGGTCAGAATCCTTGATATCAAAGCCTTGTTTGTTGCCAAGCACAAGGTCAGTAACTTTTTTTAAAATTCAGAAAATTTGGTGATTATCATGGGTGTTTAATTTTTTACATATTTGTGTTTTAATCCACCAGGATTCCTTTGTTATAGGAATAGTATCTCCATTATTGTTGATGTATTTAGGAAACATTCTTTTCTTTAAGATGGAAATAATGACCTTTTTTTATTTGTTGTATATTAATTGAAAGAGCAGGGGGCGGGTTTCTCTCTATTCTAGACTATTGTGTTGGATGATATTTCTTGCTCGTCATAACTCTCAATTACCCACCAGATTAAACATGCAAATGATAGCAATTCAGGAATTTAAGAATCCATTTCTTTACATTAGGATTTTACTGCGATATTTTAAAGTAAAGTTATGTTCAATCCATGTTTTCTTCAGCTTTTTAGTTCAAGTATTGAATTCATGAACATTATATTCCATTGATTATTTCTTTGATTCCTGATTGTGAAGCACGAAGATATCTGTCCGAACATTAGTCTTTGTAGTTGTATGAAACGATTCTGTTTTCACACCTAGAATCTAGGAAGATCAACACTTGATTATGTATCTACGAAATATATGAGAGTCTCACTTAGCTTACTGGCCATACTATATTGATTATTGATTCTTGACATGAAACCTAGTAATTTGTCATGATATAGGAATAACTAGTTTGTTAATCAGTGACTTTATCAGTGAGAATCATTTTTGGAGTCTACCAACGAGATGGTTGAGCAAATAGATAAGCTTTATTCTTTATTAACTTTAGTAATCTATTGAAAGGGCTCCAAGTTCATAGTATAAGCATAGTCATTATATCCTAAGATCTGTGATAATATCGGGGATTATTGGGTTAATATATGCGTTAATTGACTTAGAATAATTTGGCATTTGCAGTTCTAATTCGTTGTCTATATCAAACCCTCCTTAGTCTTATAGTTAAAACAACGTCTTAAAGTATTGACATGCCTTGTTGACATTTGAACATAGTTAAACAAACATAAGTATAAAATGGAATGGCTGCCTATTTTGTCTGATGGTGTGATTGATCTTTTGTGTGCAAATTATCATTTTTCTATTTCCTAATAGTATTGTTCTTTCCTAACAAGCTTAATGACAATATTGGTTAGAACAGATGTAGTTTGAGAACTCTTTTTATTTTAAGTTCATGTTGCTTCTCTTTTAAACTTGATATTGTTGTTTACATATTTTATAATATTTTTTTTTCTCGTTGTATGTTACATGTACAACCGGAGGGCGATAGTTTCTACTTTGGAACTCGTTATTGGCCAATTAGGATCATGGCAACGCTTGGAGTCTCACAAATTAGGAGTCCAATATTTCTTAGCCTTCCTCTTTTCGAGTCTTAATTATATTGTTTGGATATATTGGCTAACCTTTGCTTACAAGTTTTTGATATATTGCTTGGCTTTTATTTTGAAGTTTATTTACGTGAGCTAATATTATTTGTTTATGAATTTAGTTGAGACACCTTTAGAACAAATGATACAAAAGATATTTTCTTAAAAAATGGGTTAGCATTTTTACTTATAACATTCTTTCAGGTCTTTTAAGTTGAAAAGAGGGGCATATAGTTTTAAACGTTTTCCAAATGAAGTTTCAAAAGGTTAAAATAATATTCGTTTAGCATTTCAAAATTGGGGAAAAGAAATATATATCGACTTAGGTATTTCTCTTAAGGAATAGGAAAACTTATCATCTAAAATTCTCAATTGAAGTTTTAAAAGGGTGAAATAATATTCATTTAGGTATAGGAAAAAAATAAAACTCATAAATTGGGACTTCCAAATGAATTTAGAGATACATAAAGGCTAAAATAATTCCTTTAAAATAATTAGCTTGTGGAATTATTTTTTTTTTTAAAGAAAAAATAAGTAGGAAAATAGGCTCATACATTTAACAAAAATAAATATAACTATAGAATAAGACTCAATAGTTAGGCCTTTTTTTATACTCTTTACATCACCCCTTTATAAAGTATATTGACTATTCTTACTCTTTTAAAGGTTCAAAGACAAGGTATATACATATATATGTCATACATATAAAGGTATATATTCTATATTTTCTCCACATAACCTGTTATTATCTACTATCTCTTTTACTAATGTTATTTATTTATTTTTATAATTTATAAATGCCTACACTTAAATATACATATTACTTTACTACATATAATCTACCGTCAATTTGTCTGTACATGTAAATAAATAATAAGTGTTCATATGTTCTAAACAAGTTACATGTATGACTTTATAATAAACATAATTTTAGATCACAAACTCTATCTAATATTTTAACATTTAGTATCATTATTATTTATTTATTTTAATTAATTTTAGGAAACTCTATTTTTATCCAAATTACATATTACATATTACTACATATTTACACTCCACTACTATCTTATTTTATTTTTCATGTCTTAATGAAATGACATATTTTCATAAATTCAACATCTATATATTTTTTAGGATAATTTTACTATGATACATCTATATTTTTCAACATATAAAAAATTAACATACTTTTAAGTACATCTATTTTTTTTATATTTTTTTTTACATGATAAAACACTACTATTAAATCTATTTTATAAGGCATATATATGTCGTATCTTGTATTTTACTCTTTTCTTAAACTAGCCAATTAACTTATCATTGATTTTTAAAACAAATAAATAAACAAGTTTTCCTAATCATATTTTCCTAAATTGAGTTTAAGGACTATCTTCGGATAGGCTCTGAAAGGTGCTTAACACCTTCCCCTCGAGTAACCAAAATCCTTTCTCAGAATCTCACTGGTTTCGCAAATCAAAACAGAGTTTACATTTACATACACAAAAATGGTTTTCCTAATATTTTCCTTAAAATTTAGGTGGCGACTCTAAAATAAACAAAACAATTTGTTTAAAAAAAAAATAGAGTGACAGTTGCATTATGTTGTGAACTGTTTCGGCCGATTCGAAATAGGGTGCGACAGTGATCATAGATGGACAGGCAAAGCATAAAGAAGAAATCAATGTATTCTTGACCAAGTGTTGAACCACGACCTCAAACTATGAACCATAGGTCGAACTACGAGCCATCCTACAAGTCCATCAAACCATTCAGAGAAGGGTGTTCCAGTACCTGATTTCAAAAGTCTAAGTATGAAACCATGGAGGAGGATACATGGACTGTGGATTGAATCACGGTCCAACCTGTTGATCCTTCAATTGCCACTAATAGGAGGAGATTTGAAGAGTTGAAAAATTGCCTAAGTCCCAAATCACGAAAAGGACCTACGGACCGTAGGCCCGTCCATGGTCCGTAGGTCAGTGTTGTCAACTACAACCGCATCCAGAAACTTTATTTCCTTATTTTGTTTCCTTTCTAGTTGGGACTTGTTTTTCTATATATAGGGCATGTAAACCTCGTTTTTGGGGGTTAGACCTTATTACTTTTATTCTATTTATTGGCTTTGGAGATTAATTTGCAACTTTAGCAATTCTTGATTTTCTAAGTTCATTTTGAAGATTTTGACTTTGAAATTCAAGTTGAGATTCTGGGTTTATTCTTCTCATTACGTAAGTTCATGATTTCTTTATCTAAAAATATGAATTGTGTTCTTGCTTATATGGGTAACTAAATCCACAACTAGGGTAGTGGGAATCATGAGCAATTAACAACATATGAATAGTAACTAAGTAATTCTTGAATAGTGTTGTTGCATGCATTAATAATTCCTTCGTTTATAAGTCTTTTTAACGGTGGCCAACGTTAGAACTCGCCTTGTTGCTACTTGCCGGACCAAGGAGGTAGTTAATAAGAAAATAATTATCCTACTTGTCTGACCAAGGAAGTAGTTAATAAGAAAATAATTATCAACATAGATTTAGTGTGATACTATCTAATAGTCTAGTGTCAATTGGTGCGAGGGTGAAATCTAAGCCATACATTGATGCGATGTCTAATATGAGGTAAAAGTAAGGGTTAGTAAATTATACACACGTAGCCGGACCAATGTGTAGGGTGAAATTCTCTAGTTGCTAGACCAAGGAATTAGAGATACCTAACTTATCACTTTGCATGTAATAAACTAGGAAATGATTACTATTAGTAGGATTACCTCGTTATGAGCTTATGGGGAACACGTATACCCTAGTTTCTCTCTCATCTTGATAACAACTAAAGTTTGAATCTTGCTCACTAATTGTTCACATAATTTCCAAAATTTGTTTCACAAATCCCCCCCCTCCCCACCCCGTTTAATTACTTGTTTCGGAAGTACGTTGACTAAAAGAATATAATTGTAAGTTATGTTTAAGTCTAAACCATATTCCTCATGGGATCGACCCCAACCTCCAAGTTGGGTTCTTTACCTGATAACGATCGCTTATACTTCTTTAGGGAGGTTTAATTTGAGCGTATCAAATTTTGGCGCCGCTGCAGGGAAATAAGGCTTTTAGATTAAGTTTAACTACATTATTGAACTTTAGTCAAATATTTACTAATTTTAGTTTTTCTTTTGTTTTTGTTTCCCTCAGGTTCCTACTCTAGTGTATGCCAAGTACACAGAGCCAAGGTGAACCACTTACTCCTTACGAACGAGAATTGAACAAAACTTTGCAAAGAATGAATAACCAAGGAGTCCTAGTCAATCCTATTGGAGGAGATTTAGGTGTTAGGGTTGAGTTGCTGCCTCCGAGGGTTGGTGATGAGAATAATCAAGTTCAAGGTGAAAATCTACTGGGAGATGCATTGAGGGTACATGATCCACCAGGACCAAGACTGCGTGATAACAATAGAGTCAACCTTAATGTCGCTGAATCTGACGGACCTCTTGTTCTAACCCTTCTACCTCCGGGGCATACATTTGTGGTGACTAGTAGTCTGATACAGATGCTTACAACGAGGGGTTTGTTCTCTGGTTTGGCATCAGAGGATCCACATGCGCACATAGCCAAGATGAGGAGTGTTTGCAAAAATTGTGTGGGTCTAGCGGACTTGGACGTGGATGTCATTGGATTGAGAGTATTCCCTCTATCATTGACCGGCGATGTTGTTCTGTGGTTTACTGAGCTTTCTTATAACTCAATCGACACATGGGACCAATTAACTGACGTGTTCTTTGCAAAATACTTTCCTGTGTCAAAGAAGCTGAACCACAAAGATAAACTCAACAACTTCGTAGCACTACCTAGAGATTCTGTGAGTAGTTCTTGGGACAGGTTCACTGCTTTCATAAGAGGTGTCCCGAATTACCGCATTGATGATGAATCTCTAAAGGAATACTTCTACCGAGGTCAGGATGACAATAGTAAAGCAGTGCTTGATACTATCGCTGGAGGTTCATATGGTGAGTGCACTTTTGAGCAGATCGTTGAGAAACTGGAGAAAATTTCCCAAAAAATAAAGCATGGAGCACTAGAAAGTCAGATACTGGGAGAAACATGTTTGCAGTCCAAGCTACTACTAACCAATCTGTTGATGACATTCATGAGGAGATGGCTTAGATGAGAACCTAACTAGGGTTGGTGTCGAAGCATGTAAGCGGAGGTACTGAAAAGGTAAATGCTGTTAATTATTTGACTAGAATTCCACCACCGGCTGAGAAATGTTACTATGAAGAGGATACTTATGCAGTGAATGATCAGACGGGGGGTTTTAGAGCCAACACCCAAGGTTCCAATACAGATAATTGGCACCAAGGTCAAGGAAACCAAAGTCGGAACTATGACAACTACAACCGAGAGGGTCAATATGTCCAGGATGGGAGCTACAATCGTGACAACAACTACAACCGGAAAAACTATGGCAACAAAAATAATCGGGTTGGACCTTATGTTGCTTCCCAAAATTGGGAATCCGGTAATAGGGAAGCTGGAGGTAACATGTCACGTATTGAGGATATGATGCAGAAGATGATGAAGAAGTTTGATTCAACTGATGAGAATGTGAAGGAGATGCGAAATGACTTGTCTAGTATTGGTCAAAAAGTTGATGCCTATGCAGTGTCAATCAAGCATCTTGAGTAGCAGATGAATCAGTTGTCTACTACAGTAAGCCCACGTCAACCTGGCACACTTCCTAGCAACACCATCCAAAATCCAAAAAATTATGGGCATTGTATGGCAGCCACTACTTGATGGGGTAAGCAAACCATTGATCCACCTATGTTGTCTGGGGTTGAAGTTGAGGCTAGTAAAAATGATGATGTGATTGAGGTAAATGGAGAGTCCGAGAATGGGACAGAGAAGGAAGTGGAGATAAACCAGAAAATTGTTCCTATGCCTAGACCGTGACCTCGTTTCCCACAGAGATTAGTGAAGAATACTGAAGAAGGCAATGTGTCATTGATATTGAAGCAGCTTTCAATCAATGTGTCGTTGAAAAAAGCTTTGGAGCAAATGCCTGGGTATGTGGAGTTATGAAGGACTTGGTAACTAAAAAGCGGGCCGTGAGTTTTGAAGATGATAATAAGTTGCAACATTGTAGTGCTATTACTACAAGGTCCCTAGTGCAGAAGAAGGAGGATCCTGGTGCTTTCACTATTCCTTGTACCATTGGGTTGCTACATTTTGCAAAGGCATTGTGCGATTTGGGTGCTAGTATCAATTTGATGTCATTGTCTATTTACAAGAAGTTGGGTTTGGGGGCTCCAAAACCGACTGCGATGTGACTTTTTATGGCTGATAGAATTGTGAAGAAGCCCATTGGTGTGCACCAAGATGTCTAGTGAAAGTGGAGTGGTTTATCTTTCCGGCAGATTTTGTGAAACTTGATTGTGATGTTGACTTTGAGGTTCTCATTATTCTTGAGAGACCATTCCTAGCCACTGGGCATGCCCTGGTTGATATGGAGAAAGGATAGTTGAAGTTTCGATTGAATAATGAAGAGGCAACTTTCAATAACTGTAGTTCCATGAAGCAGAGTAGTGAGCTCAAATCGGTATCTATGGTGACGCATATTGTAGAGAGTGGTTCTGAGGTGTTTGTTGAAGAGAGGTTTGGTGTTAATGCACTAGTAGCGGTAATGATGAACTTTGAGAGTGATGGTATTGAAGACTATGATGAATTGGTCGCCGTACTTGATAGATTTGAATTCCGTTCAAAACCAAAGAGATTGGAGTTAGACATGAAGAATTGCGACTCTCCACCTACTAGACCGTCTGTTGAAGAGGCTCCAAAATTGGATCTTAAGGCTCTACCATCACATTTGAGGTATGTTTTCTTGGGGAGAGATGGTACTTTACCGATCATCATTGCGACAGATTTGAATATGGCACAAGTTGAGGCATTGGTTTCCGTGTTGAAGAGGTTCAAGCGAGCAATTGAGTGGAATACTGCAGACATTTTTGGGATTCCTCTTGGTATTTGTTCTCATAAATTTAACTCATGCCGGATCACAAGCCTATTATTGAGCACCAAAGAAGACTAAATCCGCCTATGAAAGAGGTAGTTAAGAAGGATATCATCAAGTGGTTGGATGCTGGAGTTATTTATCCCATTGCATATAGTAGTTGGGTTGTTCAGTGTGTCCCCAAGAAAGGTGAGATTACTTTGGTACCTAATGAGACAAACGAGCTTGTTCCGATGCGGCCCGTGATTAGATGGAGAGTCTGCATGGACTACCGAAAATTGAATGCTTGGACAGAAAATGACCACTTCCCTATGCCGTTCATGGATCAAAT
Organism: Solanum verrucosum; assembly: GCF_900185275.1. NCBI lineage: Eukaryota > Viridiplantae > Streptophyta > Magnoliopsida > Solanales > Solanaceae > Solanum > Solanum verrucosum. The sequence continues at coordinate 734,210 of NW_026020215.1, forward strand.
GCTGGATCGACTTGCTGGTAAGGGTTGGTATTGCTTTCTTGATGGTTATTCGGGCTATAATCAAATTTCCATAGCTCCGAAAAACCATATTCACTTGCCCTTATGGGACTTTCGCCTTCAAACAGATGCCATTTTGGTTGTGTAATGCTCCTGTGACCTTTCAGCGTTGTATGATGTCGATATTGTCTAATATGGTGGAGGACACTATTGAGGTATTTATGGATGATTTCTCTGTGGTAGGTGACTCTTTTGATCGTTGTCTGGACCATTTGGTCGACGTGCTTAAAAGGTGTGAAGAGTGCAATCTTGTGCTCAATTGGGAGAAGTGCCACTTCATGGTGAAAGAAGGGAAAGTTCTGGGTCATCGGATTTCTGAGAAGGGTATTGAGGTTGATAGAGCGAAAGTTGAGGTAATAGAAAAGCTTCCACCACCTATCTCTGTTATAGGTGTTAGAAGTTTTCTTGGGAATATAGGTTTCTATAGGAGGTTCATCAAGGATTTCTCCAAAATTGCACATCCATTGTGCAAACTGCTTGAAAAGGAGTATAAGTTTGATTTTGATGATGCTTGTCTGAGAGCATTTGGAGAGTTGAAGGAGAAGTTAGTCACTGCACCTATCATTATTTCACCGGATTGGGGACAACCGTTTGAGGTAATGTGTGATACGAGTGGAGTGGCGCTTGGTGTAGTATTGGGACTTAGGCGAGAGAAGATTCTTCAACCTATTTACTATGCTAGCAAAGCTCTAAATATGGCTCAAAAGAACTATACAGTGACTGAACAAGAGCTTCTTGCGGTGGTTTTCGCATTTGAGAAATTTCCATCCTACTTGCTTGATACTAAGGTCATAGTGCATATTGACCATTATGCATTGAGGTATTTGATGGCTAAGAAGGATGCAAAACCGAGGTTGATTAGATGGTGTTGTTGCTGCAGGAGTCCGATTTTGTGGTGAAAGATAGAAAAGGGACAGAAAATTAGGTTGCCGATCACTTGTCCAGATTGGAGGAAGAAGCTATACTCAAGCTTGGTGATGGGGCTGAAATTAATGATGCTCTTCCAGATGAACATGTATTGGCTGCTTCTCATGATCTGATTCCTTGGTTCGAAGACTCTGCTAACTATTTGGCAAGTGATCTGGTGCCATCGGATTTGTCTTTTCACCAAAAGAAAAAATTTATGTATGATGTGAAGAAGTTCTTTTGAGATGAGCCTTACTTATATCGTAGTTGTGTTGATGGGATTATTCGTCGCTGTGTCACCGAGGTCGAGATGTTGAGTATACTAGAGGCGTGCCATGCATCGCCTATTGGTGGGCATCATAGTGGTATTCGGACTGCGCATAAAATTTTGCAGTGTGGGTATTATTGGCCTACCATCCACCAAGATGCTCATGATTTTGCCAACTCTTGTGACCGTTGCCAAAGAGAAGGAGGAATTTCAAAGAGGCAAGAGCTTCCTATGTATCTTATATTGGTGATAGAGTTGTTTGATGTATGGGGCATTGATTTTATGTGTCCATTTGTGAGTTCACATTGGATGAAGTATATTCTTGTTGCAGTTGATTGTGTGTCGAAGTGGGTGGAAGCAATTGCGCTTCCCAACAATGAAGGTAAAAGTGTCACCGCATTCTTGAAAAAGAATATATTCTCTAGATTTGGTACACCTAGGGCGATTATCAGCGATGGAGGTTCCCACTTTTGTAATAATTTGTTCAAGGCGTTACTTGAGAAATATGGCGTCCGCCACAATGTAGTCACTTCTTACCATCCGCAGTCTAGTGGGCAAGTTGAAGTGTCCAACATAGAGATCAAGTCCAAGTGGACCGGGCCATTCTTAGTCACGCAAGGGCACCTACATGAAGTGGTTGATCTTGAGAACAATGAGGGAACAAGGTTCAATGTAAACGGGCAAAGGATAGAGGTCTATCTGGGAAATACGGAAAGTGTGCAAGAAGTTGTTGAGGCCTATTATCTTGATGAAGTCTGAGTAATCAAGAGGCCTGCGTCGTGCCACGACATTAAATCAAGCGCTGCTTGGGAGGCAACCTAAGATGTACAATCTAGCCAACTATAGGTTTTTCTTTTCGGTTTAGTAGTTTTCTTTGTTTATTTGCTTTTCTGTATTCCTTTAGATAGGTGCTTTATTTTTGTTTTAGTGTTGGCTAGATATAGCATAGGGTCCGTGTCTAAAAAGTGTCCAGAAAATGTAAAAAGAAAGGCCTAATGATTGCTACAGGTGCAGGGACGAAAAGAACAATATGCAGAAAATATCTGGTGCAGAGGTCTATGGAGACCATCGACGGTCCGTAGGTCAAACTGCAGACCGTGAATGGTAGCCGTAGACCCCAGGTAAGTTTCCTAATTTTTTCTAAGTGTGTAAGTGACCTACGGACCCCATCTACGATCCGTAGGTCGACCCATGGACCGTAAACGGGGTCTCGTGGGTCCAAACCCTAGTTCCACCTGACCCGACCCAGACCTCTTTTAAATAAAACCCTCCCTTTTTCAAATCACTCCCCCATTTCCCATATTCCCTCCTAACCGTTTCTAACCCTCCAAATCCCAGAACTCTCTCATTATATCCCCAAATCACTCCCCATCTTCCATACATATCATCACTCCAAACTCATTCCCATTCCTCTCTTCCCCAAAATCTGAGCACTCTTATTTTTGGTTGCCAAGAAAAAGTCAAGGTCTGGGTTTGGTGTCCAAAAAATCTAAGAAGTTTAAACATCACACAATCACCCACTTCCATTGCTTCTAAGGTACTTGATTTCAACTTAAATTTGAATTTTCTTGTTCATTGTGCCAAATTATGAAGTCATGAAGTGGTTCTTGACCTTGGGTTGTTGAAGTATGAAATTGCATGTTAAACTATGCTAGAAACACCCATGGGATGATAGATAGTGATTGTGTAGTCTTAGTAATGAAATAACTTGGTGAAATTAGAGTCTACATGTAAGTTTCGACTTAGGGTTCCTAGTTTAGTATGAAATACAAGTTGAAATTGAGTAATTGGAACCCTAGGAATGACAAACTATCATAAATTGTGTTGAAATACATGACTAGACTTGGGATGAATGCTTGTAATTGTCGAAAAATTGGTTTACCCATGAGGCATGTCGGATACCTAGCACGGACTTGGTCCACGATACCGCATCTACGTATCGTAGGTCAGTTTACGGACCATAGATCAGGTGTGTGACACATAGCAATTCCACTATGTGTGGAACCACGGAGGTGGACTACGGTCCATAGATCAATTTATGGATCGTTCTGCATATCCGTGGTTCCCATCAGAGTCCAAATATTTTGGTGCCTCGGACCTACAGAGGGGACCCACAGACCGTAGTTCAACCTACGGACCATATGTACTCACCGTAGGTGGCCACTGAAGCTACTGTTTAGAATATTTTTTAGTTTTTCGTTTGGTTCATTCTTTGTTCTAAAATTTTTTTTTAGTGTATTTTTAGTTTATATAGGTACTAATTCTCACTCCACAGGTACCATTGCCCCGAAGAAAGCTATAGCCGTCAAGGGTAGATCTAAATCAAAGGCACCAACCCGTCGGCTAATCAACGATGATACTGATGCTAAGAAAGACCCCGAATATGTTCCCCCCACTAGGAGGACATCACCCACAGCGCCCCGGGCTACTCAGAATCAATCCAATCAGGTGGTTCCCGACATAATCACTACCTCTCAGTCTGATAAGGAGGATACACTGATCGGATCACCAGCTGGGTTTGTTTCTGGTTTTGAGTCCGCTTCTGCTTTGGGGTCTTCTATTGGCTCTACCACAGGCTCAAGTTCACATGATAGGGCTGCCTCATCTGATGAGGCTACTAGTTCGGGGGTGGTTCCAGTGCCCCCAAACACCGACCCTACTCTGGTTGTTAAGGAGCCTAATGCGTGGAGGGTCAATGAAAGATATACAAGGATTCCTCGATGTTAAATGAAAAGAGAAAGAAGGCCCGACTAATCACTGAGGAGCGCAAAGTTCTCACGGGGAGCTTACACACCATTCCCGACATCCACCAGAAACACAAATGCGAGTCGATGGATCGGAGCCCTAGGACCTATAGCGAGGAGATAGTGAGAGAATTCTATGCCTCCTATGCTACCATATTATGTGGTTCTATTTACAAAAGGTCCAAGCCCACATCTCAAGACCCTCTCAGTTCCACTCTAGTCCGTGGCTTTTCGATGGACATATCGCAGATCACCATCAGCCGATTACTCTATAGTCCGGGCACCAGGTGGGCACTAAACACTGCTGAATTTGACTACTGGTGGGACATTGTGACGAGTGGAGCAATCCAGCGAAATGCAGAGCTGAGCGAGGCCGTACTACTTTGGTTGGCCAGGCACATAGCTGTGGATAGAGAGCGTGCAGAGTGGTTCAACACACCGCGCTTGGGTATTCGAAAGGCCACCCTTAATTTGGTGGCCAAGTTCTTTTGGCTTTTGGTGCGGAACAGGGTATTGCCCACTAAGGCTGATAATGCGCGTACATGTGATAGAGCAGTGATGGTTGCGGCCTTGGTAGCTGGGTTTGAGATCGACTTTACCCGCATGCGATTGGCAGAGATCCATTAGAGGGCATTCAGGACCACCACCAGTTTACCCTTCCCGTGTATGATCTTCCAGTTGGGCAGGGATTCTGGGGTGCTTATTTGGCATTGTGAAACTTTGGTGCAGGCGACTGGGACTCTTGATAACGGCCTTATTCGGGATGACACCAACGTAGCTACCCCGCGATGTGGTCCACAGATTGCGGTGCCTCAATTAGGAGAAAATTTAGTAGATGATGTGAAGCAGATGCAGGGTGATGACCCTGCCCCTCCAGCCGACACTGATGAGGCCCCAGTCTCTCATCTCATGCCACTAGTCGAACCTCTAGCGCGTCCAGAGCCACCCCGCCTTCAAGAGATGCTGTTGTGACCTTGGCTCGAGTTCAGAAATTTGAGGCTTAGATGGCCACGCTGCTCCAACATGTGAGGCCATCGATGCAGTGGTCTATTATAGAGTCCGAGGTTAGGATGGAGACCATGATGAATCGGAGTGTCCAAGCTGTTCATAAGTGCCTGGACGCCTTCGAGTTGAGGGTCCTTGCGCGATCAGCCCCCATCATAGATTTCTCCTCTATCTAGACCGAGCTGGACAATCTCCAAGTCGACCTTGATACTATCATTGTCCCACCCACAGATGAGCCAGAGTGTGCACCTACAGCAGTAGCTGATAATACAGTGCTTGATGCTTTATTCAGAGATGACGTAGCACAGCCCGAGCCTACCTATGCTCATGGGAAGAGGCACTGCTCTAGTCACATTTTGACACTACTGAGGATGCTCAAGCAAAGAAGCGGGAGCGCTAGAAAAATGAGCAAGCTAGGAGAGCCTCCATTGTGGATGAGGAATTGTGCCAGCAGAGGGTTCATGAGATTGCTCTTAGAGCCTCGAGTTCTAGGCCTACCACTGAGGCTATGACTGTTGTGGGAGATGATGTTAGCACTAATGGTGGTGCAATTAGAATGATTGATAGCACTACTGATGGTGTTGTGATAGATGATGTGGGCACTACTGAGGGTGACCCAAGTGTTGTTCCAGTGGGCTCTGGGAAATCGGACCCATCCACTTGTTGAGTTCTTCGACGCATTTGCCCCACAAGTTTGCTTCACCTTCACCCTACTCTTTATTGCCTATTTTTGTGCATTGGGGACAATTGCACTCTATTTTGTTGGGGTGGGGTAAATGGATTGTGAATGATAGGGTAAAATCTGAGTAACCCAATTCATAATCCTCTCTTGGGGTTTTCTTGCCTGTATTCTTTTTCCCCAAGAGACTGTTTAATTTCTGTTGAACCGGCATGTGTTAGGATTGTATGTGTAGAAGCATGAGAAAGAATGAAGCATGATGGCATAATTTGAATGAAAAATGATACCCGTCAAATTTTTTGTGATATGTGCTAAAATTCGTAGGCTAGAATGAGTTGAATATGTTGGCTCTGAGTATGACATGATAAAGAACCAACTTAATCTCATGACTTAAGCTAAAACTTGAACTGGGTAATCTGATAATCTGATAATGAAACCATGTGCCAAGAGTGTGTGAGAATGGTTAATTGTTCAGACGATTTCGTGCCAATCTAGAACTTGCCCCATTGGTCTTGCTAGGATAATCTATGCTAGAAGTTAGGAAGTGATCATAGGCCATTGTTCAAATTAGTCCACTTAAGCCTAAAATGATCTAACCAAATGGTAGCATTATTCCCTTTGATCCAAATATTTGAGCCTAACATTGATCAATTCTTTTGATTCACCTAACTCACCTTCCCTTAAGAACATTGTCTTCGCCCCAGTCCCTCCTTGGACATATCCACCTTGACTTAGGCCAAAAGCCTAAGTTGAGGGTGGCTAAGCCCAAAAGTTACCTTGATCTTAGACCTGGTCCAATATCGGACATTGTGCACCTTAATTAATGCAAAATACATAAGTTGAGGGTGGCTATGAAAAAGGAAACCAAATGGAAAAAGGGTATAAAAAAAGTCTAGTGTTGAAAAGAGGAAAAAATATGAAAGAGGATGTGGCATTGTGCAAAAGAAGCAAAACAAAAGTGTTAAGAAAAAGAAAGTGAAAGAAAAAGAAGAAAGTGAGAAATAAGAGTCAAAAAGTCAAACGTCACATCCTTGGTTGAAAAGAGTTAAGGGAAAGAAATTGAGAAAAAGTTGCCAAAAATAGGTCAAGGAAGAGGTAAATAGCCAATGTAATTTCAACGAGGGCAGAAATTTACTAAAAAGTACCTAAATGTACCACACCTGACCCCGAGCCTACGTTACAAGCTAAGAAAAGTCCTATAGTGATCCTAGCAACTAGTTTGGAGAATCTAAGCAGTGAAAATAAAGGCAAGCCTATGGTATTTAGCACTAACTGTACTTGAAATTACTTCTGAGTGTGAGTGTTGAATGAATCCTTGTACTCAAAATCACATTCATTGTGTGAAAAAGGGATTTTGTTTGAAGTATGGGCACTAGTTACATTGTTGGAAAGTTGGTACCTTGGTAATAGCAAAACAGTGTATGTTATGTGTTGATTGGTCAATCTTTAATTTGTCATATTTTGATCAGCATGAGTTAGCTTGTTGAGTCTAAAAGAAACTATTTGCACTCAAAAAGAGAGTCGGGATAGAGAGCCATGTGATTGTTTGCTTCTATACAAGTGTCATTTAGAGTCTTAGTACGTCGCTTGAGGACAAACAACAAATTTAAGTTGATGGTGTTGATATACCGTGAGTTTACAGTATTTTTAATATATTTGACTTAAGCGTTGTGTGTGTCTAGGGCCATTTTGTATTGGTATTAATGTGTTTTTATCATGTTTGTAGGAAATAAGTTCGGACATGGAAGTATGAGACACAACTGAAGAATTGTGCAGAAAAGGGCATCTACAAAAGTGACTCACGGACCATAGGTCCAGTCACGTTCCGTAGATGGTGATCGTAGATGAATAGGCAAAGCATGAAGAAGAAATCTGGGAATTCTTGACCAAGTGTGGAACCACGACCTTAAACAACGGACCATAGGTCGACCTACGGGCCACCTTGCAAGTCCATCAAACCATTCAGAGAAGGGTGTTCCAGTACCTGATTTCAAAAGTCTAAGTATGAAACCACGGAGGAGGATCTATGGACCGTGGATTGAATCACAGTCCGTCCTATTGATCCGTCAATTACAACTGAGAGGAGGAGATTTGAAGAGTTGAAAAATTGCCTAAGTCCCAAATCACGGAAAGGACCTACGGACCGTAGGTCTGTCCACGGTCCGTTGGTCAGTGTCGTCAACTACAACCGCGTCCAGAAACTTTATTTCCTTATTTCGTTTCCTTTTTAGTTGGGACTTGTTTTTCTATGTATAGGGAATGTAAACCTCATTTTTGGGGGTTAGACCTTATTACTTTTATTCTAGTTTTTGGCTTTGGAGATTAACTTGCAACTTTAGCAATTCTTGATTTCCTAAATTCGTTTTGAAGATTTTGACTTTGAAATTCAAGTTGAGATTCTGGGTTTATTCTTCTCATTACGTAAGTTCATGATTTCTTCATCTAAAAATATAAATTATGTTCTTGCTACTATGGGTAACTAAATCCACAACTAGGGTTGTGGGAACCATGAGCGATTAACAACGTATGAATAGTAACTAAGTAATTATTGAATAGTGTTGTTGCATGCATTGGTAATTCTTTCGTTTAGAATTCTTTTTAACGGTTGCCAACGTTAGAACTCGCCTTGTTGCTACTTGCCGGACCAAAGAGGTAGTTAATAAGAAAAGAATTATCAACATAGATTTAGTGTGATACTATCTAATAGTCTAGTGTCAGTTGGTGCGAGGGTGAAAACTAAGCCATACATTGATGCGATGTCTAATATGAGGTAAAGGTAAGGGTTAGTAAATTATACACATGTAGCCGGACTAAGGTGCGGGGTGAAATTCTCTAGTTGCCGGACCAAGGAATTAGAGATACCTAACTTATCACTTTGCATGTAATACAGTAGGAAAGGTTTACTATTACTAGGATTACCGTGTTATGAGCTTATGGAGAACACATATACCCTAGTTTCTCTCTCATCTTGATAACAACTAAAGTTTGAATCTTGGTCACTGATTGTTCACATAATTTCCAGAATTTGTTTCACAAATCGCCCCCCCCCCCCCTTTAATTACTTGTTTCAGAAGTACGTTGACTAAAAGAATATAATTGTAAGTTAAGTTTAAGTCTAAACCATATTCCTCGTGGGATAGACCCTAACCTCCAAGTTGGGTCATTTACTTGATAACGATTGCATATACTTCTTTAGGGAGGTGTATTTTGAGCGTATCAGTGCCTTCGGAGGAGAAGGCGAAGCTAGCCACCTACCAACTAAAGGATATGGCTCAAGTTTGGTATGAACAATGGAAAGGTGAGAGGCCAAGAGGAACGGGTCCCATAGATTGGAAGACAATTTAAGGAAGCATTCCTTTATATGTTCTTTCCCCTAGAGTTGAGGAAATGAAAGATACAAGAATTTATTAACCTTCGTCAATGGGGAATGAGTGTGAAGGAGTGTGCTCTCAAGTTCACCCAACTATCCAAATATGCTCCGACTATAGTGGCGGACTCAAGGGCTAGAATGAATAAATTTGTGATAAGAGTGTCTGAATTGGTTGTCAATGAATGTCGTTCGGCGATGCTTATCCCAAGTATGAATATTTCAAGTCTTATGGTCCATGTAGAACAAATTGACGAGCAAAAGCTCAAGAAAATGAATAGGGAGGTGAAGAGAGCAAGGACCGATGATGGAAATTCTTCCAAGGGTAAGTCCGAAGGTCAAGGTCGACCAAGGTTCAAGAGAAGGTTCTCCAACCAAGGCTCCTCTAGTACCCCAAGGGTCAACAAAGATAGAGTGTCTAACCCTAAGCCTCAAGGAGGCAATAGTGGTGGATCTTCCATGGTGAGGCCTACTTGTGCTAAGCACGGTAAGAAACATGATGGTGAATGTCTTGCCGACGTGGGTATTTTCTATGGTTGTGGTAAGAGTGGTCATCAATTGAAGAATTTCCCCAATTCCGATTCAAATTCCTCCTAGCGGTTCAAATTCCGATCCTCTTAAGAAAAACCGTTGCTATGCTCTTCAATCCCGAGGTGACCAAGAAAGCTCCCCAGATGTAGTGACCGGTATGTTACAAGTCTTTTCTATTGATGTATATGCATTGTTAGATCCCGGTGCCACCTTGTCCTTTGTGACACCTTTTATGTCCATGAAATTTGAAATACTCCCCGAAGAGTTAATAGAACCTTTTTAGATTTTTGCCCCAGTTGGTGACTCAGTAGTGGCAAAAAGAGTCTATAAAAGTTGTCCTATTTCCTTGTCCCATAAAGTCACCTTGGTAGATTTGGTGGAGTTAGACATGTTAGATTTCGATGTGATTTTGGGTATAGATGGGTTGCATTCATGTTATGCCTCTATTGATTGTAGGACTCGGGTAGTAATGTTTCAATTCCCAAATAAGTCTATTCTAGAGTGAAAGGGGGGAAACTTTATCCCTAGAGGTCAATTCGTTTCTTGTCTCAAAGCTAGGAAAATGATCTCAAAAGGGTGCATTTATCATATTGTTAGGGTGATGGATTTTGAGTTTGAAACCCCTTCCCTAGAGTCGATCCCCGTGGTGAATAAATTTCTAGAAGTTTTTCCCAATGACTTGCCCGGCATTCCTCCCGAATGGGAAATAGATTTTGGCATTGATCTTTTGCCGAATACGCAACCTATCTCCATTCCTCCTTATAGAATGGCTCCGGCTGAGTTGAAAGAGTTAAATGAGCAATTAAAGGATTTACTAGACAAGGGTTTTATTCAATCGAGTATCTCTCCATGGGGTGCTCTGGTATTATTTGTTAGAAAGAAGGATGGGTCCCTTAGAATGTGTATTGACTACCGCCAATTGAACAAGGTGACCATAAAGAATAAGTATCCCCTTCCTAGAATTGACAACTTGTTTGACCAGCTTATAGGGGCTAGTTACTTTTCCAAGATTGATTTACGTTCGAGTTATCATCAACTGAGGGTGAGAGGGGTTGACATTCCTAAGACAGCCTTCTGAACAAGATATGGTAACTATGTGGTCCTAGTAATGTCTTTCAGTTTAACTAATGCCCCGACGACATTCATGGATCTAATGAATATGGTGTTTAGGCACTACCTTGATATGTTTGTGATCATATTCATCGACGATATTTTGATCTATTCAAGGAGTGAAAATGAACACATGGACCATTTGAGGATTGTATTGCAAGTCCTTAAAGATCACCAATTGTATGCAAAGTTTAGTAAATGTGAGTTTAGCTAAGGTACGTAGCATTCTTTGGGCATATTGTGTCAAGCAAGGGTATTGAGGTAGATCCTAAGAGGACGGATGCGGTCAAGAGTTGGCCTAGACCTCTAACTCCTACCGATATTAGAAGTTTTTTGGGTTTGGCTGGTTACTATAGGAGGTTTGTTGAGGGTTTTCCCTCCATTGCTTCTCCGTTGTAGACTTTGAATCAAAAGAAAGATAACTTTTAGTGGTCGGAGGCTTATGAGAAAAGCTTTCAAGAGTTGAAAGATAGGCTTACTTCCGCTCCAGTGTTGACCCTACCAGAGGGTACCGATGGTTTTGTTGTGTCCTTATACAACATGGTAAAGTGATTGCCTATGCTTCAAGGCAACTCAAGGTCCATGAAAAGAATTATCCGACCCATGATCTTAAATTAGCGGTGGTTGTGTTTTCTTTGAAAATATGGAGACATTATCTATACGGGGTGCATGTTAATGTGTCCACCGATCACAAGAGTCTCCAATATGTATTTAGCCAAAAAGACTTGAATCTCCATCAAAGAAAGTGGTTAGAACTCTTGAAGGATTATGACATGAGTGTCCTTTACCACCCCGACAAAGATAATGTTGTAACAGATGCCCTATGTCGATTGTCCATGTCTAGTGTGACTCATGTAAAGGATGAGAAGAAATAATTGGTATGTGATATGCATAGGTTGTCCCTGTTAGGTGTTCAACTAGTGTATTCCACCAAGGGTGGTGTCATAGTCCACAACGGTTCCGAATCGTCCTTTGTGATAAACGTGAAGTCTAAACAAGACCTTGATCCTATATTAGTTGAGTTGAAAGAGACGGTACTCAACAAGTCCGTTGAGGCTTTCTCCCAAGGGGGAGATGGGGTGTTTAGGTACCAAGGTCGGTTATGTTTTCCGGATGTTGATGGCTAGATAGAGCAAATTCTAGAAGAAGCTCATGGTTCACGATATTCTATTCATCCGAGAGCCACAAAGATGTACCATGATCTATGGGAAGTCTATTGGTGGAATGGTATGAAGAAGGATATAACAGGTTTTGTAGCCATGTTTCCTAATTGTCAACAAGTTAAGGTCAAGCATCAAAGGCCGGGAGGCTTGTCCCAAGATATAGATATTCCCACTTGGAAGTGGGAGGATGTGAATATGGATTTTATTGTGGGTTTGCCTCGTACTCGAAAACAACATGATTCTATTTGGGTCATTGTTGATAGAATGAAAAAATCAGCCCACTTTATTTCCATCAAGGTCTCCTTGTCGGTAGAAGACTATGCCAAATTATACATCAAGGAGATAGTGTAGTTGCATGGGGTTCCTTTATCTATTATTTCGGATTGGGGTACTTAATTTACTTCACACTTTCGGAAGGCATTCCAAAAAGGGCTTGGTACCAAGGTTAAGCTTAGTACCTCTTTCCACCCTCAAATGGATGGTCAACCGGAGCGCACCATTCAAACCTTAGAGGATATATTAAGGGCATGTATTATAGACTTCAAAGGTAATTGGGATGACCATATACCGCTAATAGAGTTTGCCTACAACAATAGCTACCACTCAAGTATTGTCATGGCTCCTTTTGAAGCCTTGTATGGTAGGAGATGTAGGTCTCCGGTTGGTTGGTTTGAGGTAGGTTAAATTGCTCTAATTGGTCCTGATCTAGTTTATGAGTCCATTGAGAAAGTTCGACTCATTAGAGAAAGGTTGAGGACAACCCAAAGTCGGAAAAAGACTTATGTTGATGTTAGAAGGAGGGATCTAGAATTTGAAGTTAATGATTGGGTCTATTTGAAAATCTCACCTATAAAGAGGGTGATGAGGTTTGGCAAGAAAGGGAAACTTAGTCCTCGGTATGCAGGTCCATATCAAATCTTGAAACGTGTTGGGAAAGTTGCCTATGAGTTAGACTTGGCAAATGAGTTGGCTCCGGTTCACCTGGTATTTCATGTTTCTATGCTTAAGAAGTGTATTGGTGATCCGGTATCCATCATTCCCTTAGAGGGGTTGGGAGTTGATGAGAGCCTTTCATATGAAGAGGTTCCGGTAGAAATATTAGACCGGCAAGTTAAAAGGTTAAGAAACAAGGAAATAACTTCCGTAAAGGTTTTATGGAGGAAATATTTAGTTGAGGGTGCTACATGGGAGGCCGAGACCGATATGAAGTCCCGTTATCCTCATCTTTTTCCTTCTACTCCTACCCAAGCTTGAGGTAAGTAGTCTCTCTTGAGTTTGGTGTTTTGGGAAGTCATGTGTGCTATATGTGTTCTTTATGATCTTTCCTTATGATATACATGTTCTTGTGAGAATTCATGTTTAGTATAAAATGAGTTTTCATTATTTATATGTTCCTCATGTTGTTGTGCATTTTAGTATGATAATTGCATATTTGACTTCATGAGATGATTTGATGAACATGTTTTGATATGCTTTTGATGAAATGACATGTTGGCTCCATAATGTTGTGTTGAGCTAGTTTTAAGTTGGAGAAGGTAGTTCCTCCTATGATTATGAAAATTATTGAGTTTCACGCATATTGGGTTGTTAGATGTAGTTCGTACTCCATCGTATTGCATTGCTTATGTTTGGAAAAGAAGAAGAAGTTGAAGTCTAGGGCTCAAGAGCTCATCGTTTCCACTAAATTTCATGAGGAATCTTCATAAGGTATGGTGGCTTTTCATCTATGGGTAGCCTGTACCCATAGAGTCCCTTCAAAACTTGATTTCAAAGCTTCCAATTTCCCCAAAAGCTAGGGTTTCAATCTAAGTCATGGGTTCTCTTTCAAAACATTTTCAATGGTTGATTTATGATGGATTATGATTGAATTGATGATTTATTGTTGATTTATGATGAAATCCTCCCAAGAACCCATGAATCCCCCATATTACTAAATTTTGATTTCATGACGTAGGTTGATTGATTATAGAAGCATGTCAATTGATTATATTTATATTGATTGAGTTTATTGAATCATGTATTCTCCATATCTAATGTTGTAATTCTAGATGTTTGGATTGAATGTGATTTATGGTCCTTGAAGGGAAAATTATGAGGGTTTGTACATGTTTATGAGAATTGTGTATAAGCTTATAATTAACTTAGTGAGTGAAGATCTTATGACTATGGTGTAATTGTGGTATTGTTGAAAGGTTATTCTCCACATACCCTTACACATGACTATGCATGAAATGTCTATGACTATGATAATGTTGTTGTGTTGATTGAAAGGCTATTCTCATGAACACACTATGAACATGATGTGAAAGGTTTACTCATATGTTAATGATGATTCTCAGGTTGAAAGTCCATTCTCACCTAGTGAATCTATGAGTTATTTTATGAGTTGTGTTGGATAAAGGGTAAGATACTCCTTCATGCATGTAAATTCAATTCAAGACTAAACATATAATTTTGGGAAATAATGCTTAGCACCGAATGGATATTGAATATGAGTTAGAGACCCTCCTGTCAATTCAAAAGGCAGGGTCATCTAAAGTAATCTCATGAGATGGAAGCTCCCTCGTCAATACAATAGGTTTGGGGTTTATAGAAGCAATATCCCTATCCCATAACTATGTGCCCACATAGTTCTTTAACTAGTGGATCCACCTAAAAGCTAATACATTTAGTTCTACCTTAGGCAAGTAGGACATCTCTTTTCGGTGTGGGACATGACACCGGATTCCATGTAGCTCACATGGTCTATGTCGGTTAAGGCTATTTCACTACATGACAAGAATATGAATTATGATAAGAACATGAACAAGAACTATACTTGTGACTTCTCAATGAACTCTACTTAGTGTGAGTGGGGGTATGGAACTTTACTTATACATTGCACAAGTATGCTTTGAAAGGGGTTATGGTGTGGTTTCCTTATGCTATGAAGATATATGAATTATGCATGTATGTTATGGATTGTTACTAAGAATGACTTTACTTGCTACAAGTTATGAACATGAATGTTCCCTGTCTATGAGTATTGACTATGGATGAGGTCAAGTTATGATATGCATGATTATGGTGGCCTAAAAGTGGTACTTAGTATTAGATAGGATTATGGGATCTTGTCTATGCATTGCACAAGTATGGCTTAGGGTTGCTTATTAAATGGTTGACTTATGTATTTACACTGTTGTGCATAATGATTCTTAAAGTTTACAAAGAGCATTGTTTAAACTAAATTGTCCCTTTTAGCATGTTTTAAGGATTTTTATGCATGACTTCCATACTTAGTCTAATTTTGTGCTAACCCATATTTCTACATTTTTCTATAAGTGTAGGGCCCGATTGTTGAGGTGTGCTTCATTCTTGATCAAAAGCTTGGATTGACTATTCTTCCCGCTGTCGGTGAGTCCTCATGGTTCAAGGACAAGAGTTGTTCATTTCTAGTTTTTTCTTACATTTTCGTTAGAGACTATGTTGTAAAGGGCTGTGACCCTTATTGATTCTCAATTGTATTAGATGGTTAATGAGACAATGTCTAGACTTCCATTTTGATTTTATGAAAAGACTTCGATTGTAAAAAGTTTTAATTCCGCATCATTTATATTACTTATGTTTATATATGCTAAGGGCTTGTATAAGACCCCTTCGGGGTCGAGTATGCCGTGTTACATCTAAGGGGTACCCCTGGGTCGTGACAGAAATAATAGTTTTTTTCTTCTTAAGCTCATTGTAATAACTAAAATAAAATAACTCCATATACCTTTTAAATTGATAATATATGTCATATATATAAGATCATAGTAACCCCCTCATTAATTTTAATTTAGATATCTATAACCTTTTTTAATTGGGAAAAGGTACAAGTACCCCTCTAGACTATGATCGAAATCCCAGAGACACCTTAACTAAACTAAGGTCCTATCACCCCCCCCCCCCCCCCCCCGAACCATTTTTTTTGTAATTTTGTGCACCTTTTTGGTTTACATGGCACCCAAATATCTCCCACGCACCTTAATTGCGTGGAGTGACGGAGTGTGCCACGCAAGACAAAAGGTGTACACTATTACAAAAAAAGAAGTTCAGTGGTGTAATAAGACTACCTTAGTTTAGTTAAGGTGTGTCTCTGGGATTTCGGTCATAGTCTAGGAGGGTACTTGTGCCTTATCCCTTTTTAATTCATATGAATAAGAGTGCATTCTTTCGAATCTAAACACTTAAGCTCACTTACGGGCTTCTCTCAAGACCCTATACAGTCTCTTGATTTTCTCAAAACTTTTGTTGAGAGTAACTCATCGATAAGGATATCGGCTTTTCTTTTCAACTACCTTGAGTATGAGAGGTAGTTGAATGAATCTGAGAAACACACAAGTTTGAATAAGTTCCTTATGACACAGTTCTATTGCACGATTTGGAGTATGAAAGAAAGAAAACTTTTCTTAAATGCCTCTAGTCTCTCATTTATAGAAGTGGGTCCCTCGCAACCATAAATAAGGTCCTAATGACATAGTTTCATAGACATCCTATGACACTTGAACTCTGTACTCTGATACCAAGTATGTCATGACCAGCACTTACACCCTGGATGTGACTGACACTCGAGAACCATTGATGGTTCCCAAGGGAACCCTTGACCTGGACGACTAATTATTAGAAGACTTACTCAAGCAGATTTAATCTTTAGAACAGAGTTTAGATGCAAAAGTCTCAGAACATCTTAAAGTCAAACTATTTTAAAATAGTGTACTCAAAACTGTCTAAAAATACTCTGAAAACAATAATAGTTTGACAAAATAGTTCAAAGGAAATACTGAAAGAAACTTAACACGAACTAACTATGAAGCCTCTATAGTTCAACATGGATGTCAGGACAAGACCCACAACACCTCAAAACAACTAAACTGAAAGGCAAAAGTTGAGTCATCCGAAATGCAAGGAAGGCTCACCAAAGCTAGCAAGAACTATAAACTAATCTCAACAGAGCCCCTGTTGATGATCCTAAACACCTATATTTACATCATAAAAATATGCAGATCAAATGACATTAGAATATTGGATGTACGAGTATGTAATATTACTGAGGAAAATAAATAGTTGAACTATAGAAGCTGAAGCAAAATACTCAATTGAATGTAAATAAATAAAAGAACAAAATCATTTCAGCTTTATAAATACTTACTCATTTCTGAACTTAACATATTAAGTGATATGATAAAAATACACTTTTAACTCTATTTGGGAGATTCTCCAACCGACGACCATCACTATGATCTACGTGATGATACATCATTTCACCCACCCTACCTGAACTGACCTATATAGTGTCGGGGTATCAAATATCTCAACTAAGTGGATACACCAAGCAATAAGGATTCATCTAAAATGTATGATCCTTTACCCATATTGGAAAACATGGTTTATGAGGATTTTGAGTTGTCAGAACTCATCCCCATATCGGTGCTCAATACTACTCCCAATAATATACTCATGCTCAAATGTATAAAACATACTTTTTCTCTGTTTTGAGGTAATTACTCAAAATAACCTCTTAAAGGAGGTAACTGCTCTGAAATATCTCTAAACTCATTAACTCATTTAGAAATCAAAGTTTCTCTTTTCTAAATGTAAAAATGATACATTCGGAACCATTACAATTCCTTTAAAACTCTTGAAATAACTTGTATATAAGTTTTAATCATGAAATCTATATCTGAGATCATACTGTGATCTGATCATTGATGATCTGACAAGTTATTGCATTAACATTGATGTCATATCTAGATACCATATGTCTTAAACATTGATGGTATACTCGATTGTCATACTAATCATAAATCGTAATATGTTTCTCAATTTACAAAGTGATACATTTGGTAATACTTAGTTCCCTTATCCTCTTAATCAAATCATTTCTTATAACTCTTTCTCAAAACTCATCTTTGTTTTCTCAAAAAAATCAGTTTAAGATTAAAAAAAAAAGTGTTTGCTTTAAAAGATTCTCAAAAATTATAACTCTAAATAGGGTTTATGCTAAAATATAGGCATGACCAAATCAACTCAAGGATCTCAATAACAATATGGAAAACTCAATACTAAACAATCAAGAACTCAGAACTCAACAATACTAAAAATTAAGGATAAAACCCTAGATTACTCTTTTACTCAATTTATACATATGTAGGGTGTGAGGACGAATTAGTCCAATACTTCAATAGCTAACATGCATGGAAGAACAAAGTTCTTGAAAAAGTTTGAAGAAGAACTCAATTAGAAGATTTGAAACCCTAACTTTTGTCTTCCTTGCGATTTTCTTGGAAATGAAGGGTGGAGAAGAACGCGGAATTGAAAACCTTAGTATTCTTAAAGAGAATCTTGAATTTGGAATCTTTAGATCTTGAGAAATTGGAGAAAACTCTTTCTTGGAGTTCTTGATCTTTGAAAGAAAGAAAATAAGGGATTTTGAGAGTTGATACCCATATAGTGATATTATTAGGTTTTAATATGGATTTAGGGAAGTTGATTTAGTGTAAAAGGTCAATAATAACCTTCTAAGAACGTTAAAAAACCATAAAAATCTAAAAATAAAATAAAATTTAATGAATCTTATCAGCCAAATCGGTGATTTGGGAGTCTCCTCGCCAAAAATACTTGGCGGATCACCCATTGGGACTTTAGATTTCCCAAATGAACAGAAACTTACGGTTTTGAGAAAAATTCGGCGAGATAATTTGGTGATTCTCCAACCCATTCAACGAATTGCCGATTAAGCAGGTGAGTTCCTCCAATTTCTCAGCTCGGGTATATTCCAGTAAAATAGCCACAACATTTTACTCAAAACTCAAAATAAAGCACACTTAGTAGCTCTGGAAATAAGATTCATAGGCCTTTAATTTGATAGGTTGTAGGCCACCTAACACTTCATATATGCCAAGAGATATAGTCATTTGAAGTTGACCCTTATATAAACTCATGCAAGGAGATATAGTCATTTGAGGTCCTTTTTAAGAGTTGAGTTCCGAGGTATTATTAAATGATTCGGGTCTTAGCTTAGAAAATTTTGGAGTGTTACAGTAGTAGTATATGGAAGGAAGTATGTAGCACAAAATTATGTACAACTGCCATAACTTGCACTAGTAGTTTGTCATAATGTGGTATGTATGATGAACATTATTGAAAAGAAGAATAGAATGGTACGATTTAGAAATAAATTCAGACTAAAATGAACTACAAATATTTACAACATTGGACATAATCTTTGGAAGATATAAAACTATTAGAACAATTAATGGAAGAAAATTTATATATGTACCAAAGAACCCAAGATATGTTATATTTAGAATATATCATAAATAATATTAATGAAATACTCAGATTAAAACAACTATCGAAAGAATATTACAATAAATATTATTACATTTTACCATGAATTTCGCAAATACAAAAAATAATAAAAATGAAATATCAAGATTAAGACACTTACCAAAAGAATATTATAATAAAACCTTAAAAATACAAATATTGGATAAAATATTAACTATAGAGGAAATATATAACTTTGAATTGACTACAAAAGATATGCTATTAGGGATGCCATTTTTAGAAAAATTATACCCACATATAATAAAAAAAACACACTGGTGGTTCACAACACCGTGTAAACAAAAAATAGGAGCAAAAAGAGTAAATAATAAAAAACAAAAAACAACAGAATGGATAAAAGGAAGTGAAAAAATTAACAAAAATTAGAAAATATAAAAGAAGAAGACCCTAAAATAAAATTAATTATATTCTCTATAGATAAATTAAAAATAATTCAAGATAAGTTAGAATTATTATATAGTGAGGATCCTCTACAAGGATGGGAGAAACATAAAACAAAAGTAAAAATTGAGCTAATTGATAATAACAGTATAATAACCCAAAAACCATTAAAGTATAATTTTAATGATTTAACCAAATTTAAGATACATATAAATGAATTACTAGAAAAAGGATATATACAAGAAATCAATAGTAAGCACACAAGCCCGGCATTTATCGTAAATAAACATAGTGAGCAAAAAAGAGGAAAAAGCCGGATGGTTATTGATTAAAGAAACTTAAATGCAAAAACTAAAACATATAATTATCCAATACCAAATAAAATACTAAAAATAAGACAAATACAAGGATATAATTAGCAAATTTGATTGTAAATCAGGATTTTATCACTTAAAACTAGAAGAAGAATCTAAAAAACTAACAACATTCACTGTACCACAAGGATTTTATGAATGGATGTATTACCATTTGGATATAAAAACGCACCAGGTAGATATCAACACTTTATGGACAATTACTTTAAACAAATAGAAAATTGTGTAGTGTACATTGATGATAAATTATTATATTCCAAAACACAAGATGAACATATAAGATTATTCGAAAAATTTATACACATCATAGAATATTCAGGTATACGTCTAAGTAAAAAGAAAGCAGATATAATAAAAAATCAAATAGAATTCTTAGGAATACAAATTGATAAAAAGGGAATAAAAATGCAAACACATATAGTACAAAAAATAATTAACTCAAATGAACAACTAGACACAAAAAAGAAATTACAATCATTCTTATGACTAGTAAATTAAGTAAGAGAATACATACCAAAATTAGCAGAGAATTTAAAACCATTACAACAAAAATTAAAGAAAGATATAGAATATCAGTTTGATAAAAAAGACCAAATACAAATACAAAAGGTAAAATTATTATGTAAGAACTTACCTAAACTATATTTTTCGGATGAAAACAAAAAATTTACTTATATAGTAGAATCAGATGCGAGTGAAAAAAGTTATAGAGGAATATTAAAATACAGATATGATGGCAATACGATAGAACATCATTGTAGGTTTTATTTAGGAACATTTAATAATACAGAAATAAAATGGGAAATAAATAGAAAAGAATTATATTCAGTGTATAAGTGTTTATTATCATTTGAACCATATATTGTATATAACGAATTTATTATAAGAACAGATAATACACAAGTAAAATAGTGGCTAACAAGAAAAATACAAGATTCGGTAACAACAAAAGAAATAAGGAGACTGATATTAAATATATTAAATTTTACATTTACAATTGAAGTAATAAAAACTGATAAGAATGTTATTGCAGATTACCTATCACGACAAAGCTACTCAGACTGAGACTGAGGAAGAAGATGCAATTGAAAAGATACTCAAAGCCATTACTACACTTTGTACAAAAGTGGATAGTATGGACAACGAGATACAAAAGCTAAAGACTAATGAAGATAATCTGAAGTCTAAAGCTAGTCAGCAGCATGACTATAAAAATGCGGAGCTACGTCGATCGGAAGACGGAAAAAACCCAAAGCTAAAAGGAGACGATGGGAAACTCCTTAAAACCCATAATGTTTGTTTAAATACAGCTGCAGGTACAAGCAAACAAGTTAGCGATAAACAACATAAACTTAAACCAGCTATTCGAAAAATCATTTACCCAAAAGACACCGAGACATATGTTCATAGAACCACAAACATATACATACGCAGATAGTGTGCAAAACCAAAATGAGAAAAAGACATATAACTACATCACACGAACCTATATCGAAAATATACACAAAATCCAAACTTATTTAAACCACAACCCCAGATCAACTACAAAAGAACCAAACCAAGATTATTTGACACAAAAGTTACAAGGATATAACAAGTTAATTGCACGGCCAAAACCTAACGCTAATTTAGTAAGAACATGTTACAACTATTGACTGTTAAATACCATATACACATACAACGGAGAAGAAGTTAGTGGAATACCAGAACTACACAAGACATTGGTCACATACAAAAGAGTTACAAAAGAAAATTTATTTTATATAAAATTCTATACAGCACCAGCGGAGATATTATACGAGGAAATAAAACCTCCAATACAGGTTATTAAGATAGGACTAACTAAAGATATGATTATACCCGAGGACATCGGACAACAAGAAGAGATATGCAAAATAGAGATACCAAGTTTTTATACTAACAAAAGAATAATTGGTATATCAACTATCATACAGGAGCTAGCAAATAATTATTTAAACGGAAACACTATATGGAGTTACTATGCAAGAGATCAGTTAATGATTTATTCCAATTCAATGGAGCTAAGGAAAGCAGATATGGATGAAGTCCAGAGATGGATTTAATCATTACATAAGCCAGAAGAACGACCTACAACACGAGCACTAAAAGTAGGATTTATTTCGGCAGAGTTATTAACGAGATATCGCAAGCTAATTGGTCACAAATACCCTGACCACATATGTTCGAAATGCAACGGAGAAGATAATATAATCCCAGACGTCCAGCTGGAATAAGAGATAAAGATGGAAGATGATGAGAAGATAAAGATGAAGATAAAAGGAAACACAAAAACGTGCTACACAAAGCCAAAAGTAGATATGTAAAAGTCTTGAAATATATAGTAGTCACATTATTACGTACAAGTTAGTAGAAAAACTTAGTCAACATATGCATGTGCATTATTAAAGATATGTTGACAAGTGTAAAGTATGGTAGGTAGTGTGTATTATTAAGAAGACAAGTGTGTATACATTATTAATATGTCGTAAATAGGATAGTGGTAGACAAAATAAGAACTATTCATGAATAGTAGTCATGAATAGTAGTGGACAGATGTAAAAAGCGTATTAGAGTGTGTATGTCTATATATAGACGTAGTTGTAAAACTTTGAAAGGCAGGCAACGCCTAAATAAAAATCCTCTCTTTTCAAAAACTCTTTCAAGATACTAACTACTTAAAAGTTAATGGATAAATCTGAAATCCAATCAGATATTTCAGATAGCATGAATAAGCAAGAGGCAAAGGTATATTGTTCAAAAAATATGCGGAACTAATTTCATATATTCCTGAATATCATTTATACGATTGAATAAATTTATGTTAGTTATTATGTATTAGAATTATTTGAATCATGATTTCTAGTTTATTAGCACACTGGAAACAGGGAGAAAACTTCTATACTATGACATCCTAATGTTGAAACCAGTAGGCGAGGAAGCCGTTTAGGGGAGTAAACAAAGTTGAGGCGCTGATAAGAAGAAAGTATCCGCTAAAGTACGATGCTAGTAGTGACAGGAAAACATGATAAAGATAATCTAGTTCATAATGATCTAATATGAATTTAATCAATTATGAATATGAAGAAAGGAATAATTTGAAATAAAAAATATGCATGATAAAGAACATGACTACTTACGTTCATAATGAAATGATAAAAAACTACAAAACTTTAATATTATATATACTTAAAGATATAAAAATAATTGAATTAAGAAGAATCATATGGGAAAAAATATTTAATGATAACGAATCAGAAGATATATTGAACCAACAATGATATGAAATAGACTTACATGATTTAGACTACGAAAGAATAGAATGGTACAATTTAGAAATAAATTCAGACTAAAATGAACTACAAATATTTATAATATTGGACAGAATCTATGGAGGATATAAAACTATTGGAACAATTAATGGAAGAAAATTTATATATGTACCAAAGAACCCAAGATATGTTATATTTAGAATATATCATAAATAATATTAATGAAATACTCAGATTAAAACAATTATCGGAAGAATATTACAATAAATATTATTACATTTTACCTTGAATTTCGCAAATACAAAAAATAATAAAAATGAAATATCAAGATTAAGACACTTACCAAAAGAATATTATAATAAAACCTTTAAAATGAATTATTCACCTACCACACTACCACCTACCACACTACCACTTCCATGAATCCCTCAACTACCAGTTCTGCACCGAAAAATGGTATCATGCTATGAATATTCTATGATGTGTATAATTTTTTCTAATAAGCTTATATGTTCATCTTGTGTTTTGAAATATAATAATATATCATCAATGTACACTACACAATTTTCTATTTGTTTAAAGTAATTGTCCATAAAGTGTTGATATCTACCTGGTGCGTTTTATATCCAAATGGTAATACATTTCATTCATAAAATCCTTGTGGTACAGTGAATGCTGTTAGTTTTTTAGATTCTTCTTCTAATTTTAAGTGATAAAAGTCATTGGGCCAAACGGGAGAATGTAAGAACAATATATTACTTATGGACCAAGTTTACTTGTGACTCAAGTAAAGCCATAAATAATATTTAATGAAGAATAGATCTCGTCCGCACATTGGTTACTTGATGGACGTACCAGACTACGTCCTAACCTCTATAATTGGTTCCCTCCCCCCTTTATCCATTAGGGTTACCACATACTCTATACATTATTTTCATCACTGACGGTTGTAATAACGTAAGGCTAGGGTAAGGAGGTAGAAACCAATTTATGAGTAACGCTTCCGCCTCTTTCTGTGATGAGGTCTTCTACATTAGGTATTGCCCCTAATGATTTCTATGTAAGATTACCGCGTTCAAGATCCTGATGTATATTAAAGTATTTAAATTTATATCATTCTGTTTTCTGGATTAATCTGTAAACTCTTCGGATAGAACAATTTTGAATGGGGTAATTCCCTATTAATGTAGCCTAATTAATATTTGTACCTAGTTATTAATCTACGTAATTGTCTTCTTCCATGAGCTGAGAGTGTAATTTCGAAAGCGAATAAGGTAACCATCAATATTTCATCAACAACCAAACTTCCGTGTGTATCACAACCCAAGAGTCATGAGTGTTTACTTTTGGTATCTTTATTTGCTAAGAGAAGTGAATCACGGATCTAGTCTCTTACACCACTACATTCTTACAATTTTTTCATGGTTAATTTTCTTTGTTTTCTCTTGTATTTAGATTTCTTTTCCTCTTTTAATTATAAATTTATAACAATCTTCACATATGATTTCTTATACTTGTACTTGATTCGATAAATAGAGTAGACTTATTACGCTATAAATATATTTTTAATGTTTTGATGCAGTCATGCTTTTAACATTGGATGCACTTACAAAATGTTAAAAGAAAAATTGCATCAAAACATCTAAAGCATATTTATAGCAAGATAAGTATAAGCTGGTAATTGATTTAAGTAAAAGTATGAGAAAAATGCATGACTGGTAGGATGTGAGCCAACATATTTTTAGCTATTAGACTAGAATCCAATTGAAAAAAAATATATTTCATAAAATAATGAAAGGACAATACGTGCCTATTCTATTTGTTTAAACTATTGTTTTAATTCTAGTAACAAAAATATTTATCTCCTGAAATAATGGGTAGCATAAAAATTAGACAAAATTTTGCTCTTAGGTAGATAATTCTAGAGCTCTCTTCAAGGATAAAAAATATAAGTCGTTTCAATTGGTGACGTAGTGGTTGTAAGATCTCTCCCAAATTTAGGTAAACCCAAACTTTCATAAAATCTACCTTTTCTATGAGTTTTTCAATAATTAAAATATTCAGTTTTATTATTGTAAAGTGCATTTTCATGAAATAGATTTTCACATGCCTCTTTTAATGACCATTAAGGTTATTATGGAATTTTCTAAAAAATTACTATTTTACCCTTCCCAAAAATTGTATCGAGTCATTTTTAGTCCATTAATATGGTCGGGTATGGGAACCGTAGTCAAAAGTTTGGATTTTTATTTTTTTTTGTTTTTTTGAAGGTTTTAAAGTTGAAATGGTTGACTTTAGTCAACATATGGAGTTTTGGGTATCAAAATAGAATTATGTCAGTTCTATCAGCTCTGGAACATGACTTTTGGGTTTGTAGGACTACTGACTCAGGTTCTAAGGTGTTTAGATGAGTTTTGGAAGATATTTTGTATTTTGAAAGTTGAAAGCAAACGATTGTTGACCAGAGTTAACATTTGATGATAGCAAGCTCGAAATGGAGTTTTAATAATTTTGTTAGCTCCAGAATATGGCTTTTGATCTAGATAAACTATTGGTTTGGGTCTCAAGGTTTTTGGTTTGATTTTGAGACAATAGACAAGATCCGGAGAAAGTTAAGTCTAAAGTTTGACTTTAGTCAACGTTCGAGGCTAGAAAGGTCATTTTTGAGTTTTGATGATTTCACTAGGTCCGAAGGGTGTTATTTGGTCTAGTTTAAGGTTTGGTTCAGTTTTTGAAACTTTTGAATGACTTTCATGTCCTTATTTGAAAATTTGGAGATTTTTAATTTAAAGTTGACTTTGGGCAAACATGGGGTTAAGGTAACCTTGTTTGGGTGTTTTGATAATTTCATCGAGTTTGAAATATCATTTCCAAACTAGCAGTATGTTTGTTTTGTGTTTGTGAGGTTCTGGATGAGTTTTCGGTGAGCTTTTAACCTTTTTGGGTGCTTTGACGTTGCTTCAGCAAATTGTGTCAACTTAAAGGTTAGTTATTTGTTTTAAAGATCGAAAAATTATTCTGAAAGTTTGAGCATGAAATATAAGCCTAATCGTTAATGTCATAATCCAAAAATCAATTTGATGGCACGTGTCTTATCTCACCAAGGCATGTCAGCCTAAAACTGAACTAAAGAACTACATATGGAAGTAATAACAGAATAAAGGATTATCATAACATGAACATTTTAGAAAATCTAATATAACTTAAACACCCCAAATCAGGTGTCATGTGTACAAGCCTCTAAGTATTACGATAGATTCAAAATAAATACAAGTCTGAGTGTCTTTGTATCTAGAACAAAACAAGAAATTAATGAAAGAATAAGTGATGTCTGCTGAGAAAATAAGCAACTACCTCACGAAATCCCAAGAAAGCCTCAAACAAGATGAGAAGAGGTGATCAAGACAATCCGGGCTTATAATCTATATAAGTGCAGAAAGTAAGGTAGTGGGTACCAAACAACAATGGTACTCAACAAGTAGCCCTAACTAACCCTAAATAAATCAATATTGAACACAAGTACTCCAAACACACCATTTGAACCTCCACACACTACAATCTACAAATATATCAAACCAGCTCAACCTAACAATTCACAAATCATATAGCAATGTAGTACATGTAATACATCACAAATTTCACCTCAATATATACAATTCGACATTACGGTCTTTCATAATCAAATCACCACAATACCATAACAAATCACCCATAATGATCAAGGAAACAAGTGCAATGCAAGAAGCTGCAATGTCACATATAGTGATGCATGTCTATCCTAATGATACCCACCCACTGAGACATAGTCTGAAATTCACGGAGGACTCACAAGGTCCAGGTATCTATCGAAACCATTTCCCTTCGACATCAAAATTTATTCAATTCTTATTAAAGTGTCCCAGAACCAATGCAAATAATCATGTTCACACATATACCAAGAAGATGATAAATTCCATATCAATACATAATTGACACTCACACAAATATGGAAGATCATCAAGAGTGAGTCAATTCAACCATTCAAACAATAAAAGTAAATTTAGAGACTCAGGCCAAAATCCATGGTGTTGAAGTGAAGGCTACAAGGAAGACCCTTTATTGTGCCTAAGATTTATTGCAATTCACATATTATGTTGAAGGGTAAGTCATACTTGAGTGATGCTGGTAAGAGGATGAAATAAAAGATGGATTCAATTCTTTGTTAAGGTCTAGGAAGAGTTGTAGCACATGATCTGGTTGGAAGCTACCACAAGCTAGAATTTCAAGTCACCTCATGTAAGGTCCAACTTAAACAAGAATACATTCCATTATATTGAGTATTTTGTGGTTTCCTAACTATAAAGTAAAATTATTGATGTCTAGTTTCTAATGTATCAAATCATTTGTCAATACAAGCTCATTTCAAATACGGAAAAGAGTCATATTTGCTCTTGTACTCTTAGAAAAGGATTATACTTTCCCTTCGTCACACTTTTTTGATATATTTGCCCTTACCATCCAACTTTGTGCACATATTTGCCCTTGTACAATTAAGTGTCATGTCACCATTTTTATTAGTCTACATGACGCCTACGTGGCGCCTATATATATATAAATATAATTAAAAAAACACTTTCTATTTAGTATTATATCTGATCCATGTAGTAAAATCCGACCCAACCAATGTGGAGACCCGTTATCCCTAATTTCAATACCCATTAGCCCTAATTTCTATACCCATCATCTCACATCACATTAGATGGACGTAGGGGTGTCAAAAGGGTAGGTTGGGTTGAAATTGAAAATATTAAAATGGGTTGAAATAGAAATTGGGCTGGGTCATGACCCGCCCAAGTTTACTTTGGGCTCCAATGGGCTTAAAACGGGTTGGGTCCTGACTCGCGCAATTTAACCCGCTTAATCTCAATAATTTTAATATATTGTTATTTAAGTTTTATAACCACAATTTGAATTTCAACTAAAGAATTTTTTAAAAAAAGAAGAAGTTACAAATGGATAGATAAATCCTAAAATATGTAAAATAGATAGTAATTCCTACATTTAATATAGAAACATACATTATATCAATGCAAATAAGGAATCTTAAAACGGGTTGAAATTGGAGATTGAATTGGGCTCAATTAAGGATTCTCTTAAAATGGGTTAGGACTTGAATGGATTGAGATTGAACCCAATTCAAATTATCTTGAGTCCAACCCTTAAAATTTTGTGCAGGTTGGGCGGGTTACCTACAATTGGGCTCAATTTTGACACCTCTAGATGAACGCTTCATTCCATTCATGTCTTGATTGAGAGAGAAGATCCAACAATAGGTAAGATTTTTATCCTTAAATCATATATTTACCCTTTTGTATCGTATTTGTTATCAACTTCTACCAGACCAATAAAAACTGCATCGTTTCTCTCTTTTTGTTTCTCTGTCCTCTCCTCTCTACAGAAGCTGTAAAATCCATTTGCTTAAAGCTATTTGTCAGCTAGCTTCTGCTCTATTGCAAATTGATATCTTCAAGAGAAAAGGAGCATTAATATCATGGTTTTGATTACTTATATTACAAGTTTTTTGTTTATGTAATATGCACATGGTGCTATATGCTATATGACTCTGCGTGAATTTGTTTTTTTTTTACATTCAATAACAACAAGCTAGTAGAATAACTAGATTTGTTCGGGTTTGTTTCGTATATTCAGGCACAAGTATAGTTGAGGTTGAAAGGTAAGTAAAATGTGTTTTAATTGTTGCTGAGGATAAAAATCTTACCTATTGTTCGATCCTCTCTCTCAATCAAGACATGAATGGCATGAAACGTCATCTAATGTGATGTGAGATGATGTATATAGAAATCAAGGCTAATGGGTCTCCACATTGGTTGGATCGAATTTTACTAAATGGGTCGGATATAATACTAAATAAAAAGTAGTTTTTTAATTATAATAAAAATATGTACACATGGAGCCATGTAGGTGCCACATAGTCACCACGTAGACTAATAAAAATAGTGACATGACACTTAATTGTACAAAGACAAATATATCATAAAAATATGACAAATGGTAAATATGACCCTTTTCAAAGATTACGAAGGCAAATATGATCCTTTTTCCGTTTCAAATATTCATGACCAATTTGATGGACATTACTAGTATAGTAGGAAAGGTCTATTAAAAGGGACAAACTAGTTAGCCAATTAGGTTGGAGTGCTTCAACTCTTAAATATTGGGTAGAAGTAACTAATAAATAAATAATATTAATTTGGTTAAAAGATGATTTCTCAATAGTCCCAAACTTTTAACTTTTACACTTTTGCCTCTATCTTTTTATCACGACTCGAGATTACACCATGGACGTGGCCGGCACTTGAGAATCATTGTTGGTCCCCAAGCGAACCCTCATCCTAGCTGACTACAAGCGGAAGACTAACTCAAGAATACAAAAGCATAAAACTGAATTAAATTTCATTGAACACAAATGCTCAACCTTTTTAAAATTTTGTACAATACTCAAAATAAAAGTAAATACAGAAACTCCTCAACTCTGTCTATCTATGAAGCCTCTACTATTACAGAAGGATGTTGGGACAAAATCCACGACATCTCAAAACTACTAACTGGAGGTAAAGGTGAAGTCCTCCGAAATATAAGATGGCTCACCAAAGCTGACTGGAATATCACATGACCTCAACGAAATGCCTGTTGATGATCCAGAATACATGTATCTACATCATGAAATGATGTACGCCAAATGGCTCAGTACATGGAATGTACGAGCATGTAATGGGAATTCTAAAGTATAAACATAACCTTGAACTGATGGAAAAGAAACATACTTACCTCTTCTCAACTCACTCAACTCAATTCAACTCGATGAAACATAGTTCAACTCAACTCAGAAAAATAGGGCTCAACTCGATAGTAAGATACTCAACTCAGTGAAACATAGTTCAACTCAAAATACGAAAAATAGGGCTCAAGTCAACAATAAGGTACTCAATTCTAACTCAAAATACTCAACTCAAACTCAAGATACTCAGCAACAATAAAAGATGCAATATCTAGAAAGCTTTAAAACAATAGGCAATAACTCAATTGCATGCAAAAATACAATAAAAACTCGATTGTATGAAAATACAATGATAACTCTGTTTGTATATAAAAATACAAGGTAACTTTGTAGGAGATTCTCTAACCGACAACCATCACTATGAGCTATGTGATGATATAACGTCTAGCCCACGCTGCCAAAACTGTCATATACTTTGCCAGGGTATAGAACCCACTACTAAGTGGATCCACTAAGCTATTCTTAAAAAGCAATAAGGAATCATCTAAAAGGTATGACCCTTTCTACCCACATTGGCTACACGTTTTATGGGGGCTGTGAGTTGTCTGAACTCTCCCCCATATCAGTGCTCAATACTACTCCCAAAATATAACTAGCTCATATGTTTAAAAACATAACTCTTTCTATATTTTGAGATTATTACTCAAAACTCTTTCTCTTAAAAGAGATGGCACTTAACTACTCAACACTCTTTTGGAAATCTCAATTTCCTCCTTTTTTAACTGTGAAAACATTTATTCTTGGGAATACTTAGTTCCCATATATTCATTTTGAAAAAAATAAAACTTGACTCTACTCATCCTCATACTCAGTGCTCAAGTCTTTTAAACAAGTTTTAAATCAATTTGTAAAAAGACTTCTTAAAATAGGGTTCATGTCGAATTATGGACGTGAACAACTCAATTCAAGGTTTTCAATAACCATGCATAGAACTTAATACTTGGAACTCCACAACTCCAGAACTCAAGGAGTCAATAATACTACTCGTCTAAAAAATGCTCGACTCGGAGGATTCATGTGGAATTATGGGCATGAACTACTCAATGATACTTCTAATCTCAAGACTGCTCGACTCATAGGGTTCATGCAGAATTATGGGGATGAACTGCTCAACTCAAGGACCTTCATGGGTAACATGTAGTAGTCCCATGACTAGGAATATAATCTTAAAAGGAATAGGAACTCAATACTAAAGACTTAGAACTTGAAGGTACTGCTACTATCAAAGATACTCAAATTATGGAGTTCACGCAGAATTATTGGCATGAACGACTTGACTCAAGGCTCTCAATGATAATGTAGACTCACGAATACATTCTCCTCATTCTCATACTCACTTACTTGAGTCTTGAAACAATTTAAAAGTTATTGTAGAAGACTCCACGAAAAGACTCAAAGGGACTTTCTCGAACTTTACTCTTAACTCTTCCTTGAATTTAAATTATGGAATCAAGGGTTATAATTCATGTTATTAATGATCTCTCGATGTTTATATGTAGTTTAGGGTAGTTAAAATCAATAGGGAGTAAAGGTATATAACACATAAAACATTATTTTCTAATACAAAATGGCCCTAGACACACACAATCCTTAAGTGAAATGTACAAAAATACCATAAACTCACGGTATATCAACACCATCAAGTTAAACTTGTTGTTTGTCCTTAAGCGACACACTAACACTCTAAACAACACTTGTGTAAAACCATATATACAAAATCAAGCAATCACATGGCCTTTCAATCCATCCTATTTCCTTAGTGCAAATCTCTTCATTTAGGCTCAACAAGCTAACTCATACGGATCAAAACATGACATAGATAGACCAACAGACATCATAACATACACCTTTTACAATCAACAAGGTATCAAATTCTCCAACAATGTAACTAGTGCCCTCACTTCAAAAAAATCCTTTTTCATACACAATAGATATGAGCCTTTCAAGTTTTTTTTAGGATTCATTCAACACTCACGCTCAAAATTGACTTCAAGTATAGTTAGTTCTCAATATCATAGGCTTTCCCTTATTTTCACTGCCTAGACTTTCCAAACTAATTGCTTGGATCACTATAGGACTTTATTTGCTTGTAACGTAGGCTCAGGGTCAGGTGTGGTACATTTGGGTACTTTTTTGTGACTTTCTGCCCTCTTTGACATTACATTGGCTTTTTACCTCTTTTCTCAACCTATGTTTGACATCCTTTCATTTTACTTTCTTTCCCTTGACTCTTTTCAACACAGATGTGACTTTTGACTTTGTGGCTCTTATTTTTCACTTTCTTCTTTTTCTTTCACTTTATTCTTCTTTATTTTTTTCAGCACTTTTGTTATTCATCTTTTGCTTTTTTTGCACAAAGTCATATCTTTTTCTTTTCTGTGTCTCTCTTCAACACACAACTCTTTTCATACCCTTTTTCTTCCGGTTTCCTTTTTCACAGCCACCCTCAACTTATATGTTTAGCATGAGTTGAGGTGCACAATATCCGATGTCAGACCAGAGCCAAGATCGAGGTAACTTTTGAATTAGCCACCCTTAACTTAGGCTTTTGGCCTAAGTCAAGGTGCACATGTCAAAGGAGGGACCGGGGCCAAAATAATTATTTTAGGGAAGTTGAGTTAGGTGAATTGAAAGAAGTGGTCTATCTTAGGCTCAAACATTTGGATCAAAAGGAACATTGATTTCATTTGGTTGGATCATTTTAAGCTTTAGTTGACTAATTTGAATAAGGGCCTATGATCATTTCCCAACTTCTAGCCTAGATTATCTTAGCAGGACCAACGGGGAAAGTTCTAGATTGGCACACACTATATGAACATTTAAGCTTTCCTCACACACACTTGGCACATTGTTTCATTATCAGATTATTTGATTACCCAGTTCAATCTTTAGCTTAAGTCATGAGGTCAAATCGATTCCTTATCAAGTCACATTGAGATCCAGTACATTCAACTTATCAAGCCTAAAGATCTAGCACATTTCACACTTTTTTGGACAAGGATCATTTTACTCATGCTTTTTATGCCATCATGCTTTCATTTTTCTACTTACTCCTACACATACATTCCTAAACATGCCGGTTCAACAGAAATTAAAACAGTCTCTTGTGGTAAAAGAACACAGGCAAGAAAACCCCAAGAGAGGATTATGAGTTGGATTATTCAGACTTTACCCTATCACTCACAATCCATTTACCCCACTCACAACAAAATAAGGTGCAATTGCCCTCAATGAACAGAAAGCAAAAAACTAAAGCATGGGGTGAATGTGAAGCAAACCTGTGGCGCAAATGCACCGAAGACCTCTCAAGAAGCAGGTGGGTTCAGTTTCCCGGAGTCCACTGGATTAACACTCGTAACGCCCTCAGAAACGCTCCCATCTACTATCCCAGCACTCTCAGTAGTGCTCACATCAACTCTCACAGCACTCTCAGTAGTGCTCACACCGCTGGATGGGACAACTCCTATCTCTCTGGCCCATATCTGTCTCATCTCCTCATCTAGTAGCGACGCCCTCGTGGCCTCCTCTAACTGCTGGCACTCTTTCTTTTTTAATAGTTGGGCCTCAGCATCATCAGAAGTACAACCAGAGCGGGGACGCTTCCCAGCAGCACGAGAAGAATTGGGTGGCGGCATAGAATTGCCGAATATGATAGTCATCACCACCTCATCAATCGGTATCGTAGGGGCAGACTTTGGCTCAGTCTCTGGGGGAGCTAGGAATGCATCAATATCAGCACGGAGGCTAGCCAAATCCTATTGGAAGGTGAACACATCAACGGTCAGGATTGGCCTCTCCAACACGAGCAACTCAAAGGCATCCAGGCGTTTATCAACAACCTGAACCTTCTGCTCTATCATCCGCTTCATCCTCGCCTCAGACTCTTTTATGGACCGCTGCATCCATCGCTTCATATGCTGAAGCAAGATGGCCATTTGCGTCTCTAGCTTCTGGATTTAGGCTAGAGGGATGGTGGTGGAACCTGAAGAATGAGTGGCTCTGGATGAGCTAGGGGCCTGACTGGCAGCCAGAGATGGAAGAGCCTGGGCATCCGCTGTAGTGGATGGGGAGGCAGTGTCATCAACATGCATCTGCCCCATATTTGCTACAAGGTCATCTCAAAATGGTGGCACCTCAACCTGTGGCTCCCTGTGAGGTGAAGCTACATTGGCCTCATCCCGAATAAGGTCGTTATCTAGAGTCTTGGTTTCTTGAAGCAACCGGTCACAATGCCATACTGGTACAGATACATCCCTACATAACTAGAAGATGAGGCACTGGAAGGTCAAGGTGGTGGTGGCCTTGAAGGCCCTCTCATGGATCTCTGCAATCAATATGCAGGAAAATTCTATCTCAAGCCACTACCGTAGTTGCAACCATCACTGCTCGGTCCCATGTGACTACATTGTCCGCCTGAGTAGGGGACCCGATTTTGCACCAGTAGCCAGAAGATTTTAGCAGCAAAACTCAATTTCGTCTTCTTGATACCCAAGCTCAGATTCTGGACCCACTCGGCATGCTCTCCGTTCGTAGAAACATGTCAGGCCAGCCATCTCACAAGGGACTCCCTCTGCTCGGTATTTCTCTGAAATGCCCCGCTCTGAATAATTCCCATCCGATAGTCGAACTCTGCTGTATTGATAGATAGAGTGTGGTATGGGCCATAGATAAACCTGCGTAGGGTGGTCTCTGAGATGTCAACAGTGCAACCCCATACTAGTGTGGCCTCAAGTGGATGCTGAGCTGCAGGCTTAGCCCGTTTGCTAATGGAGTTTCTCACGGTAGCCGCATAGGAAGTATAGAACCCCCAGACTATCTCCTCGCTATAGGACCATGGGCTCTATGCCATCCACTCACACTTGTGCCTCCTGAAAAGATCGTGGATGACGGGAGCGATGTGGAGGCTGCCTGTGAGAACCCGTCACTCATCTGTAACTAATCTGGCCATCTTATCGTGCTCATTCAGCATGCAAACATCTGTGTAAATCTAGTACTGGCCCTCGGCACACCACTTGTTTGGCTCTGTAGAAACCACAAGAGGCTCAGAACGGGTGGAGGGGGGGGGGGTACTAAGGTATATTATGTACTATCAGACTCGTATGAAGAGGCAGTGTTGCCGCTGGGGCAGGAGCCGAATCCAGATAGGGACTCTGAGCTGGCCTGTGATTCGATCGGTGTGGCCCCCTTCTCAAACTGGGGGGCAGTGACCACGTCGGAGCTCACCTACCGGGGTCGGTTTCGTGTAGTGCATGGAGCAGTGGGGGAAGTCCTGGTGGGAGGTGCAATGTACTCCCCATTTGTATCCTCATCGAGCATCCTGAAAGAGGAAGCAACAAATTTTGATTTACCCTTGGCGGCATAGGTCAGAACTTGCTTCGGAGCCATGGTACCTTTGGAAGATTAGTTAGTACTTAGTACCAAAATAGTGCAATAATACTCATGGAATAATTTTAGAACAAGTATCGGACCAAAACAAAAAATAAAAAAATTCTTGGACAGTAGCTGAACTATCGACCTACGGTGGGTACCGAAGGTCCGTCGATATAACTACGGCTCGTGGCCCCCCCTTAGGTTAGAGTACCCAAAATTGGGTCTCTGATGTGGGAACCATGGATGTACAGAACGGTCCGTCGATGGATTGACGAACCGTAGTACCGTGTTTCGACACTTAGTGAAAACTCTACGTGCTACTGACCCACGGACTTGATCTACAGTCCATAGGGTGACCTACGGTTCGTAGACGGGGTCTCGTGGGTCAGTTTTGTGCGAGGTTTCAGACATGACTCACACTTTACTTGTTATTTCATCAATCAATCATTCAACCTAGGTCTAATCATGCATTTTAACACAATATATGGTAGTTCTTCATCCTTAGGGTTCCGACTACACACAACTCAACTTTTTAACGTATCGAAACTAGGAACCCTAAGTCAAAACATCCAATATAGACCATTTACTCTAATTTTGTTGGTTTTAATTAACTACACACTCACATACCATCATACCTAGGGTTTTTCTAACTTATAATTCAACATCCAAACACGAAACTAGCAACCCAAGGTCAAGTTCATTAATGTGATTTCAAATGAAACAATGAAGTAATTCAAAGTTTGAGAGAAATCTGGATACCTTACAAGTAATCACCGATGATGACTGTGTGTTTCAATGATATTCGTGACCCTTTGCTAGCCTTTCGACACCAAACCCGGACTTTGGAATCGTTGGGGAGGAAGAGTAGAAGTGGGGATTGATTTAGGAGAGAAAATGGGATTTATAGGATTTGGGGAATTGATGTGGGTATTAATATGGGAGTTATGATAGTGATTTGGGGGATTTAGAAAGTTGAAAAATGGTTTGGGGGAGGGGGGGGGATATGGGAATGGGAAATGTTTAAAAATGAAAGGTTTTATTTTATAAGGGGTCCGAGTCGGGTCAGGCAAATCCTAGTTTTGGACCCACGAGACCCCATCTATGGTCTGTGGGTCGACCTACGGACTGTAGGTCTTGTCCATAGGTGACTCTAGTACTTGGAGAAATTTAGAGCACTTACCTAGGATCTACGAACGCCATTCACGGTCCGTGGATGGACCAACGAACCATCGATGGGGTCCGTAGACCACCGCACAACCTTATTTTGTAGATTTTGCTTTTTTTCCCTGTACACGTAGCAACCATTAGGACTTTCTTTTTACATTTTTCTGGACACTTTTTAAACACGGACCCTATTTTATATCTAGCCAATACCAATACAAAAATAAAATACCTATCTAGAGAACTACAAAAATCAAAATAAACGAAGAAAACTCCTATATCGAAAAGAAAAATCTATAGTTGGCTAGATTGTACATATTTGGCTGCCTCTAAAGCAGCGCTTGATTTAACATCGCGGCACGACGCAGAAACCTTGATGACTCATACTTCATTAAGATAGTAGGCCTCAATCACTTCTTGCACACTCTTCGATTTCCCCATGTAGACCTTGATCCTCTGCTCATTCATTTTGAACCTTGTTCCCTCTTTGTTCTCGAGTTCGACTGCTCCATGTGGGAATACTTGTGTGACCCTAAATGGCCCGGTCCATTTGGACTTGAGCTTGCCAGGAAACAAGTGCAACCTTGAGTTAGATAGAAGCACCAGATCACCCACAACAAATTCACGCTTTTCAATCATTTGATCATGATACTTCTTCATCTTCTCTTTGTACAAGGCTGAACTTTCATATGCTTTTAGGCAAAAATCATCAAGCTCATTCTTGTCAGTCAATCTTCGGATCGATGCGGCACCCCAATCCCAATTCAACTTCTTTAGCGCCCACATGGCCTTCTGCTCTAGCTCTACCCGCAAATGGCATGACTTCTCATATACAAATTGGTACGGGGACATACCTATGAGAGTCTTGAATGTGGTGCGATAGGCCCATAGAGCATCATCAAGCCTTCTTGACCAATCTGTTATGTTGGCGTTCATAGTCTTTGCAATGATTTGCTTTATCTCTCTGTTAGACACTTCAAGTTGCCCACTAGACTGCAGATGATAAGGGGTAGCTACATTGTGACGGACTCTATATTTTTCTAGCAGCGCTTTGAACAACTTATTACAAAAGTGGGAACTTCATCACTAATAATCGCCCTTGGTGTACCAAATCTGGAGAAGATACTTTTTTTTTCAGGAATGCGGTGACACTCTTACCCTCATTGTTCGAATGCACAATTGCTTCCACCCATTTCAATATATAATCAACCGCAACAAGAATATACTTCATCCCATGTGAACTCACAAATGGACCCATGAAGTCAAGGCCCCAAACATCAAATAACTCAATCACCAATATCAAATTCATAGGTAGCTCTTGCTTCTTTGAAATTCCTCCTTCTCTTTGGCAAAGGTCACAAGACTTGGCGAAATCATGAGCATCTTGGTGGATGGTAGGCCAGTAATACCCACACTGTAATATTTTATGCGCTGTCCGAATACCGCTATGATGCCCACCAACAGGTGATGAATGACATGCCTCTAGTATACTCATCATCTCTACTTCGGGGATACAAAAAC
This sequence comes from Solanum verrucosum, assembly GCF_900185275.1. NCBI lineage: Eukaryota > Viridiplantae > Streptophyta > Magnoliopsida > Solanales > Solanaceae > Solanum > Solanum verrucosum. The sequence goes on from NW_026020215.1 coordinate 772,343, forward strand.
GAATAATCCCATCAGCACAGATACGAAAAAAGTAAGGCTCATCCAAAAAGAACTTCTTCACATCATACATAAACTTTTTCCTCTGGTGGAATGACAAATCTGATGGAACCAAATCACTTGCCAAGTAGTTAGCAAAATCTACGAACCAAGGAATAAGATCAAAAGAAGAAGCCAATACCTGTTCATCTAGGAATGCATTATTAATTTCAGCCCCATCTCCTAACTTGAGCATAGTTTCCTCCTCTAATCTTGACAAATGATCGGCAACTTGATTTTCTATCCCCTTTTTATCTTTCACCTCAAAATCAAACCATTACTACAACAATACCCATCTAATCAACCTCGGTTTTCCATCATTTTTAGCCATCAGATACCTTAATGTAGAATGGTCAGTATGCACTATGACCTTAGTACCAAGCAAGTAGGATCAAAATTTCTCGAATGTGAAAACCACAGCGAGGAGTTCCTGTTCAGTTACCATATAGTTCTTTTGAGCCACATTCAGAGCTTTGCTGGCATAGTAAATTGGATGAAGAATCTTCTCTCGCCTCTATCCCAATACCACACTAAGCGTCACTCCACTCGCATCACACATCACTTCAAACGGTTGCTCCCAATCCGGTGAAATAATGACAGGTGCGGAAACTAACCTTGCTTTCAACTCTCCAATGCTCTCAGACAAGCATCATCAAAATCAAACTTACACTTTTTTTGGAGCAATTTGCACAATAGGTGTGAAATTTTGTAGAAATCCTTGATAAACCTCCGATAAAAGCTTGCATGCCCAAGAAAACTTCTAAGACCTTTAACAAAGATAGGTGGTAGAAGCTTTTCTATTACCTCAACTTTAGCTCTATCAACCTCAATACCCTTCTTAGAAATCCGATGACCCAGAACTATCCCCTCTTTCACCATGAAGTGGCACTTTTCCCAATTAAGCACAAGATTGCACTCTTCACACCGTTTCAGTACCTCGTCCAAATGCATCAAACAATCATCAAAAGAGTCACCTACCACAGAGAAATCATTCATAAATACCTCAATAGTGTCCTCCACCATAGCTGAAAATATCGACATCATGCAACGCTGGAAGGTCACTGGAGCATTACACAACCCAAATGGCATCCTTTTGAAGGTGAAAGTCCCATACAAACAAGTGAAGGTGGTCTTCTCTTAGTCTTCTAGAGCAATGGAGATCTGATTGTATCCCGAATACCCATTAAGAAAGCAATACCAACCCTTACCAGCAAGGCGATCTAGTATCCGATCCATGAACAATATCGAGAAGTGATCTTTTTCTATCTAAGCATTCAATTTGTGGTAGTCCACGCATACTCTCCATCCGGTCACAGGCCGCATCGGAACAAGCTCATTTTTCACATTAGGAACCACAATAATCCCACATTTCTTAGGTACACACTGAACAGGGAGACCCAACTACTATCTGCAATGGGGTATATGACTCCAGCATCCAACCATTTGATGATTTCCTTTTTCACGATCTCTTGCATAGGTGGATTTAGTCTCCTTTGGTGCTCAATACTTGGCTTGCTGTCTGGCATGAGTTGGATTTTATGAGAACAAATTCAGGAGAAATCCCAATAATGTTCGCAATAGTCCATCCAATAGCCCGCTTGAACCTCTTCAACACAGAAACCAATGCCTCTACTTGTACCTCATTCAAATCAGCCGCAATGATTATCGGTAAAGTGCCATCTTTTCCCAAGAATACATACCTCAAATGCGATAGTAGAGCCTTGAGCTCCAATTTTGGAGCTTCTTCCACAGATGGTTTTGTGAGTGGAGAGTCGCGATTCTTCATATCTAGCTCTACTTTCTTTGGTTTGGAATAGAATTTGAACCTATCAAGTGCGGCAACTAATTCCTCATAGTCTTCAATACCATCACTCTCAAAATTCATCATTACCACTACCAGTGCATCAACACCCAACCTTTATTCAATAGACACATCAGAACCTCGCTCCACGATATGATTCACCACTGATACTGACTTGAGATCGCTTTCCTACTACATGGACCCACAGATGTTGAAAGTTACCTCTTCATTATTCAATCGGAACTTCATCTGCCATCTCTCCATATCGACCAAGGCGCACCCAGTAGCAAGGAATAGTCTCCCTAAGATGATGGCGACCTCAAAATCAACCTCACAATCAAGTGTCACAAAATCCACCAGAAAAATGAACGACTCCACTTTCACAAGGATATCTTGGAGAACACCAATAGGCTTCTTCATAGTTCTACCGGCCATGAGTAGTCGCATCGTAGTCGGTTTTGGAGCCCCTAAACCTAACTGGCATCAGATTAATGCTAACACCCAAATCACACAATGCCTTTGCAAAATGCAACAACTCAATGGTACAAAGAATTGTGAGCACCAGGGTCCTCTTTGTTCTGCACATGTGACCTAGTAGCAATAGCACTGCAATGTTGCAACCTCTCATCATTCTCAAAACTGACAGCCCTCTTTTTGGTCACCAAATCTTTCATAAAGATTGCATACCCAGGCATTTTCTCCAAAGCTTCTATCAACGGAACATTAATGGAAATTTGTTTCAACATAGTAATGAACCTACGGTATTTTTGTTCTTCGGTCTTCTTCACCAATCTCTGTGGGAATGGCAGTGGAGGTCTAGGCATGAGAACAACTTTTTGGGTCACCTTCGCTTCCTTCTCTGTAGCATTCTTAGACTCTCTAGTAACCTCGACCTCATCACATCTCTTTCTACCATAATTTCAACCTCGGACAGCATAGGGGGATCAATGGTTTGTTTACCTCCTTGAGTAGTGGCTGCCATACAATGCCCAACATTCTTCAAATTCAGGATGGTGTTGGTAGGAAGTGTGCCAGGCTCACATGGGCTCACTGTAGTGGACAACTGATTAAACTGTTGCTCAAGTTGCTTGATCGACATTACATGGGCATCAACTTTTTGACCAATTCTAGACAAGTCATTTCACATCTCTTTCACATTCTCATTAGTTGCATCAAACCCCTTCATCATCTTTTGCATCATATCCCCAATGCATGACATACTACCCCCAGCTTCTCTATTTCAACATTTCCAATTTGCAGGTGGAATATAAGGCCCAACTCTCTCATTTTTGTTGCCATAGTTGTTTCGGTTGTAGTTGTTATCGCGATTGTAGTTCCCATCCCGAACATAGTTTCTCTCTCAATTGTAGTTTCCATAATTCTGACTTTGGTTTCCTTGACCTTGGCGCTAATTATTCGAGTTGGAACCTTGGGTGTTGGGTCGGAAACCACCCGTCTGATCATTCACCAAATACGCATCCTCCTCATAATAGCATTCCTCAACTGGTGGTGGTGGAGTTCTAGTTAGGTAATTTACCGCATTCACCTTCTCTGCACCTCCACTCACATGCTTCAATACAAACCCAATTTTTGTCCTAATCTAAGCCATCTCCTCACGAATGTCATCACTAGATTGATCTGGTGCGGCTTGAATAGCGAATGTGCTTCTTCCAGTATTAGCATTTCTAGTGCTTCATGCCTTATTATTTTGAGAAATCTTCTCCAATGTATCAGCAATCTCCTCAAAAGTGCACTCACCATAGGATCCTCCAGTGACAGTATGTAGCACAACTTTTCCGTTGTCATCCTGCCCTCTATAGAAATACTCCTACAGTGACTCATCACATATGCGGTGATTCGGAACACTTCTGATGAATGCAGTGAATATATCCCAAGAACTGCTCACAGACTCTCTAGGTAGTGCAACGAAATTATTCAACTTGTCCTTGTGGTTAAGCTTCTTAGACACTGGGAAATACTTTGTCATGAACACTCAATGCAATTAGTCCCATGTACGAATTGAATTATATGGAAGCTTAGGAAACCACACTGCAGCCTCACTGGTCAATGATAGAGGGAAGACTCTCAACCCTATGACATCTATATCCAACTCTGGTCGCCCCACACAACTTTTACAGACACTTCTCAATTTAGCCATGTGACCATGTAGATCTTCCGAAACTAACCCAGAGAACAACCCTCTTGTTGTAAGCATCTGCATAAGACTGCTGATCACCAAAAATGTATGCCCTGGAGGTAGAGGAGGAAGAACAATGGGCCCTTCTGATTCAACTGTATTGAAGTCAACCCTGTAGTTATCATGCAACCTTGGCTCTGGCAGATTTTGTACCTCAATGCATCTCCAATAATATTTCCACTGTGAACCTGAGCTTGCACGTTAACAACCCCAGGAGGCTGCAATTCTACTCCATAACCTAGATTTTCTTCGATTGGATTGAGTTAGACCCCTTGATTATTCATTTTTTCTCAAAGTTTTGCTGAACTCTGGATCAAGGGGGTCAATGGTTTGCCTCGACTCCGTGTACTTGGCATACACTAGAGTAGAAACCCATAGAAAACAAAAAAAAACAACATAAAATCAGGAAATAATTGACTAAAGTTCAATAATGTAGTTAAACTTAATCCAAAAGCCTTATTCCCCAGCAGCGGCGCCAAAATTTGATACGCTCAAATTACACCTCTATTAAAGAAGTATAAGCGGTTGTCGTCAAATAAAGAACCCAACTTGTAGGTTGGGGTCGATCACACGAGGAATATGGTTCAGACTTACACTTAACTCACTATTATATTCGTTTAGTCAAACTATTTCTGAAACAAGTAATTAAAGGGGGGTTTTTGTAAACAAATGATCGATTGTTGTTTAAGTAACAAGTGAGTAGGATTCAAACCTTAAGTTATCAGTATGAGAGAGAAAGTAGGGTTTATGTGTTCCCCATAAGCTCTTAACGTGGTAATCCTAATAATGGTAATAATTTCCTAGTGTTTTACATGCAAAGTTGATAAGATAGGTATCCCTAGGTAATTGGTCCTCCAAAAAGGGAATTTCACTACGCACCTTGGTCCGTCTACGAGTGTATACTTTAGTAATCCTTACCTTTAGCTCAGATTAGACATCACATCAATGTATGGCTTAGTTTTCACCCTCACACCAATTGACATTAGACTATTAGATAACATCCACTAAATCTATGTTGTTAATTCATTTCTCATTAACTACCTCCTTGGTCCGGCAAGTAGCAACGATGTGAGTTCTAATGTTGGCCACTGTTAAAAAAACTTATAAGCAAAAGAATTACCAATACATGCATAAACACTATTCAAGAATTACTTAATTATTATTCATACGTTGTTAATTGCTCATGGTTCCCACAACCCTAGTTGTGGATTTAGCTACTCATGCTTGAAAAAACACAATTCATGTTTTAATGAAGAGAATTCATGAACTTACGATTAGAGTAGAAAAAACCCAAAATCTCCAATTGAATTTCAAAGTCAAAATCTTGTAAAACGAAATCCAGAAATCAAATTGCTAAAGTTGCAAGTTAATTCCACAAAATACCAAGAACTAAAAGTAAACAATAATGTCTAACCCCCAAAAATGAGGTTTACATACCCTATTTATAGAAAAACATGTCCTAAATAAAAAGGAAACAAAATAAGGAAATTAACTTCTGGAATGTGGCATTAATCGACGACTCGACCTACGGATCGTGGGTCGACCTGCGGTCCATAAGCCCCCTTCCGTTGGTCAACACTTAGAACTTTTCAGCAGGGCCTGGAACCTTCACTCTCAGATCATCAACGACGGACGTGCAGGACGGATCGTAGGTTGGCACGGACCGTGGCTCCACACTTTGGATTTTTCATCACGTACTGGAACTTCAACTCTCTGAACCCATTCGATGGATGTGCAGGACGGCCCGTGGGTCGACCTACGGTCCGTCAATCACATCGTAGTTCCATACTTGGTCAGAATTCCCTGATGATCCATCCACGCCTACCCATCGACGGACCGTCAAAGGACCTACGGTTCGTGGGTGACGTCCGTGGGTGGCTCCTTCTGCATAATTTCAGTTGTCATCTCACTCAATTGCGTCCAAGCCTATTTCCGGCAAACATAACATATAAAACATTATTTCTAATACAAAATGGCCCTAGACACACACAATCCTTAAGTGAAATGTATCAAAAATACCGTAAACTCATAGTATAGCAGGTGTGGACCCACCCACGGGGCGTAGGTCCTGTCGTGGTCATTGTTTTTGGGCAACTTCTTAGGGTCCTCCTCAAGGGCCCATGGTTGGTCCTTGAGGGGTGATACCTTGGCGTTCTAGCATGACGACCGCTATTTTAAGTACGGGGGGTTACATTCATGAATCTAACCCTCACGTTAACCTCTAGTTTAGCCTACTAATTTCTGGGGTTTTACACGCTCATATGACCATGCATCATTCAAGTGAGTCTTAAATTTATACGTACCATTGGAAATGATTTTAACATAATTTAGAGAGGATTCAATACCTTCTTCTTATTTTTCGTCTGATTACTCACTTTCACTTTCATCACTTTTTTCTTCTCCACTTGATTTATCTTCGCCACTTTCATCACTTTTTTCCTCTCTACCTAATTTATCTCTATCACACTCATCATATTTTTTCTCTTCCTTGAATTATTGTTGCTATTCTCATCTCTTTTTTCTTCACCTAATAGGTCACTGCTGCTCTTGTTACTTTTTTCCATTTCACTAGATTGCTTGCCGCTATTTTCATCACTTTTCCTTCTCTAGATGATTGTCCACTGATACTTTGAAGTGTTGCAGTACCTCTTTTTCTAGTAGCAGTTAAGCTCTCAACATTTTCTCTAGCATCTGGATTGGATGAAGATGTTCCAATTCTCTTCCTCTTATATTGACGCATTATATCTATACTAAAATAATTAAAAATTAGTAAATAGTATAAAATTAATTGAATAGGATCAGTAGAAAAGGAGTCATTGTAGGACACTAAACATCAATAATTATATTATTTGTCCTACAACTAATCAATTGATCAAAAACTGTCGTAGATGTGGAACAACTTCTCTAGTCGTCCGATAATTACAGGTAGTTAGTTGCTAGACAATTATGTATATGACAGATATGTACAATTATTCCTACAAACAAATTCAGCAGTTGTCCAGACAACTACAAAACAACTGCGAAAGTTGTTGGTTGAAACAACTAAATTGAATTCATAAAATAATTTTATACTTACCGAAAAGCTTTTTTGGATTAATTTCAAGTTCAAACGGAATAAATGCATTGTAAAATAACAAACCATAGGTAGATGATAATGATTTTCTTCTTTATGAAACCCTAGTTTTACTCTTTTGAAATAGAAAAGAGAAGAAAAATTTACCTTTTATGATTAGGAATAAAACACAATAGAAAATGTTTGATGATTTTGAAGTTGAAGATGAAGCAAAAAATTTGAAAAAAAATGTCTCTCTTTCGTTCGTTTGTTTGCCTCATTCAGCTCATCGTTCCTCTGAAAAGAAACTCTTGAAAAACTAATGGGAATTAAAAAAATTAGTCTTTTAAGTTTTTATCACAATTTTAAAATTGTTATTTTATGTCCTTAAGTTTTTAACATTTGTAGTTTAGTCCTTTTTATTAATATTAAAAACAAAAAAGTAGAGAGAAAAAAGGGGACCCACTTGTCCCTATTTTTAACTGGAAACTTAAGAGGCACTTCTAGCTCATTTTTCCCAATATAGTATGTGTGTTGATTCTTCAAGTGTGTTGTAGAACACTTACATCATAATGATTTTCTGTTTGAGCAGCTGGGATGTGCTCTTATTTTTTAGATGCATTGTATCTCACTCTTACGATTTTATAAAAAACCCTCCAAGGTCTAGGATTACTCCCAACATCCAAATTTTGACACTAAAGAAAGAAGCTCTCAAAAACACAACTTTATCGAAAATTCCTCCATATTACAAGGTAGTATTGGTCATTGATTTCTTATTTCAACGCTTCCATTAACATTTTCTAATATTGGAACCCTCAAAATTTAAGAATCTTCTCAAAACCTCAAGTGAAGGATTTTGGAATGCTTCTTCAAAGAGGTAATCCAAACCTCTAAACTTACTTGCATGATCAATTAGTACAATATGAATATGTTTTAGTGTTAGAACTTATGAGATGATGATTGGAAGCCATAAGTGTTGGACAAAATGATAATCACACCCAGAATAATGTCCAAACTAAATAGCAATAGGAAGAGAGTAACAACGACACCAAATATTAAAATGGGTTAAATATGTTACCCAAATAAGTAATACAATGATATTGATGAAAAATTTTGTAGTGTCAAAAGACTACTACTCAACACTCTTTTATTTCTTACAACTCACAACAATATTACTTCCACACTATTTTCTCACAAACTAAGAATAGTTTGTGGATTACTCTCTATTGCTTCTCTATTTTTTGGTGTGTCCTTACAAATGAGCATAAGTTCTCTATTTATAAGAAAAATTATGCCCATTTGATGTCACTAATGACATAAATGAACACTAACAATTCAAACTTGTAGGTAAACAACTTTTAAGCTTTTTTACATTGTTGCAATTTTGCAGCAATGGAAGACTAATGTTGTTTGCCTAATGCAGCAAAGGATGACTTCAATATATATATATATATATATATATATATATGGACCCCATAAATCTCTCCCTTAATTTTGTTTTTTCTTCTTTATTCCAAGGTTTGATCTCAATCTCTGAAAATCTTCAAACTTAAGAAACTTTGTAAAGATATCCGCAACATAATCATGAGATTTCACATACTTATGCATTCTCAGATAAAGTGATACATTATGCCTATGTGCTTGCTCTGATCATGATACACTGGATTATTTGCAAGTGCTTGCGCAGATTTGTTTTCAACACAAATCATTGTGGCTTCAATTTGCGGCAAATTGAGTTTCTTCAGCAATATCCTCCATGAAATAGCATGATACGTACATGATGTTGCTGCCACGTATTCAACTTCACAAGTTGAGAGAGTAACAATTGATTGTTTCTTTGAACTCCACGAAATAACATAATCATCCAAGAAAAACACAAAACCAGATGTGCTTTTTCTATCATCAACTTCTCCCACATAATCACTAGCACAATATCCCACAAGATTAAAATCATCAGAAGAAGAATAAAATAGTCAAAGGTCGATTGTACCTTTTAGGTAACGAATAATTCTTTTAGCGACCTTCAAGTGAGTGGAGGTAGGAGCTTCCATGAAGCAACTTACTACTCCAATTGTAAAGAGTATATATGGTCTCGTACATGTCAAGTACCTCAGACTTCCTACGAGACTTTTGAACTGAGTGGAGTCCACCTTTTCTCCATCATCTAACTTTGACAATTTTATTCCACCTTTCCATTGGGGTGTTCACAGGGTTGCATTCAAACATGTTGAACTTCTTCAAAATCTCCTTTGTATAACTTTCTTGAGATATGAAAATGCCTTCCTCCATTTACTTCACTTCTAGGCCCAAGTAATATGACATGAGCCCTATGTCCGCCATCTCAAACTCAAGGGACATAGCTTTCTTGAAAGTTTCAAATAAAGATGGGTTGTTACTCGTTAGAATCAGATCATTAACATACAGACAAACAAGCAGAACATCTCCATTAGTATGAACTTTAATGTAAAGAGCATATTCATGAAGACAATTGTTTTGAAAATATTTGTCAATCCAACTATTCCAAGCTCATGGAGCTTGCTTCAACCCATATAAGGCTTTCTTCAACCTCAACACCTCATATTCATGATTTTTAACCACAAAACCCAATGGTTTCTCAACATAGACTTGTTCTTCAAGATATCCATTCAAGAATGCTAATTTGACATCTAGTTGATGGATCTTCCACTTCATTCCCGCCATTAAAGAGATCAATAGACGGATCATCTCCATGCGGGCAACAGGTGCATAGACTTCCTCATAGTCGATGCCATGCCTTTGTTTGTAGCCTTTGGCCACAAGTCTTGCCTTGTATCTCTCTACCTCTCCATAGGCATTTTTCTTCACCCTGTATACCCATTTGACTCCAATTGCTCGATGATCCTTGGGAAGAGTCGTTAACTCCCAAGTGTTTTTCTTCTCTATTGACTGGATCTCCTCTTCCATGGCTTGTCTCCACCTTTTGTCAGTAATAGCTTCATCAAAATTCATTGGTTCACTATTAGCAAAGATACAACACAAAAAATCAAAATTAGTAATTTCTTCTGTGTCATCATAGAGTTCTTGGATGCTCCTCATCCTATGCGGTCTTTCACTTGAACTTTCTTGAGTAGACAGAAATGCAACATTTGTTGGTGAAAGAGTCGGGGTTGCATCATGTGCAGGTGTTATGGTCTCCCGTTCTTCTTCATCTCCAAAGTATGGAAGAAAATCATATGTGCTTTCTTCCGGAGCCTCCCAATTCCATGATGCTTCTTTATAAAATTCAACATCACGACTCACCACCACCTTTCTATTGCTTGATTGTACAATTTGTTGCCTTTTGAACTCGCGTCATAGCCAATAAACACATACTTGACACTCGATCGTCAAGTTTAGCTCTCCCTTGATGTGGAACATGAGCATATGCTATGCTCCCAAAGATTCTCAAGTGCTTCATATTTGGATTTCTTCCGCTCCATGTTTCTTGAGGCATTTGATCTCATACATTTTTTGTTGGAGACCTGTTGCTCAAATAAACTGCACAAGAAACAGCCTCTGCCCAAAATCCTTTTGGTAGATGTTTGGCTTTCAACATACATCTATCTATCCATATTAAGAATTGTTTTGTTCTTTCTTTCTGGAACTCCATTTTATTGGGGCAAGTAAGGTACCGTTAGAGGGCGACCATGAGATTGACAAAATTCATTAAATTCTTTTGAAGTGAATTGACCTCCTCTATCAGATCTTAATGCTTTTATTTCATAGCCACTTTATTTTTCTACAAGTGCTTTGAAATTTTTAAAGGCAACAAAAACTTCAGATTTTTGCTTCAAGAAGTATACCCAAGTCTTTCTACTGAAATCATCAATAAAGAGGAAGAAGTATTTTATTTTACCAAAAGAAGGTGGATCGATTGGACCACACACATCAGTGTGTACAAGCTGAAGTGGCTTACTTGTTCTTGATGTAGTCTCCTTTGGAAAACTCCACCTTGCATGTTTTCCAAGAAGACAAGCTTCACACAATTGATTTGGATGGTTGATTGACGGTATCCCATCAACCATGCTCTTATCTCCCATTAATTTGAGCGCTTCAAAGTTCAAGTGCCCAAATCTCATATGCCAACACCATGAGTCATCTTGCACATTGGTCTTCAAACACTTTGCGTCGATGGTTTTAAGATTCAAAGGGAACAACATATTCTTTGCCATATGAACTTTAGCAATTAAGTTGTTACTTGTATCTCTAAGCCAAAGATGCATATTTTTCATATGAATATCATATCCTCTTTCAAGAAGTTGACCCAAACTCAAAATATTACTTTTCAATTTTGGCACATAATAAACATTGTTAATCAATTTATGTACACCATCTTTACAAGATATCAAAATCGTATCTATCCCTTCAATTTGGATCTTTGAGGTATCTCCAAAAGACACATTACCTTTCATCGTCTTCTTTATCTCCACAAACTTATCTTTGTGGCCACACATATGATTACTTGCTCCATTGTCAAGATACCATGAACTGCAATCATATGTATCTTCTTTGAGTACTAATAAAAACGTTGACTCATCTTCGTCTTTGTTGTTGTCAACAAGATTAACTGTCTCTTTAACATTACTACGACATTCCCAAGAGTAATGTCCAATTTTATGACAATTATAACACTCAATTTTAGATTTGTCATACCTCATTTCATTTATACCTTGATAGGCTCCACGTCCTCTTCCTCCTCGTTGTCCACGACCACGACCTCTGAATGACTGGTGACTCTTATCTTCATTGTTGAATTTGTTGGTATAACTTATTCCTCTTCCAGGGCCTCCACGGCCTCGGCATTGTCCATTTCCTTTGTAACTTTTCTCACCTTCAAATCCTTTAAAGGATGCCTGAGTTTTAAGGAGTTGCTCTAGTGGCTCTTATTTTCTCCTTTTCATTTTCTCTTCATGGGCTAGTAAAGAACCATCCAATTGTTCTACCGTCATAGAGTCTAAATCTTTAGAGTCCTCAATAGCACACACCACATAATCAAATTTAGGTGTTAGAGAACGAAGGATTACATCATCTAATTCCTCCCCGTATCTTCTTAGTTGATTTACAACAACCATTAATCTTGAACAGAAATCCGAAATAGATTCGGATTCTTTCATTTTTAAAACAACAAAATCAACCCTTAGAGTTTGAAATTTTATTTTCTTTACTTTATCAACTCTTTGGAGAGAATTTTGTAAAATCTCATAAGCTTCTTTTGAGGTGGTTGCATCAGCCACCTTCTCAAATATGCCATCATCCAAACATTGATGGATGAGAGTGAGGGCATGTTGATCTTTCTTTCTTTCTTGTCTTTAACAAGACCTCCTTTTCATTTGAGGACAAAGTTTCCTCATTTGTGGGTTTTGTATACCCTTTGTCTACAATATCTCAAACATCTTGAGAGCCAAGAATGGCTTTCATTCGTAGACACCATTTTTCATAATTTTCTCTTGTGAGACGGGGGTACTGAAAGGACAACAGACTATTATTTGTCATGGTTCTGATACCACGTTGTTGGACAAAATGATAATCATACTTAGGATAATGTTCAAACTAAATAGCAATAGGAAGAGAGTAACAACGACACCAATTATTAAAATGGGGTAAATATGATACCCAAATAAGTAATACATTGATATTGATGAAAAAATTTGTAGTCTCAAAAGACTACTACTCAACACTCTTTTATTTCTTACAACTCACAACAAATTACTTCCACACTATTTTCTCACAAACTAAGAATAGTTTGTGGATTACTCTCTATTGCTTCTCTATTTTTTGGTGTGTCCTTACAAATGAGCATAAGTGCTCTATTTATAAGAAAAAAATTTTCCCATTTGATGTCACTAATCACATCAATGAACACTAACAATTCAAACTTGTAGGTAAACAACTTTTAAGCTTTTTGACAATGTTGCAAATTTGCAGCAATGGAAGACTAATGTTGTTTGCCTAATGTAGCAAAGGATGACTCCAAAATATATATATATATATATGGACCCCCCAATAAGTTCTTGTACCATAATTGATGAATATCCTAGAGAATGAATGAATTGTTATTATGATGGGGTTGTGTCTTAGTTTGAATTGTTGGGATCATTGATAGTAAAGGAAGTTGTTTTAGTATATATATATATATATATATATATATATATATTTGCAAGAAAAAACCATTGATTAAGGTTATGAATTTTTCGGCATGCTAGGTGTTCGATAAAATGCCTAGATGATTATACCATGAACATTTGTACTGTTACTTTGGCTATGAACTATAAATAATATATTTCATAATACATGAACTATTTTTTCAAATGCAGCCTACCAAACGACCCCTTAGAGCAATATAAGAAGAAAATATCTACAGTTATATGGAAGCGAGAATCAACCACACTTGATAAGCAAGAAATTGGAAACTATTCAGAGAAACAATAGTAAATACAGAGATTACAATCAATCAATCACATATATAAAGAAAAAAAATAGCGAAAAGAGTGATTAAGTATAGTAGGAAAGCAAGTAAATGTAGATACTTGGTTCAAATATTTTGTAACTAGATTTGTCTTTGTTTGAGGCTTTAGAGGAAAGGGTAACCTTCATGGAAGGTGGCTCATCTACCTAAAGTGCTCTATAGGTCTAAATATTTGGCAATCAATAATAATTTATTATGATTTATCAAAAAAGAAAATATACATCGTTTGTAAAGGGTGAATACATTCCTTTTTTTAATGAAACGTATATTTATTTTATATGCAAAATTAAGGGATATATTTGCTCTTTTCCCCTATTGGTGAGTAATATAGACTTTAATATTATAATCATGGTCAAATGCAATCTTAACATCTTCGAAACACTTGTGAGATACTTTAAAAGTAACCTTAGTTCATTATTGTGGAAAATTTACCATATAATCGACATAGACCATTTGAGATATAACATGGATTTCAGTGTTTGTCCCACACCGAAAAGGGGTGTCCTTACTTGCCAATGTAAGAACCATGAGTCTGAGGTAAAGTGGATCCACTAGATAGTGTCTATTTGAGACAAATCCTATGGTGGCACATAGTTATGGGACAAGGAGATTGCTACTAGAAACCCGATCTCTACTAACGGGAAAACATCCATCTCAATATCCTCTCGGTGCTAAGAAAAAATCCCACGAAATAGTGATTAATCATATACATTTCATCATCCCTGGAAGGTCACAATTAAACAACCAATCCAAGCTAAAGTCATTTAGAATAGCTACTTAACTTGATTCATCTTAGGTGAAAAACCCTTTAAACCTTATGAATCCTTATTGTGAGAAAACCTTTAACAATCATGTTCTTAGTAGTATGTGAGAAAACCTTTCACAACAACATTGATATTTTACTCTCAAAGCATCCTCAAATCATTTACATCAACTTCATAAAAACATGCATATCTTTGTAAATTCACCTTTCATAGTTCATAAGCTTCATGATGTGTTCCTTGTCTAAAAATCATGGATCATGCATAGATTCATATGAATTCAACTCAAAATCATGTAACTACTTCAATTCATGCATAAAAAGATAAAACAATCAATTGAATTATAATTGAAAAGAACCCATGAAGATTGAATAAAATCCTAACTTTGAATTGAGAATCTAACTTTTAAAATTAAGAAATCCTCGAGGAACCCTATGGAGGAAAGGAATCTATAGGTGAATACTAACATACCTTAGTGGTCAATGCCCAAAAGCTATCGTGAATTGGATATCTTGAAAAGAAACCCTAGCTTCTTCTTCATTAGCCTTTGAGAGGATTTTTTTTGGGGGGGGTGATAATGGAGGAAAATTTAGGAATAAGGTGAATGATTTAGAATGGGTAGTTTTAAGACTTAATTAACTTATATAGATCTTGAAATAATGGTTAAAACGATAGAGCTTAAGTACCAAACTTAAAAGTTCACAGGTGACCCTAGATGGACCCCCAAACGGGCCATACAGATGTTCACTGGCCATTTAGGATCCCATCTAGGTTACCCCAAATTCTTAGCAGCCCTGACGGGCAAAGCACCTCTCTTAAACGGGTCGTGGTGCCCTAAACAAACCATTTAGGGTTCTGTGAAGGGTCCATGGTCCGTTTTGGATTTTTAGACTTGCCCGTTAACTCACTTTTACCTTTTCCAAGTCCGAGGTGTTACAATATCTCCTGCTTGAGAATATTAATCCCTGAATGGAACTCAATCTAGCATGAAAAAAGAAGGACATAAACTAACCACCCAACACGAATGCAATTTCATCAAAATGCACATAACCAAGGAGGAATATCAACTCCAAGCTAAAACATATTCAAAACATCATTTCATAAGGCATACATGTAAATCGTACTCAAATGCATATAATTGTGAAGCAATCTATCAAGCTAAATTATTTTCTCAAAAATCAGATTTTTCATGAGCATGCATGAGGAAACTGGAGAATGGCTAAGACACA
The DNA here is from genome assembly GCF_900185275.1 of Solanum verrucosum. Taxonomy (NCBI): domain Eukaryota; kingdom Viridiplantae; phylum Streptophyta; class Magnoliopsida; order Solanales; family Solanaceae; genus Solanum; species Solanum verrucosum. The sequence goes on from NW_026020215.1 coordinate 787,903, forward strand.
TGTAACCAAAAAGATGAACCATGAGGAGTTAAATCCCTCAAGCTAGAGTAGGAATGGAGGTAAAGAGATGAGGGTATCGGTACATCATATCGATCTCAACCTCCCAAGTAGCACCCTCAACTATATGATTCCTCCACAACACTTTTATGGATGCAACTTCTTTGCTCCTTAACTTTTAAACTTGTCGGTCTAAAATCTCAACTGGAACCTCTTCATAAGAAAGACATTCCTTTATTCCAAGACTCTCTAATGGTAGAATAGATGTCAGATCTCCAACACATTTCTTTGATAAGGACACATGGAAAATATAATGCACCAATGCTAAATCATTAGGCAAATCAAGCTCATAAGGAACTTTGTTAATACACATCAAAATCTGATATGGGCCTACATATTAAGGACTAAGCTTTCTTATTATCCAAACCTCATGAAACCCTTCATATGTGACATTTTCAAGTAAACCCAGTTATCAACAACAAACTCAAGATCCCTTCTTCTAACATCGGCATAGACTTTAGTCAACTTTGAGCCTTTTTCAGCCTTTCTCTTATAAGATAAACCTTCTCCATAGCCTCATATACCAACTCGGGACCTATCAAGGAAACCTCACCAGCTTCAAACTAACCTTTGAGAGATTTACACCTTATCTCATAAAGAGCCTCAAATGGAGCCATATCAATACTTGAATGATAGCTATTATTTTATGAAAAATCAATCAAAGACAAATGATTATCCCAATTACCTTTGAAATCAATCACACAAGTTCTCAACATATATTCCAAAGTTTGGATGGTACGATCCGCTTGCCCATCAGTTTGAGGATGAAAGTTCATACTAAGCTTGACACGAGTACCAAGACTTTCTTGAAAAAACTTCCAAAATTGAGAAGTGAATCGGGTACCACGATCGGAGATGATGGATAGGGACACTGTATGCAACCTAACCATCTCGCTTAGATAAAACTTAGCATAATCTTCCATTAAATAAGAAAACTTGATGGAATGAAAATGAACCAAATTTTTCATACAATCCACTATAATCCAAATCAATTCATGTTGTCGCTGAGTGCGGGATCAGCCCACAATAAAGTTCATATTCACATCTTCTCACTTCTAAGTAGGAATGCAAATATATTGGGACAAACCTCCTAAATTTTGATGCTCAACTTTTAATTGTTGACAATTAGGACACTCAGCCACAAATTCCGCAATGTCGTCTTTCTTCATCCCATTCCACCTATAGACTTTGTGCAAGTCACGGTACATCTTGGTGGCTCTCGGGTGAATTTTATACTGAGAATTATGGGCTTCCGATAAAATTTTCTCTCTCAAGTCATCAATATTGGAAACACATAAATGGCCTTGATATCGAAGCACACCATCTTCCATGTACGGGAAAGCCTCAATGGACTTTTTAAGCACCGGTTCCTTCAACTCTACTAAAATTGGATCAAGACTTGCTTAGTTTTCATATCTAATACATATGATAATTATAAACCATTATGAACAATAATATCACCGTCACTTGAATCAACCAACCTAACACCTAGATGAGCTAGTCTATGAACATCACAAACTAACTCTTTCTTACAATCCACACCATATGCAACATTATTCATAGACAACCGACTTAACGCATCAAGTTTGTCACGACCCAAAGTATACCCTAGGCATAACATGGTGTATAGAACCCCGAAAGGTCTTACACAAGTCACTTAGACATCACGATAATAGAAATAAAGATAGCAAAACAAAGTTTTATATCAGAAAAGAGTTTGACAAAGAGGAAGTCTAACATAAGTCTCAATAAGCCATCTACTACATAAAAAGAAGTGGTTGGGATGTAACTCATACACCATGTACAAAGTCTGAAAACTAAAATGACATAAAGCTATAAAAATGTCTCGGTCCTCAGATCATAAGGACTCACCAATCTTCAAATGTCAAATGGATCGGCTAGCCATGAGTTTGAGAGGTAGGAGTGCCAGACCTTACATTATGAAACAATGTAAGCACATGTACGCATTTGTACATGAAATGTACTAAGTATGATAGCAACGCATTATGAAATCATGCTAAAAAGGACTTTATATGACATGCAATGACCAAGATAAATCATAAGATAAAATATTAGAAAACATAAGTCATATCATGGTCAATTCAAGCTTAACATCTTAGAAATACTTGTGAGATACTTTAAAGTTAACCATATAACCGATGTAGACTATGTGAGCTATAACATGGAATCCATTGTTTGTCCCTCACTAAAAAGAGATGTTCTTACTTGCCAAGGTAAGAACCAATAGTCTGAGCTAAAGTGGATCAACTAGCTAGATTGAGACAAATTCTATGGTGGCATATAATTATGGGACAACTAGATTGCTACTAGAAACCCGACATATAATAATGGTAAAGCCTGCAACTCAATATCCTCACGGTGCTAAGCAAAAATCCCATGGAATAGTCATTAATCATATACATTTCATCCTTATTAAGCAATCAATCCAAGCTAAAGCCATTTAGAATAGCTCCATAACTTGATTCAACTTAGGTGTGAAAACCTTTCAACCTTATGAATCCTTATTGTGATAAATCCTTTCACAATCATATTCTTAGTAGTATGTTAGAAAACCTTTCACAAAAATATTGATACTTTACTCTCAAAGCATCCTCAAATCATTTACATCAACTTCATAAAAATATGCATATCTTCATAAATTCATCGTTCATAGTTCATAAGCTTCATCATGTGTTCATAGTCTAAAAATCATTGATCATGCATGGGTTCATATGAATTCAACTCAAAATCATATAATTACTTCAATTAATGCATATAAAGATAGAAAATAATCAATTGAATTATAATTGAAAAGAACCCATGAAGATTGAATAAAACCCTAACTTTGAATTGAGAATCTAACTTATAAAATTAATAAATCTTTGAGGAACCCTATAGAGGAAAGGAATCCATAGGTGAATGGTAACATACATTAGTGATCAATGCCCAAAAGCTATGGTAAATTGGAGATCTTGAAGCGAAACCCTAGTTTTTCCTTAGCCTTTCAGAGGATTTTGGGGTGATCTTGAAGGGAAATTCAGGAATTAGGTGAATGATTTAGAATGGATAGTTTTAGGACTTGATTCACTTATATAGGTCTTGAAATAACGGTTGAAACAACATAGCTTAGGTACCAAACACATAGGGTAAATACCAAAATGACCCTTACTTAAAAGCTTACAGGTGACCCTTGATGAACCCCTAAACAGGTCGTATAGATGTTCACTGGACGTTTAGGGTCCCGTCCAGGTGACCCAAATTCCTGGCAACCTTGGAAAGCTAGGCCACCTCACCTAAGTAGGTCGTGGTGCCATGATCCATTTTGGATTCGTGAACTTACTTGTTAACTCACTTTTACCTTTTCCAAGTTCGAGGTGATACAAAAAGGGAAAAGGAAACTTTAAGGAAACAATGTAGATCAAATGATGAAGAGAAACACTATGCACCCTGAGTGAATTTGCTTAAACATAATCGATCTGCTATGAAAGGGTTATCTCTAGAGTACATTCCACCCCAAACCTTAGATGGAAAGTTGGTGGTTCAACTAGAAAGGAGGATGTGCATTTGGAAATGGAAAAATGGTGATGTTCCCTAATTGTTTATTTCCTTGGTAAAGCACCTCATGAGCCAATACATAGTTGTGAATTGGTCGAAAGGTAAACCAGACCTATTCTACCATGATGAGAGCTATTAAGTGGTCAAATTTCATAGCATTAAGGACTTGAATGAGGTGTATTACACAGATCCTTACTCAATTAACAATCGACCTACTATTTTTAAGCCCTGGACCCTTAATTTCAGCTTCAAAGATGAGTTCCCATATGAGATTCCACTATGGGTAGTTTTCCCAAACCTGCCTATGCACTACTCAGAAGAGAGTCGTTAAGTCAAATTTCCAGTGTAATTAGTGTCCCGATATTTGTAGATAAGTGTACATCAAAGCAATGTGTCAAAACCTCTCTAGGATGAAATCAGTAACTTGGACCCCAATGGTACACAAATGCCACAAGAAGTTACTTATGACTTGAAACCTGAATTTTGCCCAAAGTGTTTGACTGCATGCAATAAATGCCTATGAAGGACGTACCAACAATACCAGAAGATCAGCAGAATATTCTTGGGAAACGAAGGAGGAAAGCACGGAAGGTCACCTATGAATGGAAATACAAAAGGCATATATAAGTAGAAACTCATCAACAACCACAAACAACTCCACTGCCTATCCCACAACAAGGTATAGAATAGGAGCAAATGAGAAGATTAGTGTCTGCCAGAGGAACAAAAAGTCCACCCATGAATTTAGTAAATTTTCCTATCCTTAGTAATAATACCACACCTTCTAAGAATATATTTGGAAAGTTGGTCAGTGAAACTGAGGATCCTTTCAATATAAGCCTTGATAAAGGTGGGGGCTTAAGTACATCCTCATGTTGGAATATAAGAGGTGTGAATAAAAGGAATAAGCATAAGGAGTTGAAGCATTATATTCGTAGTAATCATATTAATCTAGTAGGTTTAGTTGAAACTAGAGAGAAAGCTCACAAAAGTACTACAATTTTCAATAATGTAGATCCAAACTGGGCAGCCTAAATAACCAACGAAAGGCAACAAATGGACATGTATATCCTATTGTATCCACGATGCTATGATGTTATCCAGATTGAAAAGCAGGCCCAATTCTTACATTGCTTAGTGAAAGGAAGAATTGATGGGTAATCTTGTGACTCGGGGTGAAATATAGGATTTTTGTACAACACTTCCCGAAATGAACTATCTTGGGAAGGAGAATTTTTCACCTGGACAAAACAAGCAAGCATGCGCTAATAAAATATGTAGTAGACTAGATAGGGCTCTTGGAAATTTTGACTGGATGATGAACTGGAATATGTGCAGGTTGAGTATGACTAGCCAATGATCTATGACCACTCCCTCATGGTTCTTAAACTACACGGAGCACACCCCAGGTTAACAAGACTCTGTTCAAATTCTTTAATGTCCTAGCCGAGCATGAAGAATTATTTCCTATAGTCAATGAAGTGTGGAGACAACAAAAGGATTAATGGAGTATGAAGAATGTATGGCTTAATTTACGGGAACTCAAGCCATTGCTCAAGAATCTGAATAACAGAGAATTCAAGAATGTGAGGCTATAAATTTACAATGCTAGGACATAGTTGAAGGTAGTCCAAGCACAACTTACTAGGCAATGTAGCGATAGGCTAATCAATGTAGAAAAGGCCCTCCTCCAGAATCTAGAAAAGTGGTCTTTGATAAAAGATAACATTGTGAAGAAGAAGTTTAGAGCAAGGTGGATTAAGCTTGGAGATTCCAACACCAAGTATTTCTCTATTGTTATGAAGGAAAATATTCCAACACCAAGTATTTCTCTATTGTTATGAAGGAAAGGACCCAAAGAAAACAAATATCCAAAATTATGGTGCTGTCAGGAGCAAAGCTTACCCTACCTGGAGATATACAGAGAGAAATTATAGATTTCTACATGAGTATTATAGGTTCAACAACCATTGTTTACTATAAATAGACAAATTGGTGATAAGAAAAGGACCTACACTTACTATAGCGCAACAAACTAGCCTATGTACCGAAGTCACTGATCAAGAGATTCTAGACAACCTCCATGGTATTGATGATGACAAGCACCTGGCATCGATGGTTTCAATGCATATTTCTTTAAATAAGCATGGGCCGTAATACATAATGATTTGATGTTAGTTGTTAAAGATTTCTTCCACACAGGAAGATTATACAAAGCCATCAGCTGCACTACCATAGCCTCTATCATCTGTGAAGCATAATCTGGATTCATTCCTGGGAGATGAATTGTTGACAATATCAGTCTAGATCATGATCTTATTAAAGCTTACACTAGAAAACACATTTCTGATCGATGCATGATTAAAATAGATCTCCAAAAGTCGTATGACTCAGTGGAGTGGATATACCTAGAGCAAATCCTAGAGAGCCTGGATTTTTACCTTAATTCAGAGGGTGGTTGATGCAATATATTAAGACTATTAACTATAGTGTGTTGATAAATAGGGAGACTACAAAGTCGCTCAATGCAGAAAAAGGACTAAGACAAGGAGACCTAATTTCCCTCTTTTTATACCTGAGTAGCATCTAAAAAGTCTCAAAGAGGAAAAAGCTTTTAGATTCCACTCAAGATGCTCCAAGATGGAATTACACACCAGAGCTTTGTTGAAGACCTACTCCAATTTGCAAGAGGAGACCTCCCATCTGTTACAGCCTTGTACAAATGCTTCCTCAAGTTCTCCCACGCCTTTGGTCTTCAGGAAATTATGAGCAAAAACTTTGTCTACTTTGGAGGAGTAACTTCAACTGAGAGGAACAAAATACTTCAACCTCTTGGAATTGAAATTGAAGACTTACCATTTAAATACTTGAAAATATTGTTGTCCACCAAAAAGACTACATTAGTGCTATGGCGACTTTTAATCCTTAAAATCATTATGAGGATCTCGTCATGGACAGTAAAGAAACTCTCATACGCTAGTAGAATACAGTTAGTTCAAACTATGATCTTTGGTATCCAAGCTTATCAGGCACAACTCTATATCTTACCAACAATCATTTTGAAAGTCATTGATGCCTATTGTAAGAGCTATGTGTGGTCGGGGACAAATGAAGTGACCAAAAAGACGTTAGTGGCTTGGGAGAAGTTATGCTCACATATGGCGTGCGGTGGACTCAATCTTAAAAACCTAACGTTGTGGAATAAGGTTACCATTGCTACAAATTGTTGGGACTTAACCAACAAGAAAGATCGACTATGGATTAGTTGGGTTCATTCATACTATGTCAAAAATAAATGTGTCCTCACAATGGTCATTCCTAAGCAAGCAAGTGAGATGGTAAAACAAATTATTGGTACCAGAAGGATACTTCAAGATAGTCAGTAGTTAGAAGACTGGATAGAAGCATCATTAGACATATCTATTTCCAACTACTGAACACAAATGAATCAATAAGGTGGAAATGCATGATGTTCCAGAATGATAGAAGTCCAAAATCTAAGTTTACAATTTGGTTACACTTTCATGGGAGGATGCTAGCAGCTGATAGATTGATTAAATGAAGGATAAATGTGAAGCTAAGGTGTGGACTTTGGAGAACTAATGATGAAAGTAGAGATCATTTGTTCCTCTCATGCAGCTATACTCTTAACTTATTGGTGAGACTCATGCAATGGATTAAAAGACCAATGGTTACTGCTCAAGCCTAGAACAATATGTAGATTGAGCAATTCATAATAGGAAAGGGAGATCACACACTGCCAGACTTTTCATACTGAAGTAATCCATACCATCTGGATAGAGAGATACTAGAGAATTTTCAAAATGAGGAGCAAAGATGCCGAGAGTATAATCAAGGAAGTAGCCTACGTTTGTAATGTTAGATCTGCTCATGGAACTCAATTACTACTCCAAGAACTCCTACTTTAATTCATTGAGCTAGACAGTAAGATTAGGCTGTGTAAATAGCTTAGTATGATGATTTAGATAGCTAGTTTGTGTTTGAACTTTGTTATGATGTTGTAATGGACTCATGTGTGATTAACAAGATAAAGTTAATACCAAAAAATAGTATCATGTAAAGTAACTAACCAAACAATTATTTTTCTAGTGAGATGCTCTGGAATTAAGATGGAGTACAATGATTTTGTTGTAAAAGGACAAGGATAGTATCTATAGTTGCAATAACTACATGGGTATTAACATGTTAATACACATTATAAAAATTTAGGAGAGAGTGGTGCAGATGAGTTTCACGACCCAGACCGTCGTGATTTGCTCCCACACAAACCCTCCGGTGGGAGAACCATCACTACAACCCAAACAAACAAATTCTATGAAAACTAAGACATTTAAAAATACGGAAGTAGGTTTAAATGACTATAAAAATGGAGTCCCCATAAACTACAAGGTTTTAACAAACAACTAACCAAACTAATGCAGAAGAATAACCCCTAGAACCTGAAAGTCATTGTATCAAAACTCTACTAACGACAAGTCTAAGAATAAGGGATACAACCCTGAATCTAAACAAAACACCTTAAACAAATAGCCTAAGTCCGAAAAGGGTGGACTTAAACAAGAAAGATCCATGACAGCCTAAAAGAACTGACTCACCCTTGAATCCAGTCAGGCTCAATAGTCACCTAGCTGAGGTTTATCAATAGCCGCCTGAAGATGCCTTGTACTCAACAAAGAACAAGCAAGTGCAGTATCAGTACACAACCACAGTGTACTGGTAGTATCATACGGCTACAGGGGCGGATCTATTAAGGGGTGTGGGGGTGCCACGCCACCCTCGAACTTCGACGGAAACTCTATATATACATAGGTATATATATAATATTTATATAAATATAAAGCGTGCCACCCAGAGAACAAAATTGGCTTGTGGTGCCATGGTAGGAGGGCAACTTTAGAAGGCTGATGTTGCGGGTTTGAATCCCATTTGTACCTATTTTTTTGAGAAATTTGTTGCATACGTTTTTTAAGAAAAAATAAGGGCTCCAAGCACGCTCTTTTAAGGAAAAACAGCTGGCACATTTTTATTTTTTTTTATAATTGTTAATCGATAAGTCTATTTGGCACCCACAGACTCTAAATCATAGATCCGCCACTGTGCGGCTATCCCAATAAGTGAAACACATGCAAGTAACCACAACATTATAAAACAGGCATATACCGAACATATACAATATTAGTCATCTTTTCAGGATCAATGTAGCATCCCACATTCTCAATAATACACATTGGTTATCAATTTAGAGCAACATACATTCTTCCAATATCAATCATCATTAGATATGAACGTAATCATCACAAATAAATACACAACACAATTTAATGGTCCTCTCATGGAACCCAATTCAATGGTCCTCTCATGGAACCTACATCCAAATGTGGTACCCGATCCAATGTTTATGTTGGAACGTGACAACTGATCCCATATTTATACCAGAACGTGGGAATCGATCTCATAGTTATGCCGAAACGTGGCAACCGATCCAAGTTAGTGTATCGGAACGCAACACCCGATCCATTCAACAAATCACAATCACAATATATATTCTCACAATCATACAACAAGAGGTGATTCATGGCATACAATTATTCAATTATCCTCATTTACGATTAGGGTGATCAATAATGCAATATTCGCATACATACATGTATTATAATGAGCAATTTCAAACATATATCACACCAACATGAAATCACAACCATCACCTACCTCGAATCCAAGCTTGAATCCCCCAAGGCACTTGAATTTTCCCTTTCCGGATTCTTCCCGCTTGTTCGTGGTCTAAAAACATACAAGTAACGCAAGGATCAATAAACGAGGCCAAATTACCCAAATTATAATCAATATTATCAACCCTAGGTCAAACCCTTGATCCCCATACCCATATAAGGGTTTCTTCCACCATAAATCACATATCAAAACCCTTCCCCATCGATAATTACCCAAGAAACTAAGTTCTACAAATCGAAAAGCGGATTCGGGGAGTAAAAACCTTACCTTTAGCCTCAAGAATGGTGGAAAACTGTCAAGAAAACTCTGGGGTCGTTCCTTAGCTCTCAAAGTCAAAAAGTGCGGCATAAAACGTTTTTGGGGTTTTATTTCCGACTTAAGTCGCGTCTGTCCCGCTATGGCAGCACTCATCCTGCTACAGCGGCCCCGCCCTGGCGACAGAAATCCTGCCCCAACAGCTTGCACGGAATCAGTGAGCTATTTTAATAATTCCAAGACCCCCAACACACCTTTAACCAACGACGCTCATAAAATACCGTTTACGCTAAGATCGATTTTGGGAGTTCTACTCACCCGAATTCAATTTCGTAAAGTCGTACAGATTTCTTAACGACTTATCTAACTACTCATGTAATCAAAATCATAATTAAACCATCCGATTGTTACCAGATTTCCCTACACCTAAATGACACTGATTTCGTCCAAATCTGGACTAGGTTAGGAAATTCCAAGTTACTACCAAAAGTTTTCTGACCCCCAATTCTTTCTCCATTGGCTTTTCCCTAACGACGGAATCAGGTCGTTACAATGAGGGTGATGAGGGGTGTGTCTATTTTTGAGAATCAGTTTGGATTCATGTTAGGGCGATCGACCACACAAGTCATACATCCTATGAAGAGACTATGAAAAATAAATAGGTACTTACATATGGTGTTTATTAACCTTGAGAAGGACAACGACAAAACTTTGAGGGAAGTATATTGTGGAGTTTCCCAAAGGCAAAATGCGTATCAATGGCCTATATTGGGAGATATGCGAAGGAGCTAAATTGAGGGTAAGAACGGTGGGAGAAAACTCAGAGCACTTTCTCATATGAGATGGAGTTACATTAGAGATCAACTCTTATCCATTTTTATTTGTCATGGTTGATGGATGAATTGTCACGAAACATTCAAAATGAGGTGTCGTGGTGTATGTTATTTGCGGATGACATAGTACTAATTGATGATTGATAAGACACACAATTAATACTACGCTAGAGGTGTGGAGAAGAAATTTGGAGACTAAAGGGTTCAAGCTGAGTAACATCAAGACAAAGTATGTGGAGTGCAAATTCAATGATGTGGTGTGTGAGGAAGGAATGGAAGTGAGGTTTCACACACAAATATCTAGGAGAGACAATTAATTCAAGTATCTTAGGTCTATAATCTAGAAAAGTGGGGACATAAATGATATCATGCATCGTATTGATGTGGCATGTATCAGATAAAGTGGAGGCTTGCCTTTGGAGTCTTGTGTTATAAAAAGTACCACTGAAACTCAAGGGTAAGCTCTATAGAGTGGTGGTTAGACCAGTATTGTGTTGGATTCGAAAGTGATTAGGGCGTCACGCGAAAGCTTACAATTGCAAATCATAAGGTGATAAATTAGATGACAAAAATTAATACTAAAAACATAATATTATTATATGAAAACTAATATAAAAGAAAAATATTAAAACTGTAAAGAGAAAAATCTCCCCATAAACAAGCTCTTAAATGTCTATTGGGTGGATTCTATTGTGTTGTGCTATGAGAATAGGGATCTTCAATTTATAGATCTCAAAAATTTTCCTCTAAGGAAAGAATAAACCAAATATGGAAGAGAATTAATTTTCCTTTCAGAAAAAGTTCGAGCATTTATGGTAATACTTTGACCTTTCTTTTAAGGAAAAAATAAACTTCAAATAAGGTAAGAAAATCAAGGCAAAACCCTAACACATTGTTGTATGGGACAGAGTATTGGCCAGTCAAAAACATCCATGTCTAGAAAATGCATGTTGTAGAGATGAGAATGTGAAGATGGATGTGTGCCCATACCGGGAGTGATAAGATTATAAATGAGGATATCCAAAATATAAAGTGGGAGAGATCTCTATAGTGGACAAGATGAGGGAAGCGAGACTGAGATGGTTTGGACATCTGAAGAGGAGATGCGCAGATGCACCAGTGATAATGTGTGAAAGGTTGGTTATAGAGGGTATGAAGAGAGCCAGAGGTAAGCCGAAGAATTATTGGAGAGAGGTGATAAAACATGATATGACGCAACTTCATATTACCGTGGACATACGTGACCTTAGATAGGATGGTGATGAGGACATGCATTAGGGTAGAATGTTAGTAGGTGGTGTAGTGTTGCCTTGCTGAGGGTGACTGGTATTTTTCATGGTACTAGTTGTATTATTATAGTTTTTTTCTATCGTTGTTTATAATTATTTGTAATAATCTATCCTTATATCTTATTTACTGTGTTCGATTATCACAATATTTTATTATTGTTTTCAATTTCTTTCAAGTAAACTTTACATTGTTACCTTGTTGCTTGCTATATTCCCTTCACTATCTACCTGGACTTGTTGCGCTTGAGCTGAGGGCCTTTTGAAAACAATATCTCTACCTTCACGAGGTAGTGATAAGATCTATGTACATTCTACTTTCTTCAGATTTCACTCGTAGAGTTTCAATGAATATGTTGTTGTTAGTATATCACCGTCATGGGTATGAATTTGGAGTGTCCTCAATAACGGGGATTGGAAAAGGAAACTTGAATGAAAAATTAAAGGGAAATCACAACAATATTTTATCTTTGGTTTGGCATTTTCTGACCAGAAAAGTTAAAATCAATTTTAAGAAGAGACATTCAAGTCCTGCCTGCAAATCTCCCTGAAAATCACCTTATTATTAGTAAATGGAAGGAACTTTGTAGGGTTTCTTCGGCTTTGCTGACAAACTAAATTAATAAATTATTATATACTGCAGAACTTTTTAACAGGATGATTAATTACCGAATAATTATATTTATTAAGAAATGTTCTCGATCTTTGTATCAAAATTTTGTTACACGGTATATAATTTAAAATAAATTTTCTGTAAAGTAGGCAAGATTTGTTTCAATAATATTTCCTAATTAATAAGAGATTAATTAGGTAATGATCTATGTAACACCAAAGATTAGTTGTCTTATACCTAAAAAATGAAGCTAGTCTCAATATTCAATAACTTGAAATGGAAATGAATTATTAACTAATGCGAGTCTAAACAATCTAACTTCGTCGTAGTATTTTAATCTTATTCGAACAATGTATTATTCTAGACTCCAGACAGTTATGATTGATCAACCTTATTCAAATTCATCAATCAAAAATCTTATTTATCAAATAATTTTTCTGATAAAAGAGAAAATTTATTTCATTACACGGGAAAAATTGTCTTTAATATTTTAAGATAGTAATAATTAGTACTATACTATTAAAAAAAAAAATTCATGCAAGAGAGACCAAATTAAAAGAATCTTTGTGATAATTTATAACATGCTTGTGAGACCAATAATGGAAGTAACTCTCTTTATTATTAAAATAAGATAAGGCTGCAAAGCAGAAATGTTTTGTTTAACCCCATAAACTTGATTTTTTGCTAATCACTTTCCATCAAATGATTAATCTATTTCTTTAGGGTATCTTTCCATACCAGAACTCCACTACTCCATTTAACTTTTTCCTGTTTATTTGATATTTTTTTAGAATAAGAAGCAAATTAAAGTCCTATCATTCATTGAGTCTAGTCATAATCTCACCTATTAATGCCAACCTGGGATTCTTTTGATGTCCCCCTTAATTTAATCATTATATTTTTATTAATCAATTAACTTTACTTTTTGTTTTTTCAATTACCACTCTGTCAAAATAGACTGACCGAAGCTTCTGTTTCAGGCTAATAATCAGCAGAAAAAGAAGTTTAATTTCTGTGCTCTATTACCGAGGTAATTTCAATACGTATTTGTGTTCGGATTGTGTCACAGCTTATATTTGACTCATTGGGTCTCAAGAATTTTACGAATCTCTTTAACATATATGTATAGAGTTCGAATTAAAATTATCAGGTTCAAACGAGTTCATATTTCATTACATCTGCTTTAGCTCGGTCTAGGGGTAAAGCTAGCAAGGGCGGAGGGGTCCCCTTTAGCAGGAAATTACATTGTTGGTAAATAATTAAAATTTAATCAGGAATTTTACCACTGATTCTTTAAAGAATTTAGAAAGGGGTTAGGAGCCTCACCATTACAGCTGGTTACTACATACCTAAATAATCATAACTAACAGATTTAATTGCTCTATAATTTCACATCAACCATAATCGAATCTTTCAGAAGATTTGAGTATGAGATTACTCAGTGAACTGAACACTAATAGACAATGTCAATGAAAATGAAAGCTGATAATAACATCTTAATTTCTCATTTATTTACAAAGAAAATTACATGTGCTCTTTGCACCCAAATGTGAAATGACTCTTGGATCTTAATATTATTATACAATAAATACTCATCACTTAGCAAAACAAAAAATTAGTACAATTAATTATACAAATTAAATTTAGCTAATATTGTCAATTAGTAGTAGTAATTTCTGAAGAAAATTAAACTATAAAATCTCTTCCTATATACAGAAGTCTCTTTCTTTTAATAATTGTAGACAAATGAATGGTGATGACTACATCTCAATTTTCATGTGAGACGTTTGATGAGGCCCTGCATCAAAAGATTAAGAAAACACACTCATCAATTCATAATCAACTTATATTTTTGACAATTTTAATCACCATCCTGTCAAAAACAGAAAAAAAAAAAATCGTCGTGATCCCTCTTCTTACCTTGTGATTGCAGTGTCATATCCTTGTTGGGGTTTTGGCTAAATCCCATCTGCACAAAACTTTGCAGGTCATCCTCGCATATTGCAGGGAACTGGAGAAATGAAGTTGTTAAAACCAAATTACATGATGAAAAATGTTTGGTTAATACACTGATAATGTAAAATCTTGTGTCCGTATAAATAAGTTAAATCTTGAATTATTATTACCTGATTAAGATATTCAGCAAATCCATCAAGGGGAGGCAATTGCATTCCTAGGCTGCGGCATAGTGAGTTATCTAACGTGTCCACTGAGCATCGACTTAGTGCCCCATTAGGAATATCGCTCCGGCCTTGTTGGTAAGAAGATGATGTTTTATCTACTGGGAAAACAGGATGGGGCAGAGAGCCATTTGGTTGGCATATCTGAAAGAACACAAGATATTGTTTTAGAACGTCACGTAAAAGAACGGGTCGTTTCATTGACATGAATCATGATACACTTACATCCTTGGAAAGGGGGAAATCCAAATTTGGGTTCACTGTTGCCAACTTCATGGATAGGAACTATAAAATGTTGCAGACAGAAGAATTAGCTGATGAATTACGACACATATTATAGAATGCGTGATTAGGGAAATTGTGATTTACCTCGACTTGTCGTTGGAGTGACTGTACATAATTTATAATTTCATCAAGCATTAGTGCTTTTCCTGTCACCTGGTACACAAATTAATCAATCCGTGTTAGAAGCAGGACTGGTTATGAATCGATAAACCAGAAAGGGAAAAATTGTTGATGCATTTCAGCTAACCTTATTACAGCCTGGTACAAGATCTTGTAACAGCTTCATTCTTTCACTAATCTTCTCTCGTCTCACCTAATTAAATGGGAAAAGAAGATTGTTAATACAAGGATATATGGGGTTTGAAACAACAAAGTGATTGTTAATGCTTACTCTTTCTGCTAGACTATGGCTATCAGTAGCTTGTCCTCTCCTTGCCCTAACATGAATATAGTCCTTTGGTGGTTCAGGAGGCTTTTGATTTTCCATAACTTGTTTTTGGGTTTCATCATCCTTTGATTCCTCCATGTTAACTTCTATCCCAGTACTTTCTACTTGTTTACATCGCTTTCCTCTTGCATTATCATCAGCTTCACCTCCCTGAAATGAAATTTTGATTAAGCACTAATAACATTTACTTAATCTCTTTTTCACTGACATAATAATCCTTACCCTGTTTCCATTAGCTCCTTGAGTTGGAGAATCTTCCTTTGAATTTCCTCTAGAAACTGTTTTTCTTTTTCTAGAACTAGAATTCAATTCAGTTGGAAGTTTTGACCCTGTTTCCCCACTTGGCTCTGAAGCAGACTCATTAGAGTTATTGGCCATCATTTCCATCCGGGTTTGACCCGAATTCTTGATTTGCAAAGGGGATCCACCTTGCTTGAGAGAAGGGCTACTCGAAACTCTAGGCAACTTTCCATTCCCCAATGGTTGAGCAGATCTATGTGATAATTCCGTATTGTTCAACCCCAACGGACTCGTTCTGCCGTTGAAACTACTGCTCCCAAAACAAGAAAATTTAGCAGCTCTTTGAGCAAAACTTGGATCAGCAGGCAATGGAGGAGGAAGTGAACTTCCCAAATTGGGTATATTATCTTTTCCCATCATGGGTATGTGTAGTTTCGGTGGAGAGTTTACAGGTCTACTATAACACGAATTGTTACTGTTATTGTGCAAATTATTGAATACCGGTTGAGGGGAACGTTTCCCAACCAACTCAGCAGGGGAAGAAGATACAATTGAGTTCAAAGTTGAGTCAAATTGGTTAAATTGAGCTGTTGAATGGTCCCAGTTGGGGTTAAATAAGCAATCAGAAGATTGCCCTGAATGTAAGGGATTCCAAGAAGGGAATGCCATAGTAGGTTCAAACTGAAGGGCTGGATTAGGGATTCCGCCATTCATGAAGTACTCTTTCTCCATGGATAATGATAGATTAAATTGAAGTTCAAAAATATCAACAAGAAGAAGAAAAAAGGGAGGGGGAGGGAAAGAAAACTAAAGAGAGAGGAAGTTATATAGGAGAAAGTTTGTTTTGACCTTTATTTGTTTGTATATTTATTTAAATTTAATGGAAGAAGAAATGGTGGGGTAGTAGTAGGGGCTTTAGCCGGAAAAAGCGGAAAGTAGGGTGAATTGCCGGGCCTTCAACGTCGCCGGACCACCGATTTACTCTATTATTTTACCACCTTTTCCTTCATCAGACCTCTCCTCCTGTACTTACGTGGTGTCCAGTATAGGTTCACGGGAACTAAGTAACTTTCGAAATATTTTTATAATTAAATTAAAGTCATGATAAAAAGTTCATAAATTTTAAATTATGAATATATGTTTTACGTCTAGTCTATAATATATATTACCATAAACTTGAAATAATACTTCGAGAAATAACCAAGTTTCAAACACGATGCTATACCAATTTCTGATTCTCTGTTACCCAATTCGTTTAATTTTATATGAGTTAGTTGGATTTGATATGGAGTTTAAAAAGAAATAAAGACTTTTGAAATTTATGGTCTAAAATAAGTGACTTATATTTGTGTGGGTTTAACTCATTTCATTAAAAGTAAAATAAATATTTTAAAGTTAAATTGTTACTTGATAAAAAAATGTATCATTTTTTTGAACGGATTAAAAATGAAAGTAAGCTATAATATAAATCGAGATAGAGAGATATATTTTTTGGTTTGTTTTCCTCGTGTATTTACAAATTGAAAGTTTCTACATGACTTTGTAGAAGATTAAGGGTCTGCTTGAATTATATTAGACAAATAAGAAACATTATAAATGATATTAAAAATTAAATATTAAAGATCTATATTGTCTTTTAAATATATATTAATTAATAAACAAATGTTATTAACTAATATTATGAAAAAAATAATTGAATTATATTTTTCAAATTAGTATATTTCAATTGAATTAATCATAAAACTAAAAGTACAAGATTTCTATGAACATCATGAAATACATATTTGATAAAAAGATTAAAATTATAATAAAATGTCATAAATTATTAAAATATTTGACAAAAATATAATCTATCAAAGTTTAATTAAAAAATAAATGACTTGCAATGTGAAATCTCAAGTCAATACTACTAAAACAAATGAAACTGAAAATATAACATAAGTTCTAAATTCAAAACAAAAATTTAACATAATACTTTTATGTTAAATTTCAACATAACATACATGAATATGATTTAAGAGAAAAGGAAAATGTAAGTCTATAACCTTACTCAACAATTAATTCTACTTTAGTTTAAAAATTATAATACTAACAAAATTATGCTAATGAAAAAAATAAACATGCCATAAAAAATAGATGATACAAAAAGTTGCATGAAATCACGTGAAGAAAATGTTGAGAATGAGAAAGAAATGAAATATAAATAATATAAAATCAAAATCAAAATTTTTAGAATAATAAAAATAAAAAAAGAATTTAAAATAATAGAAATAAAAATAAACTAAAACGAAAAAATAAAAAATATAAATAAAAAATAATAAATTTGTAATTACACCATGTAAATTGGAATTATCAACATTTCACAACTCCTTCCTGAGAAATAGATAGTGTAATTATCTCCTGTCAATTCCATTCAATTACTTGCTGACCAAATAATTACATGACTAATCAAACACACCAGATAATATAATTATACGAAATCTAATTACCAGAGTGACTTTCCAAACAACCCTAAATGAAAAGCTGAAATTGTGATTGTTAATTGTTAAGTAAATAAAGCACGTCACCGCACATTACTTTTGATTTTGTTATGATAAAATGGAAAACAAAAGTGTTTGGAAAAGTGATGTGGTTTTGCATAATGTTTGAAAAGCTTACAAATGTGAAAATTATGGTGGTATAATTAAAAACAGAAATTAGTAGGACCTTAAATTTGAAGTACATAGACGAATATCTTCTTTTATTTGGGAAAATTACGCTCTAGATTTACTTGAAATTATTTACACCACATAATTTAATATAAAATATTTTATAACATTATATTAGGTTCAGTTTATATTTGGGTATAAATACTTTTATACATTATTATACATTTTTATACAAGGTTGATACATTATATATACTATTTTTTTCAGGTATGATATTGCATATTAGACTACATGGCGTAATACTTTAAGTTGGATAGTATATTTTTGAAAATTTCTCTTTGATTTCCATAATAATTTATGTTAGTTATATTTACACGCCTTTTCACACTATTTTATGCATATTTGTATCATGTTTTAATTTCCATAATAATTTATGTTTGGTATATTTACACGTCTTTTCACACTATTTTATCCATATTTGTACCATGTTTTAATTAAAATGAATTCGTAATAAATACATATAATTTATGTTGATTATGATATATTTGGCTAATTCATGTTATTTTTGTGAAGGTAGTTGTTTTGGGGTAAAATGACATAAGAATTGAGGAAACTGATGTCGCCTAAAGTTCACTCTTAAATTGGAATTATAACGATTGATGTTAAAATATAGTAACCTAATTAGCAGTGGCGTAGCTACAGCCACTTTAGGATGTCCAACTGGATATCCTTCGTATGAAAATTACGTTGTATATATATTTCAAATTTTACATTTAATGGATATATATTTAAAGTTGGACATCCTTAACAAACTTATACCTTTGGCGCAGTGATAATGTGTGTCCATTTGAATGAAGGAGTTTCGAGTACTCCAAATAGCACAATATTTTTTTGTTTTATTTTGACAGTCACACACCACACACCACACACCATTATTCTTGAACACCCTTAATAAAAAAATTGGCTCCATCACCGCTAATTAGGTCGAGGTCGAATTCCACAAATATCATTGTTATAGATCTTTATAATTTACTGATAATACTATATTTGTAACTACTATTGAGGTTGAGAATTAAGTGGGAAACTATTAATTACTTTAACATTTGAATTTTGATTAATAATAAAAGATGAACTAAGGTTACACTTATAAGATGTCAAAACTCAAACAGATAAATTACTATCAACTTATTCAGTTGTGTTCATTGTGCAAAACTGACGAATTTATATGTCTCCTAAAATTTCTCGACCAAATTAAGAGAATATCGATTGTCAACACTTGGGTGTCGAATTAATTTGATCATTCATCAAAAGTCTTAGTTTAGTTATTCTATCTTATCTCTAGATCAAGCTATTAGATGGAGGTTGGTAGATCCAAAATCCCTCTTAATGAACCTTTTTCCTATTCTTAACTTCTTTTGTCAAGCAAGTCATAATACGAATGAGTTCTTAATGTTTGTAATCATTAAAAAAATAATCAATACGAAAGAACCTCAATACACAATGATCACCCCTTCAAGATAAGATTTTAATGTAAAAAGAATGTATTATCATCATTCCTACTCTAAGTTTCGTAACCCTAATTATGAGTTTAGCTACTCAATACTAATTGTAAGCAATAACAATTATAATTTAAACTATTAAAGAACATTAATGTAAATGAAAGTAAACAACACATTTGATTAATGCAACTCTTGCAAGAGAATATTGTTCATTCCACAATATTCTACTAAGAATCCATGACAAATCCTAAAAGTTGAAGAACAATGGATCTTCTATGTTATGAGTAATCCCTAACTTCTATAACTAATTCGTATTTTTTTACTAATAATCTGTTACCTTTAAAACGCCACCTTAATGACATATATATAACAACATGGTCAGAATTCAAATTCGAATTAAACTCTATTTTAACTTTGGTCAACTTCAGTCCGACAATACTAGGGGATGCGGTGCAGACCACATTGTGTAACACAAGAAGTTGCAGTGTGGGTTCCATCTCATACTCCAGCCTCCTTCGTATTTCGCAAAATAGTCTCAAAAAAATTAAGTCTTTAAATCTTGGTCTGAGACAGGTGAGGCACGAGGTCCAACGCAGTGTAGGCAACCTCGCACCACAAACTCCTTTTCTACAACTTATTTGGCTGCATTTTAGTTTGAAACACTTTGTTTTGCACTCTTATTCATTTTTTTTAGTGTTTTCTTGTTGCTTTTAGCCTAAAATAATCCAAATCATATCTATTAGTGTATCACAATAAATATTCAATAAAAATATGGATATTCATAAGATTATACTCAGAACTTAATTAAATTATGGATAAAATTTGATATTTAGATGCATAAATACACCCAGATCACCACCACATACTTAGAGATTTTGTTCATTCCGAACAATTCATTTTATTCACGTCAATGCTAATTGGACAAGATTACTTACAAATTTGATTTATATAAACACTTTAATCATGATTATATTCGAGATTTACTCATTCAAGAACAATTTTTTACCTCCAGACTTCTTACAAACATCATCACTTCTAGATTGACTCTTTATTTATGACATATATAGGGTCAACATGCTAAGATGTAATTACTGCAGTCACTAAATTACCAGTTCTAACTATTAAGTTCACTCATTATCAAAGAATTGTTCTTTTGTTGTACTTTTTCAGCTTTAAAAAGGTGCCTTTTACACTTACATGCTTTACTTTCAGTTGAGTTAGTTTTAGTTCCCTTGCAACATATGTATTTCAGTTAGTCGATTTTTCATTCCACTATTTTACATACTGTATATTTCATATACTGGCGTCATTCAATGCTACATCATCTTATTATGCAAATACATGTGTCCAGGATCGACAATAAGCACTTCGTTGATATCTTCCCTCTATCAGTTTTTGGTGAGACAACCCTGATTTCAGAGGGCTCATTTTCATTTATGTATTTTAGTTTTATTAGACACTTGGTTATTAATCAGATAGTTGTGGGTCTTATCTCAGCACATATCTCAATTTAATAGAAGCTTCATGGACAAGTTAGTGATTAACTCAGTATTTAATATTCAAATATTTAGAATATTATTACTATTTATATTCAGAGTTATTTTCAGACTTGAGCACAAGTACAATTGAGACTTTTTAAGTTTGATTAAATCATTCTAGATGTGCATCATTTTATGCTTCCACATAAGTGTTTAGTCATGTGCTTAGTAGTCAGCTAGGTCAAGTGTTGTCTTGGGACCAACAATGGTTACCAAGTGTCGTCCACGCTTAGGGCATGAAAAACATGGTATCAGAGCATAGAGTTCAAGTGTTCTAGAATGTCTATGAATCTGTGTCTAGTAGAGTCCATCTTATAGGTGTAAAATGCATTACATCTATAATAGAGAGGTTACAGAACATTAGAAAGTACTACCATTCATTCATATTCTGGTTCATGTGATAAAGCTTAACTCTATCAAAGTTTCTTCTAACTCGTGCATTAGCGTATTTAAGATCATGCCTCCAAAATGTAATATCGGTCAAAGAAATGTCGCATGCACTAAGGTTCCCACCGAAACCAATGCAAGCAATCTTCCTCCACCTACTAGAATGCAGACCCTAAACGGAGCTCACTCGACAAATTAGGGTGAAAGTGTTAGGGTTCAATTTGTGCCCGTTAACATAGTCCAGGTTTCACAACCATATGATGCTTGGTGTCCTTCTACTAATTTTGAGGCATAGTTTACAATAGTGATTCAGATGCTCACTTAGTTGGTTGCTTTGAGTCAGGCTGTAAGATCACTACAATCACTAACTCTAGTTCACAAGAATTTCCAGTCGTGACAAGAATAAGGGACTTTTTCAGGATGAACCCACTAGTGTTAACAGGGCCCGAAGTAGAAGAGGATCCTAAAACTTTATTGATGAGATGTGAACGATTTTAAAGGTGATGCATGCTACTGAGATTGAGGAGTAAAACTCGTTACGTATCAACTCAAGGATGTTGTGAGCATTTGGTATAATCAGTGGGAGAAAGGCCTTGGTGAGGATGTTGATCTAGCTGTTGAGGAAGATTTTGAGGAAGTATTCCTGAACCATTTCTTTCTTCAAGAGCTGAGAGAGGCGAAGGTGGAAAAGTTCATGAATCTGAAGCAAGGTGGGATGAGTGTGAAAGAGTATGGTCTCAACTTCATTCAACTATCCTACTATGCTCCAGAGATGGTCCTAGATATGAGATCTAGGATAAGGAAATTTGTCTTTAGATTGGGAAAGACATGTTAAGAAGGAATGCAATGCTACATTATTGATTTTTTACATGGACATCTGTAGACTCATGGTACATGATCAATAGGTTGAGAAAGATAAAGCAGAAGGATAACAAAGAACACTAGAGTAAGAAGGCAGCATCAGCGGGTCATAAGCCCTATCAATAGAGAACCATAAATGGTAACAATTCTTTCTTCCATAAGAGGTCATCGGGACATGCACATTCATTAGCGAGTGCACATGTTGCACCGAGAACAGAAATGATCAGAGGTTTTAGACTAGTCAGAATTTCAAGGTGTAGGTTCCAGTCACAAGGTAGTGTGGCACAAAGATCTACTTGAAACCACCTTGTGTCAAGTGTGGTAGGCCCCACCAAGCAGAGTGCCGTGAAACAAGTGGATGTTATAAATGTAGGCATTTTGTTCACTTTCTAAGAGATTACCCAATCTGGAAGAAAGGTAATGCGGGCACTAGGGCCCTATCTTCATCATTAGCTCTAGTAGGTATGGTTTCCCAAAAGGGTGCTACATCAGGAACAAGTGAAGGTTCAAACCTTCTGTATCCTATGTCTGGTTGGCATGATCATGAAAACTCTCCAGATGTCGTTATTGGTATTCTAAAAGTCTTCTGCTTAGATGTTTATGCTTTGATTGATCCAAGTGTTAGTTTATATTTTGTGACTCTTTATATAGCCATGAAATTTGGGATTGGCCCTAACAACTTCTAGAACTTATAGTGTTTCTATTATTGTTAGTGAGTCTATTCTTTCTAAGAGAATCTATAGAATTTGCACCATTTCAACTCATCATAAAGACACCACAACTGACTTATTTGAGTTAGATATGGTGGATTTTGATGTCATTCTAGGCATGGACTATTATATGTTTGTTATGCCTCAATTGATTGTAGGACTCTAATCGTAAAGTTTCAGTTTCCAAGTGAGTCAGTACTAGTATGGAAAGGTAGTTTAGGAGTGCCTGCATGTCATTTCATCTCATATATTAAGACTAGAAAGTTAGTTTCCAAGGGGTGTATCTACCACATAGTCAGTGTTAAAGATTCTAGTGTTGAGACCTCACCCCTTCAGTCAATTCCTATCGTGAATGAGCTTCAGAAGTCTTTCCTGACAATCTCCCAAAGCCCTCCCGGCAGAGAGATAGACTTTTAGATTGGTTTCCTTTTAGATGATCAACCTATTATTATTACTGCATATAGAATAGCCCCATATATTTGAAAAGTTAAAAGAGCAGTCGAAGGATCTCCTTGATAAAGATTTCATCAGACTTAGTGTCTCACCTAGGGGTGCCCTTATTACGACCCACAATATACCCTAGGCGTGACATGACGTATAAGACACCGAGAGGCCCTACACAAGCCATTTGACATACATATAACACAACATAATAGACAAAAGTAGAAAATCTTATATGATAAAAGAGTTTGGCATAAAAGTAGAAGTCCACTCATAGTCTTGACAAGTCAATCTAATACATCAAATGAATGGTTGGGACGTAACCCATACACCATATACAAGTCGCAAAAGTAAATGGCATTAACAAGTAAATTCTTCATGGCCTTGCCCTCGAAGTATGAGGACTCACCAATCCAAAGAAATAGGTTGTAATCTGTATCTAGCCACGAATGGGAGGAAAGGAATCATCGAACCCTACATTATGAGACAATGTAGGCACAAGTATATATTAGTACATGAAATGTAATATGTATGAGGGATATGCATAAGAATGTAAAAATAACCATATGGGGACATAATGGAAAACATGATATACATGGCCAATGTAAAACATAGTAAAACCTTTAAGGAAGAATCATAAATTATGAACATGGTCAATGCATCTTAAAATCATAGTGAAAATCCTCATAAAACCTTTGAATATAAACTTAGTTCGTTTTGTAGGATATTTTCTTTAACCGACAATAGACCATGCTAGCTTTAACATGGAATTCTATGTAACTCCCACACCGAGAAGGGAGAGTCTACTTGTCACGATAGAACTCTCTATCATTCATTCATATGCTATTTGTGTATCCACTAGCTAGGTTATTCAAGACAATCCTTTGGGGGAATATAGTTTGGAACTAGAGGTTACTACTAAAGACTACCTTATTTAAGCCTCCATCTCAAGTTCTCTCGGTTCTAAGTAAAAATCCCAACAGCATAGTCATATTCATAAACATATCATCATACATAGAATAGTACAATTAAGTTATCAATCGAATCTTAAATCATCATAAAGTAGCTTCTTAAATCATGAATCATGCATGTGTGAGAAAACCTTTCACCAAGTCATGATTTCTTAATATGTGAGAAAAACTTTGACAATTTCATTGATGCTTGTATTAAAGCAACCTTAATTCATAAAATATTGTTTCATAAATCATGCATGGCTTTCATAAATCATCATTCATAAGCTTATAGCTTCCTTCATAAATCCATATATTCATAAATTCATAATCAAAATAATAAATAATGCACAAACTTTGTAGAAATCAAACATAAATCATGTAGTTTAAAACGTGCATAGGAAGATTTATATTGAACAATTAAATCAATATCAAGTAGGACCCATGGAGATTACATGAAACCCTAAGCAATTAAGGTGAATTTGAATTTGGAGAATTGAGATATTTTGGGACTTAATGGATGAATAGAACCCATTTATGAATTATCATATACATTGATAAACAAATCCCAAAAGCAATGGAGAAAAAAGATACTCGAAGCTTGAAACCCTAGATTTTTTCTTGAACTTGAGAGAGAATTGGAGAAGATGAATATGTATGTGAATTGAGGATTTGAGAGAATGAGAGGGTTTGGATAGAATTAGAAATTGAAAATAAGTTATAGGAGTAGCTATAGGTCCAAAATAACATAATATAAGGGTTAACTAGGTAGGAAAAATACCAAAACACCCTTCATTAAAAGCTTTTAGATAGGCTTACGGTTTCGACCTATGGTCCGTAGAACTTTCTACTGTCCGAACTGGTCAACCGTAGAATCAACTTCAGAAATCCAAAAATTCAATCATTTCCCATGAGACCTTTTTACGATTTGTCGTTCATTCTACGGTCCGTAGACCCCATATGTAGTCCTCAACTTTGAGTGCAAAATTTCACTAAGTGTAGAACCTTTCTACAAAACCATCTTACGGCCCATCAAACCTCCTATGGCTCATCCTGACTACTCGTAGGTCAAACTTAAAAAAATTGAAATTCCCAAATCTCAACTTAGTTCCTACGGATGTCATCTACGACTCATAGATGTTTCTAGAAATTGTAGATGGGTCTCGTAGACCCGAGGCAATAGCTAAAATGAAACCTTCCCTTTCCAAATTTGACTTTCCAATTTCTGAGGTGTTACAACTTATGTCCTTTTTGTGTGAAAGAAAGATGGTTCCCTTAGGATGTGTATCGACTATCGTCAGTTGAACAAGGTCACCATAAAGGATAAGTATCCCCATAATGACTTGTTCAACCAACTTCAGGATACTACTTGTTTCTCTAAGATAAACCTCAGATCCGGCTATCATTAGTAGAAAGTGAGAGAAAGTGACATCCCAAAAATGACCTTCAGGACTTGTTATGATCACTTTGAGTTCCTTGATATGTCCTTCAGTTTGACTAATATTCCTATAGCATTTATGGATCTTAGGAACAGAGTCATTAAACAGTACTTGGATAGGTTATTATTGTATTCATCAACGACATCCATATCTACTTCAGAAGTGAGGAGGATCATGCCAATCACCTCTGAATATTTCTCCAAACTCTCATAGGACCGTGAGTTGTTCACCAATATTTCAAATTGTGAATTTTAACTTAAGTCTGGTTTTCCAAGGTCATATCATTTCTAGTGAAGGTATCCAGGCTAACTCGTAGAAAATAGAGGCAGTGAAGAACTTACCCAGACTCACATCCCCAACTGATATTAGGAGTTATTGATTTGGTTGATTATTATAGAAGGTTTATAGAAATAGTTTCATCGCTTTCTTATCCTTTGACTAAGTTGACTAAAAAGAAAACGAAGTTTGAATTGTTTGAAGCTTATGAGAAGATCTTTCAGCAGTTTAAAACTCACTTAATTTATGTGTTAGTGTTGGCCCTACCCGAGGATACAAAAGGTTTTGTTGTGTATTGTGATGCGTCCAGAGTGGTACTTGATTCTGTGTTGATGCAGAATGGTAAGGTTATATCATATGTTTTCAGGCAACTTAAAATCCATGAGTGAAATTATCTGACTTACGATCTCGAGTTGGTAGCGGTAGAATTTGCACTTAAGATATGACAACACTATCGCTATGGTGTTCATGTTAATGTGTTCACTGATCACAAGAGCCTCCAAACTGTCTTCAGTTAGAAAGAGTTGAACCTCATACAAACAACAATAGCTAGAGTTGCTTAAGGATTATGATATGAATATTTTGTACCATCAAAATAAGTCCAATATTGTTGTTGATGCCTTGAACAAACTATCCATGGCAGTACCGCTCGTGTGGAGGAGGGAAATAAGGAATTGTCCAAGGAAGTACATAGACTTGCACATTTGGGAGTGTGCCTTTTAGACTCGAATAAAAGTGGTGTTCTTGTCCAAAATGGAGCTGAATCATCCCAGTGACAAAACTGAAGGAGAAGTGGGACAAAGACCCCATCCTACTTCAGTTAAAGGGAGAAGTTCATAAACATAAGGTGATGGTTTTTGAACAAAGAGAGATATTGTGATAAAGTACCAAGGCAGGTTATGTGTTCCAAATATGGATGCTCTCAGAGATAGAATTATGATAGAGGCTCATAGTTCCAGGTATTCGATTCATCCAAGTTCTACCATGATGTACGATGACTTGAGAGAATTTTATTATGGAGTGGCATGAAGAGGGATATTGCAAATTTTGTGGCAATGTGTATGAATTGTCAATAGGTTAAAGTTGAACACCATAAGCTAGGTGGAATCAGGAATGAATCAAAATATAGCTCTCTCTGAGTGAAAGTTGGGAGATGATCAATATGAATTTTATTACTAGCTTACCGTGATCTCGTCGATAGCATGACTCAATTTGGATAATTGTAGATCAGATGTCCAAGTCGGTTCATTTCTTCCTGGTAAATACTACTAATTTAGTAGAGGATTACGCCACATTGTACATTCGTGAGAATGTCAGAGTCCATGGAGTTCGATTTTCCATTATTTCAGATAGGGGTTCTTGGTTCACCGCCTAATTTTGGAAGTCATTTCACAAAGGTTTGGGCTTGAAGGTGAATCTCAATACCGTTTTCCTCCCTCATATGGTCAAGCAGAGTGTACGTTTTAGACTCTAGAGGATATGTTGAGGGATTGTGTTATTGACTTCAAAGGCAATTGCGATGACACTTGCCCCTCATAGAGTTTGTGTACAATAATAGCTACCACTCCAGTTTTAAGATGGTTCCATATGAGGACCTTTATGGGTGAAGATGTAGATATCTGATTGGTTGATTCGAAGTTGGTGAAACAAAGTTGATTGGGCCAAACCTAGTTCACTAGACCTTGTAGAAAGTCAACACTATTCAAGAAAGGTTGAAGATTGTGCAATGCCGCCAAAAGTCTTATACTGATGTTAGGCATAGAGACTTAGAATTTGAGGTGAATTATTAGGTTTAATTGAAGGTTTCACCCATAAAGGGTGTCATGAGATTTGATAAGAAAGAGAAGATCACTCCCTGCTATATTGGCTCATACCATATTTCAAAAATGATTGGTAAAATTAGCTTATGAGTTAGATCTACCAATAGAATTAGTGGCGGTCCATCCTATGTTTCACATATCCATGCTTAAGAAGTTCATAGGTGATCGATCATTCACTCATTGTGTCCACAAAAAGTATTGGTGTGAAGGATAGCTTGTCTTATAAAGGATTCTAGTTTAGATCTTTGATAGACATGTTCACAAGTTGAGGACTAAAGAGGTTGCGCAAAGTTCTATGGAGGAGCCAGTTTATTAAAGAGGCTACATGGGAAGCCGAAGAGGATATGAAATATAGATGCCTTCAT
Source organism: Solanum verrucosum (assembly GCF_900185275.1). Classification (NCBI taxonomy): domain Eukaryota; kingdom Viridiplantae; phylum Streptophyta; class Magnoliopsida; order Solanales; family Solanaceae; genus Solanum; species Solanum verrucosum. The sequence goes on from NW_026020215.1 coordinate 816,340, forward strand.
CTGTTCGTCCCTCCTAGTTATGATATTAGAGGTAATAGTCCTTTCATTATTCAGGTTCAATATCTCAACTTGTGTATGAGTCTTTCAGTTTCTGCATTGTATTCGTGTCTTGTGTGTTTTCCTAGTTTGGTCATCATTCGAGGAAGAATGATACCAACATATATATATTGTAAGACCTCAGAAAAATTACAAGTTCAGATCAAACCCGAAAAATCTAGAAAAAATTTAGAGTCTGCAAATTTTTTGTTTTTTTGAGCACATCTACGGACCATAAAAGGATCTATGGACCGTAGATGGTCTCATAGATCAAACTACTGAGACTTTAGTTTAAAGTATGGATTTTATGAACCATTCTACATCCCGTAAAAGGATCTATAGACCGTAGAGTGTCTAATGAAACAAAAGGAATTAAGTTTCATTTTACAAAACCTTCAACAATCTGAATAAGGATCTAAGAACCATAGATATGGATGCAAAAGGGTTTACAACCCGTAAAAGCATCAGTTAGCCAAAACATCGGAAAATCTTGCATGTCTTCTAGTATGACTTCTATAGCCCATAGAAGGCCCTCGTAGGCGACTCTATCATTTTTTTTAGAAGGGCTATTTAAGTCTTTCCTTACCCCCTTCTAAGCGTAAACCCCAATCTTTGGGACCCAATTAAGGTCCTTATCATTATTATGCGTCCAAATTACTCTCATAATCTTTTCCAAAATTTAGAACAAGAGTCAAGAAGTAAACCTACGATTTCAAGAATCTCCATCAAATTTTTCAAGAACTCTTGTTCTCCGAGGTATTTAAGCTATCATAGTGATGAAGTAAGTCCTTCCTCATGCCCTACATCTAGAATGTAGTTAGTGAGATTAGAACAAAGTGTTTTACCCAAGTTTTATGAATTTGAACTGACTTTACTTCCATATCATTGATTTCTGAATCTTATCATTGAGATTGTAGTTCTCCATGTATTCTGATCTTTGATTGTTGTTCATGCCTATTTTATAACATGAACCCTAATTAACAAGGAATTGTTAGAAAGCTTTTGTAATTTTACTTTCATGTAATGTTGCAGACTCAAAGTATGTTTCAAGTATTTAAGCTATCATTTAAGACGATTTTTAAGGAAACATTAAGCATTCTAAATTTATTATTTTCACTGTAAGATCATAAATAGTTTTAAAGAAAGCATCATCGGTTTTAGAAAGAAATTTCAGTCAAAGAAAAGTTTAGTATGATTTCAAAGAAGTGATTTTGATTATTAACTCAATACAAAGCACCGAGTTGGATAATGGTTTAGATAACCCAAACTCCCTAACGCCGCAACCATAGGATCTGATCATTTTGTTGATTCGGACGACTCCTCACACATCTCCTGGTAAGGGCTTAGATATGGATCTATAAGTTTATTTCATCCTTTACCCTGTCAAATTATTGGATGACTTTGACAACGTGGGCAAGAAATTATATCATCACAAGACTCGTAGTGATGGTTGTCGGTTAGAGAAACCCTACAAGAAGTGTAAAGTTTACTGTTTTAGTCTTTGATATATTGAATTATACTAGTTGTAAAGCTTTACTTGTTTTCATTTCACTTACATGAATTTTCAGTTGAGTTAGTTTTAGTTCCCTTACAACATATGTATTTTAGTTAGTCGATGTTTCATTCAGCCATTTTACATACTGTATTTAACTTGTACTCCTTCAATAGTTTTAATCACCCTTCACACTTGAACAAAATAAGAAGGGAAACTATCTTAATAACAAAGAAAACATGAGCAGACAACTTAGGGAAAGGTCTGCACCATATTTAAACATGAAAAACATGAAATCTCTTGGGACAATCAAGCTAAACCATAAGGTTTCTACTTACCTTAGCTGGAAATTTGGAGGGTTTCTTCAAGAACCCATGGAGTATTTTTGAGGTAGCCGTGATAATCATTGAGGGAAAGAGAGAGTGCTAGAGATAAATTCCTTTTTTCCTATGCAAGAATTAAGATATAAATGATCCAAATATGACCCTATAATTGTTGGCACTCCAACGCCTCTATCTTCTTTATTTTTGTCCACAAATTGTTTTTAAGTTGCTCAAATGTCAAACTAGGTGATACAACTACTTATTCTTATTAAATCTATAGCTATGGCAAGTGATGCAACTACTTACTCTTATTAAGTTGGTCAAAAAGTCTAAGTAGGTGATGCACATACTTGTCACCTACTAGCTTAATTTAGTCAAGCAAGCACCTCACTTATTTTATCTCATTTTCCAAATTCTAATCTTTTAAATTAAAGTTAACACTCAACTCTAAAATTTAAGCTTAATAACCACCCTACTTCTCGAGTTTAAATACTTTCATCAGTATTAACTTAATCGTATACATGTTGAAATGTATGGGGTGTTACATTTTAGTCAAAGAAAAGTTTAGTATGATTTCAAAGAAATGATTTTGAGTATTAACTCAATACAGAGCACCGAGTTGGATAATGGTTTAGATAACCCGAACTCCCTAACACCGCAACCGTAGGATATGATCATTTTGTTGATTCGGACGACTCTTCACACATCTCCTGGTAAAGGCTTAGATATGGATCTATGAGTTTATTTCATCCTTTCCCTATCAAATTATTGGATGACTTTGACAACGTGGGCAAGATATTATATCATCACAAGACTCATAGTGATGGTTGTCGGTTAGAAAAACTCTACAAGAAATGTAAAGTGTATTATTTTAGTCTTTGATATATTGAATTATACTAGTTGTAAAGCTTTTCTTGTTTTCATTTAACTTACATGATTTATTTTCAGTTGAGTTAGTTTTAGTTCCCTTACAACATATGTATTTCAGTTAGTCGATGTTTCATTCAACCATTTTACATACCGTATATTCCATGTACTGATGGCATTCAATGTTGCATCATTTTATGATGCATATACATGTGTTCAAGATCGACTACGAGTGTTTCATTGAGATCTTCCACCCATCAGTCTTTGGTGAGACCTTCTTGATTTTAGGGGGCTCCTCTTCATTTATGTCTTTCAATTTTATTAGACACTTAGGGGTTGTTTGGATTAAGTTTTTTAAATGACTTACAAGTTAAAAGTCAAAAGTCTAAAGTCATAAGTTTGGAACACCCAACTTTTGACATTTGGCTTTTTTGTTGTAGTACTTTTTCATGTTTAAAAAAGTGCCTTTTAAGCACTTTTTGTGTTACCCCGACACTTCCAAAATAAAAAAAAACAGCTTAAAAGCCAAAATCCACTGAAAATAAGTCAATACAAACACCCACTTAGTTATTATTTAAACAGTCGTGAATCTTGTCCCGACACCTATCTCAGTTTAGTAGACGCTTCATGCACAAGTTAATTAGTGAGTCAGTTCAGTCGTTAATATTTAAATTCTTAGAACATTACTACTATTCATATTAGAGTTATCTTCAGACTTGTGCACAAGTACAATTGAGACATTTTAAGTTTGATTAAATGATTCTAAATGCGCACCCTTTTAAGGTTTCACATAAGTGTTTAGTCTTCCGCTCAGTCAGTTGAACAAGGGTTCGCTTGGGACCAATAATGGTTGTCGAGTGTCGGCCATCCCCAGGATATAGGCTCAGGGTGTCACATAAGATTTCTATTAATAATCCGTGAATAAATGAAGGAATTTGAATTGGAAAGTTCTAAAATTCTTGGAAGAACTTACCTTGATGAACCCCTTAACTTGGTGTTTCTTGAAGAATTCTTAAGCATTGAAGTTTAGGAGAGAAAGAGAGGGTTTAATGCTAAAATTAACTGATTCCTTACACGTTTAGGGTCATTTAGATAACTTCCCAAAGGTTTAGGACAAAAATACCCTAAAAATAAAAAGAACACATGAATTTTGAGTACAACTCTGCATTGGCTCTGTACCACAAAGCTGGAAGATGAAATTTAATTCAAGTGAATGGTGAGTTTCGTTGTTCCGCTTCTTCTCTATGATGCGGACTTGGTCGTGGAGTAGGCAACACCTCTGGATAAAAAGTTATAACAGTTTACTCTGAACTCATATTGATGAATGGTCAACAATGTTGGAAAGAAGACTCATAGTTCTTTAATTTTATATGCCACCTAACTCTTAATTTTTCAATAGATATGATTGTTTTTAGTTGACCCTTAGATGAACTCATGCGAAAACTTAGTCGATAGAAATGCTTTGAACTTGGCTTTGTGTTAAAGGTTTCTTATTAATGAACCTTAACATGCATATAAAACATAGAAATCAAGGGGTTTGGACCTATACGCATACGAAGAATGGTTCAAATCTTTACTTAGAAGTTGTGGGAGTTACACATTATTATTTATGCTATTAGTTATTTGTGTCATCTTATGAAACGCCTAGGTTGGACTTTCTGCATTTAAGGTTTTGGTTAGTCATGTTTATAGAGAAGACTCTATCAAAATTTTGGCAACTCCTAAGGACTTAACCAAGTGACTCTAATTTTTCGTTCAAGGAAGAATGTTTCTAAGGGGAAGAGGATGTTACACTGCCCTTTTGAAAGGTCTAAATTACCTTGTTCCTTCATGAAAATACTAAAAGTGATTAATTAGTTAAGAAGAATGTGATATGATGTATTTGAATTGTGTAATAGTCATATTTAATGTCTTGAGATTAAGCAATTGTTGAAAATAAAAGTCTATGAAAGTTATCGATCACAAATTGTTTTAAATGAGTTTCTCTAAAATTTGGTTAAATGTCTTAGAGATTTTCTCTCAATCTATAAAGATTTAGGGTGTGTTTGGTATGAACTCTTTCAGCCGATTCAAAAGAACCAATAGATGAGATTGAATCAATCAGAAGGTTCACCCCTCACCCTGGGGGATTGGGGAGTTGAGACTTCCTTGCTCTTAGGCCCGCTGTAAGGCCAATAAGATCAGGAAGAAGGGGATTAGATTCTTCCTTTTATCCGGACTGACTCTAGTCATGATTTTGACAGAAAATAGGATATGTTTTCCAATTTTCTCATGTTTGGTTGGGTTAAATGTTTTGGAAAATGTTTTTCAAATCAACTCATTTTCCTCAAATTAAGGAAAATGACTTCCCTTCAAAAACTTAAGGAAAACATTTTCCAAAACTCTCTTCAAACTTCAAATTACAATTTTTTTCGTTGAAAAAATTAATTTATTTTGTCCCTACCCTCAAACCAGCCCCCATAAAAAACAATAAATTTAAAGCTTGTTTTTTAAAAATATTTTTAACTTCAAGTTTTTTACCCCACCCTCACCCCTACCCCCAGCCCCCCCTACCACCACCACCCCTAAAAAAAAATATTAAAAGTTATTTTAAAAAGATATTTCTAATTTTAATTTTTAATTTTTTTTACCCTCCCCCCATTCCCCTACCAGCCCCCACCTACCCCACTACCAGCCTCCCCACCCCAAAAAAAATTTGAAGTTTGTTTTAAAAAATATTTTCAACTTCAAAATTTCATTTTTTCACCCTATCCACAAACCCCCCCCCTCCACCCCACCCACCCCCTACCACCCCCCCACCCACCCAGCCTCCAAAATAAAAAAATTATAAGTTTGTTTTTAAAAAATATTTTTCAAGTTCAAAATTTCATTTTTTCACTCCTACCCTCGACCCCCCCTACTACCCACGCACTCCCTACCATCCCACCCCACCCCACCCCCCACCCCCCCACCCCCCAAAAAAAATATTAAGTTTATTTTTAAAAAATATTTTCAACTTCAAAATTTCAGTTTTTCACCCCTACCCTCGACCCCCCCTCCACCCCCCAAAAAAAAATTTAAGTTTGTTTTTAAAAAAATAATTTCAACTTCAAAATTTCATTTTTTCACCCCTACCCTGGACGCCCCCCCTCCCCCAAAAAAAAAAGATTAAGTTTGTTTTTTTAAAATATTTTCAACTTCAAATTTTTATATTTTCACCCCTACCCTCGACCTCCCCCCCCCCCCCCCCCCCCCCTCCCAAAAAAAAATAAATTTAAGTCTACTTTAGTAAAAATAAAAGATATTTCTCAAAAACATTAAAAAAAAAATTCAGAAAATATTTTCTATTCACCAACCAAACATGAGAAAATAAATAAAAAATCTACTTGTTTTCCAGGAAAACATTTTCCTTCATACCAAACACACCCTTAGGGACCACGACCTATTAAATTGAAGGTCTAGGAGTACTCTAGTTTCCAATGCATCAAATCGTTCATCCATATGACTTAAGAATAGAGAGATGTTCGTATTTTTGTGAGACACATAAGCAGACACATCAGGTGGGCCCATATTGGTGGAATATATATATTTGATCACCCCACATCGTTTCTTCTTTACTTTTTTTCATATTCCAATTCGTAAACTTGAGAAAATCCAAAATAATCCTTAAAATACTCCATAGATCCTTATGATCTAATCTTGCAAGCTTCGAAAAAAGTTGCACTGCGTTGTGAGCTCGTCATTTTGACATAGTTTGCGCATCAATCTTGTGACATAGCTTTGGGGGTGTTGTGGCAGCGAGGAACTGTCCCTATAGACTGTTCTTGGTGCTATTACGAGGGTATACAATAGAGTAAGAACATCCTTTTTTCGATTTATAGCTACTTTAGAGCTTGAATAGTATTTTACAATGAAAATCCATATATTTTCTAGGATTGTCGTGTGCATTATATTTTTTGTGTATTAATTAAGACCTGTTATATAGTAGTAATGTGGGTGTGGAAAGAAGTTATTAGGCTGCTTGTAGTCGTCAAAAAAATATGTTTAGGCTATAAATTTTTTTCGATATGCTTTCTTAAAGATTGGGAACAATACTATAAGATTGTTTTAGATGTGCATTGTCTGCTGTACTAGCTTTGTTGGTTTGCCTTTTTGACAACGGCTTGTTGGCCTTTTCGTATATGTACGTATATGTTCAGTGTATATGTTTATAGATATTACGGTGACCTCGACGCCCACACAAGATGTAATTTATATTCTATATGAATTGATGGTATTAGCTCAGCTGACAGCCGATTTTGTTGATAGGAGCCTTGATGGCTGAGGAGTTATTTTTAAGCCCATATATATTGATTTGTTTTCTTGATTTTGTAGCTGGTATTACGCTGGTATCGTAGTTTTTTTGCTATGGTCGGCTCAAGGTCAAGTGTGGCAGCAGCTATCAGTTGCATCCCTAAATTGGAGTGTGACATAAACATATGACCATATAATTCATAGTCATATCTCAATGCGAATATCAGCCAGGTAATAAATCAAAAGAATAAGCATATAATATTATAAGTTAAAATTAATTAAGAGGAGTAATGTGGGAATGTACGGGGGCGTACCCACCCTTGGCCAAGGGGCGTCAAGCGACACTCCTTCGTTGGAAAAGTATATTATATATAGAGGTCAAATTTTTATTTTATATATATATATATATATAATTATTGACATCTCTTAATACAAGTAAAAAGTTCAGTATAGTGATTATAGGATCAGAAGTCATTTGTTCAGGCCTTGTTGGCCACTAAGAACTTACATAATTGTGCTCATTTTTCATGTACCCTCAAATATTAAACGGAAAAGGGCCTAAAATACCTTCGAAGTATTGGAAATGGTACAAAACTACCCTCCATCCACCTATTGGCTCCAAAATACCATTGTCATCCACCTTTGGGTCCAGAATTGACCACTAATTTAACGGTTTTAAATTTTAACTATTTAAATATATTTTTTAAATACGTGGCGCTCAACTATTGTTTATAATTTAACATATTAATATAATTTATAAACCCACCCATTACTAATTAAACCCGCTCCAAACCCAATCCAAATCCACCTATTAAACAAAACCCAGAACCTTTCCTTTCCAAAGTAAAGTTATCTTCTTCCTTAATAATATCATGAGATTCATGAACTTAGATAGTGAAATCATGATGATGTCTTCAATTTAGAGGGGAATTCTAAGTGACTTTGCGACACATTAAAAATAATAGAGATTTTCGAATTTTAATTTTGAAAACAAATAAACTTTAAGTAAAGAATGATTCCCTTTTAATCTTATAAACCTAGGAGAAATTGATTGAGAAGAAGACAACGTTGCAAAGGAAGGGTTCATGGTTTTGTTTAATAGGTGGATTTGGGGCAGGTTTATTAATTGGGTCAGGTTTAATTAGTAATTGGTGTGTTTATAAATTATATTAATATATTACATTATAACCCATAGTTGAGCGCCACATATTTTTTTAAAAAAAATATTTAAACAGTTAAAATTTAAAACCGTTAAATAAATGGTCAATTTTGGACCCAAAGGTGGATGATAAGGATATTTTGGAGCCAATAAATAGATGGAGGACATTTTTATACCATTTCCAACACTTCAAAGATATTTTAGGCCATTTTCCGAATATTAAATGCACGTTGCATACTGCAACTGATTTGATTCCAGAACACTCTTTTTGGGACTAAACATTTGAACCTGTACTTATATGCATGTCACCAATTTTTTTTTGCATTTATTACTCTATTCACTTTTCTTTGTTTGACTTATTTTAATTTGGCACCATATTTTTTTAATTTTTTTTATATATTATAATATTAAATTAAAAATATATCATAATAATCGTTACCCTTGTGATGATATAAATATTATGTGAATAATTGAAATTAAAATATTGTTTAAATAAAAAATAGTTATACTTTTTTATACATACTGAAAAAGTAGATTATACGAATTGAAATAGAGTGTTTAATAAAATGAAAGATATCTTACGGCAACCACAATAGATTGAGTTATTGGAGGGTACCATTTTTTCCCGTTGCAACTGGTTTTGGTGATATCACAACTTACGGCAGCCGTACGTAATTTTTAATACTCGTTTTCTAAATTTACTTATGAAATGTTCCTATAATATGTGAATTATTTTATTTTGTATAGTGGCGGAGTTAAATTTTTTATTAACGGTGTCTAAGATAATAGTGTATGATGTTAAAATAAAATTAAAAAAGCATAATACATAAACATGACCCTTAACTTGACTTCAACGGACAACTACGCCCTCCAATTTTGAGTGCACAAATAGACACTTAAACTTGTATAAAATTGAACAAGTAGACACACGTGTCCTACATGACATAATACACGTAGGATGCCACGTAAGACGTAAAATTGCTATATATGGTGTCATGTACGACGAATGTGTCTATTTGTTCAATTTTATACAAGTTTAAGTGCCTACTTGTGCACATTCAAAGTTAAAGGTCATAGTTGCCAGATGACGTCAAGTTAAGGGTCATATTTATGTATTATGTCATTTAAAATATTGTGCTATTTGCCATCAATATATATATATATATATATATTTATTTTATTTTTATTTTATTTTATTTTTTTTAAATTTTTTTTCGGCTCAATCATGATTTTGCCTGAGCAATCCATCGAATATAAAAGTAAATAGTATTGAAAACACTACTAAACTCGGCGTGAATTATTAGTTTCATTCTCGAACTATTGGGTGTGTATCTACGTTTAGTTAGTCAAGTAGAGAGATATTTTTGAGGTTGTCTATAGTTCGGGAATGAAAATAACAATTTACGCCAAATTCAGGAGTGATTTCAATATGTATCTCAATAAAACGAATAGACTACGTTTGCAAAGTTGTTGAAATAAATATCCTAATTTATTCATAATTTTTTTTTTACTGTAATATAAATTATCTTGAGATTAAAGTTTTGTTTGAGGTCAAAGGCAAGAATAAAACTTTCTGTTAAGGTAATACTCCTATTAGATTACGTAAAAGTAAATAGTATTGAAAACACTACTAAACTCGGCGTGAATTATTAGTTTCATTCTCGAACTATTGGGTGTGTATCTACGTTTAATTAGTCAAGTAGAGAGATATTTTTGAGGTTGTCTATAGTTCGGGAATGAAAATAACAATTTACGCCAAATTCAGGAGTGATTTCAATATGTATCTCAATAAAACGAATAGACTACGTTTGCAAAGTTGTTGAAATAAATATCCTAATTTATTCATAATTTTTTTTTTACTGTAATATAAATTATCTTGAGATTAAAGTTTTGTTTGAGGTCAAAGGCAAGAATAAAACTTTCTGTTAAGGTAATACTCCTATTAGATTACGTAAAAGTAAATAGTATTGAAAACACTACTAAACTCGGCGTGAATTATTAGTTTCATTCTCGAACTATTGGGTGTGTATCTACGTTTAGTTAGTCAAGTAGAGAGATATTTTTGAGGTTGTCTATAGTTCGGGAATGAAAATAACAATTTACGCCAAATTCAGGAGTGATTTCAATATGTATCTCAATAAAACGAATAGACTACGTTTGCAAAGTTGTTGAAATAACTATCCTAATTTATTCATAATTTTTTTTTTACTGTAATATAAATTATCTTGAGATTAAAGTTTTGTTTGAGGTCAAAGGCAAGAATAAAACTTTCTGTTAAGGTAATACTCCTATTAGATTACGTAAAACATTTAATGGTAACATGAATTCAATTTTGGATGATAAAGAAAAATTTGATTCTTTTCCCAATTTTCTATCAGTGTAATTTAGCCGTCGTATTAGTTGGACTCTTCTTGCTTCATAATTAGTACTCCTAATAATTATTTCCAAGGTGATTTTGATATGCAAAAAATATTTATATTTTAAACTCACATACAAATTCTTCGCACTAATATTTAAGGCTCAATGAGTGTTGTAAAGACCAACCACTTATATTTGTTGGTTATCAATAATACTCCATCTGCTCTTAATTACTTGTGCACTTTTTTTCTTTTTAATTATTTCTAATTGAGAAAATGGTCTAAAACCCTTCCAACCTATATCCAAAATTCCAACTACACACTCTAACTTTACAGGTGTCCTATCACCCCCTTGGACTATTTAAAAATGAAATAAATGACTCCTTAAATGCTGAGTTGGCACATAGAATGCATTAACTCTCTTTGAGAGAGTGAGAAGCAAAAAACAAGTAAAAAGAATATTTTTATTATATTTTTGTTACAATTAAATAGTATTATATATTATTTATTTATTTTTATAAGCAAAATGACATTGTTTTAATGGAGGATATTTCCCTTTCACTTTGGAGAAGAAGAATCAGCAGTCCCAACCCCATCTTTGATGGCTGATAAATTTTATATTTGTTAGAGACACTAATCGAACGAGCCGGCAATGCCGAGGAAATAATCACTGAAAAAGATGAATTCGTCGACAAATTCAAAAAATAATACTTGAGCTTTGAAGCTCTTTAACAATAAATTTGTATTTCTCCCTTCATTCGTCAATTTTTTTTAATTCAAATCAATTGATTTAGATGTTTTCAAACTCAAGAACTCAACAATGGAATTCTCATAAAGGATTCAATTTAATTTCTACAAATTAGTAGTTGCAAATGAAGTTTTTCAGATTTAGATTCAAACCCAGAAATCCACATTTCTTTTTTGATTTTGACAGCTTTGTACGTCAATGGAGTTTTCTAGTTTTTGAATCAAATCTTCACACCAAATTCGAAATCAATTAACAAGTAGTGTGTAGATTCCATACACCAAACTTAATCAAACTCACAGTTCGCACAAATTCGATGAACACGATTGAGAACAATCTTCAAATTTTCAGAAATTAATAAAGCCAAGAAAACAATTGAATGATTTTGAGGCAAGTATTATAGCAATCTAAAATTTGATGAATCAATTTGTGTATATATATCGTTTACAAGTTTTAAAAGAAAAAAGAAAAACTAAAATAGAATAAAGATGAAAGAAGGAACTAAGAAATTTTTTTAAAAAATCATTATATATACTTGACAGCTGGCGGTGCGTGTCCACCACCACAAGTTATGAATGTGGATGTTCAATTTTAGGGTGTTATTTATTTCATTTAAAAATTGTTCAAGGGGGTAATACGTCCTCTCTGAAGTATAAATGTATAGTTGAGATTTCGGGTGTAGGTTGGAGAGGTTTTAGACAATTTTCTCTTTTTAATTACTTGTCCATCTTGACAAATTAAGAAATGACAATTTTTTCCAACTATTAAATCGTTAATTAATTACTTTGAAAAATGTATAACTTTTTGAAAATCCTAAGTTTTGAATTGATAGAGGTAGAATGATAAACGTACTATGTTAATCAGTATTATTTTAATAAACGTGTCAATTCAAAAGTGAACAAGTAATTAAGAGAGTTTCTTATTTTGGAACTCGAGATTAAATTGTCACAATTTTTTTGTAAAAAATGAACGGAGGGAAGAAGTAGAAAGTAATGGTCCTCCACTATTATCACAAAAGTATTACTACTTCAATATACTAAAATAAAACAAAACAAAAATTGTTACTTTGTTCTTTTGAGTCTCCTCCATTTTACCCACTAAATTAATGGAATTTGGATCTTACTACTATTTTATATCACAATGATTGGAGTCAACAGAAATTGTCTGCTTAGGGTGAATGGTTAAAAAGTCAAGCTTCGATTAAATCAAAATTAACCACAATGTATATATAATTTCTTTCTTTCACTTTGCTTTGCTCTTTTCTTGGAGAGAGGGCACTAAATATTCTATTTTAAAATATGGTTGCAGGTCAATCATTGCATTAATTCCAACTTGGCCGGTTAAATAGGCTTTTGTCGGGTTCACAAAGCAATAACATGATAGAAATAATAATACTCTATAGTCTATAAAATACAACGTGATTATCCAGCTGATCAGCGCAAAGGAAAGGTAGGCAGAAAGTATAAAGTAATTAAGTCATTTTTTAAGTTGTATACAAATGATTTTAAAATTCATAATGAAGAGGCAATATAAATGATATCACTAAGCTGATTTGTATCACTATTTTAAATTAACGCAACATATTGTTTGATAGTTGGTTAGAATTATTTAGGTATTTATTTCATCTTATATCATACATAAAATAATATAGAAATAATCTTATAACTTATACAAGTATTATAATTGGTTATATGAGTTTCAAAGTTACAAACCAAACATCGTATTAATTTTATATATGAATAACTTACTTTCTAACTAGACATACAAACATGAGTCATTTGGTATAACTTATGCATAAATTAATACATGAATAAGTTATCTCCTTACTACCTACCGAATGACTTGGAACTCAAGTGTGGTTGTTCATTTTAATTGTGATTGTGCATGTTGTTGTGATTGTTGGTTGACTCAGTTATCACGCCGGTAGAGGTTTACTACTGGTTGGCTCGTGTACCACAACTGGTATAAGATATTTTTTGGTTGGCTCAAGTACCACATCGATACACTAACAGTTTGTGTGTGGGTTCCATGAGATAACGGGGTATGATGAAACCTTTATCTAGCAGGTCATTTAACTGATCTTTCAACTCCTTAAGGTAAGCTAGAGAAATTTTGTAAGGTGGGATGGAGATAGGTTGGGAATAAAGGTGTATTCCAAAGTCAATTTCCCTTTCAGCAGGAATTCTGGGAAGATCTTCAAGAAACACTTCTGGAAATTCATTCACTACTAAAATTGGCTGAAGAGTTGGGATTTCAGAACTGGTATCCTTAAATCGAACTAGATGATAGATACAACCCTTAGAAATCATCTTTCTGGCCTTAAGACATGAGATAAACCGATATATAGGCGCTGAGGTACTACCTTTCCATTCAATGCCTGGTTCAGTTGAAAATTGAAATTTTACGACTCTGGTTCTACAGTCGACTGTCGACTAAGTAGCCAGTCCATGTCAAGAATGAAATCAAAACCTACCATATCCAACTCTACTATATCAACTAAGGTGATTTCTAAAAGACTGAGACTAGACAATTTATGTATACATGTTTAGCTAAAACTGACTTACCAACAAGAGTAGAAACTGAGAAGGGTTCTGATAAGATTTCAGGACTGACATAGGATTTCATTGCAACATAGAGAGTCACGAAAGAAAGTATGGCTCCTAGATCGAACAATGCATAAACATTCGACTGAAAGATGCGTAACATACTAATGACTACATTAGGGGTGTCCTCAACCAAAGCTAGATGAGGTACCCTGCTTAGTCGGGTGACCTGCTAAAGCATTGTCACACCCCGAGCCTACACCCTGGACATGGCTGGCACTTGAAGACCATTGCTAGCCCCAAGCGAACCCTTGGCCTGGCTTACTGACTCAGCGGAAGACTCTAAACATTTTACTATAATCAAATGAACTTACTCAAATAAATTTAGTGAAATAACTCAGAATGTTTAATGGTCAACATTTAACTTGGCCAAAATGGCAAATCAAGTCTTAACATAAGAAATGATAATGTAAAGACGTTTGACTACTAACTATCTACGAAGCCTCTAAAATAAAGAGGGATGTTGGGACAGGACCCCCGATCATCCTAACATCTGAAAGACTAGAAAGCAAATAAAGGAGTCCTCCAGAATGCAAGAAGGCTCACCAATAGACTCTGAATGCTCAAACTGGATCAACGAGGCGCTGGATGCTAATCCTTGTTACCTGCGTCTGCATTATAGAAGATGTAGACCAACTGGCATCAGTACATTGAATGTACGAGTATACAAGTTGGAATGCTAAAACAAGATATATGCTTGAAAAGAATGTGAAGAAAACACTTACCTTGGCTCTTCTCAACTTATGAATAAACTTAACTCAGAATAAAGCAATGAAACACATGCATTATATGAAAAGCTTTATAAAACAGTAAAAGCAACTTAGTTCATTAAAGAAAATGCAATAACAAACTTAACTTAACTCATACACAAAGTAATATAGTTTAGGTAGGAGTTTCTCTAACCGACAACCACCACTATAAGCCTAAGTGGTGATACAACGTCTTTTGACACGCTGCCAGAATGGTCCTACACTTTGCCGTCATATAGAACCTACTTAACTTAGTGGATCCACTAGCTTAACTTATGTGATCATCTAAAAATTATGACCCATTAATACCCATGATGGCTACATGGTTTATGGAGACTTGAGTTAATATGAACTCGCATCCCCATATCAGTGCTCAATACTACTCCCAAAAATATACTTAGCTCATATTTTTTAAAAATAAACTTCTTTCTTTGGTTTGAGATAATTACTCAAAACTTAGCTTAAAAGCTCTCTTGGAATCGATCTTCCCTTTTCTTGCTCAAATGTGAAAACATTTATAAACTTCTTCGGGAATACTTAGTTCCCTAATAGCTTTTTTTTAGAAATGAACTCAACTCTTTACTCTTTGCTTAACTTGAAAACTTGAGTCTTAAAATGAATTTAAAACATTGTTAAAGACTCTTGAAAACTTTAGGAAACTTTGCTTTGACTTGCTTCTTAACTTCTAGACTTGACTCTTGACTTCTTAGACTTTGATCTTAACTTTCCTTGAATTGGATTATGGATTCAAGGTTCATGATCTCGTGTATTGGATGATTTCATGATGTTTAGATGTACCTTTAGAGTGTTGGAATCAACTAGAAAACATAGGTACATTGCTAAGAAACAAGTACAAAAAGGTGGGGAGCGAATGGGGAGAACTGACGTTCCTGGCGCTCTGAGAGGGGCGGGGCGCCAGCCCACAACATTCAGGGACTGGTCTGGGGCGCGCTGGCTGGCGCGACGCCCCACCCCTATACCCAGGTGTTTGACAACTTTTCTTTTCCGATTTTCATCTCTAAACCTTCTAAGCTTCCATAGTTCTTTTCCCCAAACACTTAGGATACCCTCAATACCCAATAGATTTAACTCGAAAAACAACCCGGAAACACTAATCAAATCAACACTAGGAATTCAACAATGTTCTTCAAGAACTTCACTTTCTTAACATTCAAACAACTCTAATTTTGATGAATTGAGACAAGTTTGGCGTGTGGGTGAACTAACCCAACACTATGTGATCTCACATACCTTGTAGGGATCACCCCCGACAAATTCCACTCGCAAAACTTAATCGTTCTTGGTGATTTCTTGATTTCTCTCCCCTTTTCTCTTCTTTCTTCTCCACTCCAAGCCCTAGCGTAAATTCTAATTTTCTAAACTGAATAAAGTCTTGTTTTACCCCAATTAAATCCTAAAAACGAAATAGGCAAATTAGGTAAGGAAAAGACTAGTTTACACTTCACAAATCCGGGTTAGACTTTCCTTAATCTAACATCCCAACTTCCAAAGGGCATAACTTATTCATACGAACTCGGAATCGCGCAAACTCAGCGGCGTTGGAAAGATCATTCCAAGAACTTTCCAACCATATTTGAAAGAATACCTAACTAATCCTGATCTAGGAGTTATGTCCGTTTGAAGTTGACCAAAAACTCACTTTTCCTAACTTAAACAAATATCCAGATTTGTCACTATTTCCAAAAATGATTATTCCAGTTCTTAGCTTCTTCCTAGCTATTTTGAATTGCAAGATGTTACAATATCTTGCCCTTGGGAACATTCGTCCTCGAATGAGATTATTCTTACTAGGCTCAGGGTGTAACATCAACTTCAAACACCCATCAAGCAAATACAAACAAATAACATGCTCACTCATAATTTAAAGAGTACTAAGAAGAGAATTAGTACCTTGGTCTGCATTTTATCCGGACTCAAAGAGATGTGGATATCTTTTCTTCATATCCTCTTCAGCTTCCCAAGTAGCTTCCTCAACAAACTGGTTCCTCCAAAGGACCTTTACTGATGCTAATTCCTTAGTCCTCAACTTGAGAACTTGGCGATCTAGGATCTAAACAGAATCTCCTCATACGATAAGTTGTCCTTGATCTCAATATTTTCAGTTGGTATGATCAATGAAGGATCGCCTATGCAGTTCTTCAACATGGAGTTGTTAAACACCAGATGAATCGCTGCTAGCTCTTGTGGTAGCTCTAACTCATAAGCTATATTGCCTATCCTTTTGGATATTCGATAAGGCCCAATATACCGGGGACTAAGTTTCCCCTTCTTACCAAACCTCATGAAATCCTTCATGGGTGAAACCTTTAGATATACCCAATTATCTACTTTGAATTCTAACGCCCTTCTCCTAACATCAGTGTAGGATTTCTGACGACTCTGTGCCGTTTTCAACCTCTCTTGAATCAGTTTAGCCTTCTCCATATATTGATGGACTAAATCTGGTCCAATCAACCCTGCTTCACCAACTTCAAACCATCCAATAGGAGATGTGCATCTTCTCCCATAAAGAGCTTCATAAAGAGCCATTTGGATGCTAGAGTGGTAACTGTTGTTGTAAGAAAACTCAATGAGAGGTAGGTGATCATCCCAATTTCCTTTGAAATCAATCACACAAGCCCTCAACATATCTTCTACTGAATAGTGCGCTCTGCTTACCCGTCAGTCTGAGGATGAAAGACAGTACTTAAGTTCACATTTGAACCCAAGCCTTTCTGAAAAGATTTCCAGAATGTGCAGTAAATTGTGCACCTCTATCTGAAATAATGGAGACTGGACTCCATGAAGTCTTACTACTTCCTGAATATATAACCTGGCATAATCTTCTACTGAATGGGTAGTCTTTACCGACAGAAAATGGGCTGATTTTGTCATTCTATCGACAATCACCCAAATAGAATCATTCTGTCTGCGAGACCTTGGCAAGCCTGTGATGAAATCCATATTAATCATCTCCCACTTCCATTCTGGAAGTTCTATAATCTGCGCCAAACCACCGGGCCTTTGGTGCTCTACTTTAACTTGTTGGCAGTTTGGGCACTTAGCAACAAATTCTGCAATGCCCTTCTTCATACTATTCCACTAATACACTTCTTTCAAATCACGATACATCTTGGTGGAACCCGGATGAATGGAATATCTGGAGTTATGAGCCTCCTCCATGATCCTCTCTTGGAGTCCATCCACCATTGGTACGCACAATCTACCTTGATATCTCAGTACGCCATCTCCCCCTTGTTCAAAAGCTAATACTTTTTGCTTATGAACATTTGCCTTCAATTCAAGCAAAATGGGATCTTGGTCTTGCTTTTCTTTAACTTCTGCCACTAGTGATGATTCAACTCCATTCATCACCACTATTCCTCCTTCTGTGGAATCCATGAGTCGGACTCCTAGGTGTGCAAGCCTATGCACATCTTTTGCTAGCTCTTTTTTTTTTCTTCAAACGGACGGTGCTACCCATAGACAACCTACTTAAGAAATTAGCAACTACATTAGCCTTACCTGGGTGGTAAAGAATACTCATGTCGTAGTCCTTAAGTAACTCTAACCACCTTCTCTATCTGAGATTGAACTCTTTCTGAGTGAACACATATTAAAGGCACTTGTGATCGGTGAACACATCCACATGAACACCATACAAATAATGGCACCATATCTTTAAAGAGAAAACTACAACATCCAACTCTAGATCATGGGTTAGATAATTCTTCTCATGAACTTTCAACTGTCTGGAGGCATAAGCTATAACTTTGCCATTTTGCATTAAGACGCAACCCAAACGAACTCTAGATGTATCAGAATACACCACAAAACCTTGAGTACCTTCTGGTAAGGTCAAAACTGGGGTAGTAGTCAACCTTTTTTTCAATTCCTGAAAGCTTTTCTCACAAGCTTCAGACCATTGAAACTTCACCGTCGTCTGAGTCAACTTGGTCAAAGGAGACGAAATAGACGAGAACCCCTCTACAAACCTTCTATAATAGCCAGCTAAACCCAAGGAACTCCTAATATCAGTTGTAGATGTGGGTCTAGGCCAATTCCGCAACGCCTCAATTTTATGAGTATCAACTTTAATTCCCTCTCCAGACACAATATGGCCTAAGAATGCCACAGACTCAAGCCAAAACTCACACTTAGAGAACTTGGCATACAACTCCTTATCTTTCAAAGTCTGAAGAACTATTCTGAGATGGCTAGCATGATCCTCTTCATTCGTTGAATAGATTGGTATGTCATTAATGAAGACGATAATAAACATGTCTAAATTAGGTTTGAAGACTGTATTCATAAGGTCCATGAATGCTGCTGGTGCATTAGTTAAACCTAACGACATGACCAAAAACTCATAATGACCATAACGGGTCCTGAATGCTTTCTTTGGAATGTTACATTCCCTTACTTTCAACTGATGGTAACCTGATCTGAGGTCAATTTTCGAGAAACAAGAAGCACCTTGAAGCTGATCGAAAAGATCATCAATCCTCGGAAGAGGATACTTATTCTTGATGGTAATCTTGTTCAACTGGTGGTAATCTATACACATTCTAAAAGAACCATCTTTCTTTCTCACAAACAAGATCGGAGCACCCCAAGGTAAGACACTTGGTCGAATAAAACCCTTATCTAGGTGATCTTTTAACTGCTCTTTCAACTCCTTCAACTCTGCTGGTGCCATTCTATATGGCGGAATAAAAATAAGACGAGTATCTGGAATGATGTCTATACCGAAGTCTATTTCTCTCTCAAGAGGGACTCCAGGTAGGTCATCAAGAAAGACTTCTGGAAACTCTTTTACTATAGGAACTGACTGAATGAGAGGTACCTCAACACTTGAGTCATTAAATCGGACTAAGTGATAAATACAAGCCTTCGAAACTAACTTTATCTCCTTAAGGTATGAAATGAAACGACCCTTAGGCACTGCCGAACTACTACTCCACTCTATGACTAGTTCATTAGGAATCTGAAACTTGACTACTCGAGTTCTACAATCTATTGATGCATAACAGGCACGAAGCCAGTCCATACCTAGAATGACATCGAAATATACCATGACTAACTCAACTAGATTAGCCATGGTGTCTTTGTGATTGATGGAAATAACATAATCACGATAAACTCGCTCAGCTAGAATAGACTCTCCAACAGGTGTAGAAACACAAAAGGGTTCACAAAGTTTCTCAGGAAGAACATCAAACTTATTTGCAACATAAAGGGATACAAAAGATAAACTTGCTCCTAGGTCTAGCAAAGCATAAGCATCGAAAGTAAAGACTTTGATCATACCAGTAACAACATCTGGAGAGTTCTCTTGCTCTTGGCGACTCGTGATCGCATAGAGGTGGTTTGCCCCTCCGCCAGTACCGGAAGTAGCTCCCCTAGGTGCAGTTCTGTCTGATGGAGCAATTGATGAAGATTGGGCTCTATTGCCCTGATTTCCACTACCTTGCCTGTTCTTAGGACACTCCTTCAAGAAATGTCCCTCTTGCCCACACTTGAAACAACCTGTCTGGACATCACGACACTTACTTGGGTGGATCCTACCACACTTAGTACATACAGGTGCCCAATTTCCTCCTTGTGGCACACTACCTTGAGACTGTGCAGGTCTAGCTCTGAAGTTCTGCGAATTCTGGCCATTAAACTCACCTTTGTTTTTGGGTGCAGGTGCACTAGCAGATGATGGTGTAGGTCCCTTTTGTTTCTAAAAGAACGAACGGTTCACATTACCTTTCTGCTGCCCAGACTCATTCCCTGTCTTCGCTTTCTTATTTCTGAATTCTTCCATGTGTCTCAACTTCTCTTCTTCAACCTGCTGCATATAAACCATCAACCTTGAAATGTCCATGTCTCCAATAAGCATTTCTACCCGGCCCTCTTTCCTTGACAGACGGCCCAACCCAGCAACGAACAAACTCATTCTACTTCTCATGTCCTTACCATTTTCGGAGCATAACGAGATAGTTGGGTGAACTTCAACCCATACTCATGCACACTTAGAGAATCTTGCTTAAGTGTAAGAAATTCCCGTACCTTAGCCTCTTTCAATTCTTGGGGAAAGAACGTCCCAAGAATGTTCCCTCAAAACAGGCCCAGCCGCAGGTGGTGCATCCTCAGTTCTACCCTCTTTCCACTGATCAAACCAAGTCCTAACAACATTCTTCAGTTGATATGCAACTAGCTCAACATTCTAGTATCAGCAACATGCATCACATCGAATACCTTTTTCAGTTCTTCAATGAAGTTTTCTAGATCCACAGTAGTCCTTGAACCAGTGAAACTTGGAGGATTCATCCTCAAGAACTCACGAATCCTTAAAGTGTCAGCCTCTTCTTGTCGAGCTCCTCTTTGCTGCCCGACCTGGGTAGTCACAGCTTGGCTCAATATCCGGATAGCCTCACGAAACTCAGCATTAGTGACTTCTCTTTGAGGTTGCACTTCATGTGCATTGGGTAACTTTTGCTCTTGTGGTCCAACATTGTGTCTCGCAGAACGACCTCTGAAACTCTTTGTGGAGGCATGATTATCTGAAACACGTGCAAGCACGAATTAGAAGGAAACTTTTGTAGAGATTAACTCCATCGCACGAAATGATTATGAAAGAAATTAGATAGTTCCTAAATGTTGTAGCCTCCTAATTATAGATGTGGCGCGCTTCACACCGATAATTAGGACTCTACAGTCGTGATAGACTCCCTAGGACTCTTGAACTCTGGCTTTGATACCAAGTTTGTCACATACCGAGCCTACACCCTGGACGTGGTCAGCACTTGAAGACCATTGCTGGCCTCAAGCGAACCCTCAGCATGGCTAACAAACTCAGCGGAAGACTCTAAACATTTTACTATAATCAAATGAACTTACTCAAATAACTTTAGTGAAATAACTCAAAACATTTAATGGTCAACATTTAACTTGGCCAAAATGGCAACTCAAGTCTTAACATAAGAAATGATAATGTAAAGATATCTGACTACTAACTGTCTACGAAGCCTCTAAAACAAAGAGGGATGTCAGGACAGGACCCCTGATCATCCTAACATCTAAAAGACTAGAAAACAAATAAAAGAGTCCTCTGGAATGCAAGGAGGCTCAGCAACAGACTATGAATGCTCAAACTAGATCAATGAGGTACTAGATGTTGATCCTGGTTACCTGCGTCTGCATCATAAGAAGATGCAGGCCAACTGGCATAATTCATTGAATGTACGAGTATGCGAGTTGGAATGCTAAAACAAGATATAGGCTTGAAAGGAATATGAAGAAAATACTTACCTTGGCTCTTCTCAACTCATGAATAAACTTAACTCAGAATAAAGCAATGAAACACATGCATTATATGAAAAGCTTTATAAAACAGTAAAAGCAACTTAGTTCGTTATAGAAAATGCAATAACAAACTCAACTTTACTCATACACAAATTATTATAGTTTAGGTGGGAGTTTTTCTAACCGACAACCACCACTATGATCCTAAGTGGTGATACAACTCCTTTTGACACGCTACCAGAACACTCCTATACTTTGCCATCATATAAAACCTACTTAACTTAGTGGATCACTAGCTTAACTTATGTGATCATCTAAAAATTATGACCCATAACACCCATGAAGGCTACATGGTTCATGGAGACTTGAGTTAATATTAACTCGCATCCCATTAGCGGTGCTCAATACTACTCCCAAAAATATACTTAGCTCATATGTTTTAAAAACAAACTTCTTTCTTTGGTTTGATATAATTACTCAAAACTTAGCTTAAAAGCTCTCTTGGAATCGATGTTCCCTTTTCTTGCTCAAATGTGAAAACATTTATAAACTTCTTCGGGAATACTTAGTTCCCTAATAGCTTTTTTTGAGAAATGAACTCAACTCTTTACTCTTTGCTTAACTTGAAAACTTGAGTCTTAAAATGAATTTAAAACATTGTTAAAGACTCTTGAAAACTTTAGGAAACTTTGCTTTGACTTGTTTCTTAACTTCTAGACTTGACTCTTGACTTCTTAGACTTTGATCTTAACTTTCCTTGAATTGGATTATGAATTCAAGGTTCATGATCTCGTGTATTGGATGGTTTCATGATGTTTAGATGTACCTTTAGAGTGTTGGAATCAACTAGAAAACATAGGTGCATTGCTAAGGAACAAGTACGAAATGGTGGGGAGCGAATAGGGAGAACTGGCGTCCCTGGCGCTCTGAGAGGCGCGGGGCACCAGCCCTCAACATTCAGGGACTGGTCTGGGGCGCTCTGGCTGGCGCGGCTCCCCAAGGGTGAAAATTCAAGGACCCTTTTGGGTGGCTGGCGCAACGCCCTACCCCTATACCCAGGTGTTTGACGACTTTTCTTCTTCGATTTTCATCTCTAAACCCTCTAAACTTCCATAGTTCTTTCTCCAAACACTTAGGATCATTAGTACCCTCAATACCCAATAGATTTAACTCGACAAACAACCCAAAAACACTAATCAAATCAACACTAGGCATTCAACAATCAACCAACAAGAATTCAACAATGTTCTTCAAGAACTGCACTTTCTTAACATTCAAACAACTCTAATTTTGCTAAATTGAAACAAGTTTGGCATGTGGTTGAACTAACCTAACACTATGTGATCTCACATACCTTGTAGGGATCACCCCCGACGAATTCCACTCGTAAAGCTTAATCGTTCTTGGCGATTTCTTGATTTCTCTCCTCTTTTCTCTTCTTTCTTCTCCTCTCCAAGCCCTAGTGTAAATTCTAATTTTCTAAACTGAATAAAGTCTTGGTTTACCCCCAATTAAATCCTAATAACGAAATAGGTAATTAGGTAAGGAAAAGACTAGTTTACCCTTCACAAATCCGGATCAAAATTTCCTTAATCTAACAACCCAATTACCAAAGGGCATAACTTACTTATACGAACTCGGAATCAAGAAAACTTAGTGGCGTTGGAAAGATCATTCCAAGAAATTTCGAACCATATCTGGAAGTATACCTAACTCATCCTGAGCTAGGAGTTATGGCCGTTTGATTGACTAAAAACTCATGTTTCCTAACTTAAACAAATATCCAGATTTGTAACTATTTCCAAAAACTATTATTCCAAGTTCTTAGCTTCTTCCTAGCTATTTCAAAATGCGAGATGTTACAAGTATTAGGCTTAGTCTACTGATGAACATTCTTGCCCTAGCTTACAACCGATGGACAAATCCCCAATTTATGACAAGTCTTACCACATCCAAAACATCCACCAATATCGGTCATACACTCTCTCAGATGGTTCTAACCATACTTATGACAAACAAGGAAAGAATATCCACTATAAACATGGTCATATGACATATAGTTTGGTTCTCTATCATTGTTAAACTTATGCATCACAACACTAGAAGAAGAATAGGTCAGGCCTGAGTATTTCTGACGAAACTGAGAACGACTACCACCTCTTGATCTCTAATGCGAGTAGTCACTATTATCTGTCTGAGCCCTCTTTTTATCCCTAGCACTCTCCTTTGCCTTTTCCTCCTCAATATATTTGAACCAAATCTAAGTTACTACCTTCACAAGATAAGAAGTCAAATCTCCACTCTAGACTAGAGTGATACCCATAATTTCAATGTTCTTCTAAATGCCCTCAATGGACTCTTGTGGATCTTCATCTACAAAAGGGTTCATCCGAGTGAAGTCCTAGACTCTAGTTGCGGCAGTACTCACATTTGTGTTTATAGGATCCACAACCTCTTGGTTGGCCTAAGCGGTCATAGCTTGGGCTAGCACTTAAAAAGCAACCCTAAACTCAGGATGAGTGATATGTCCAGCCAAAGGGTCAATTAGAGCTGGAGGTGCTTGTTGCTCCTCACTCATGTTCCTTTTGACATAAGATCTTCTAGGTGGAATGATGCTGAAAACATGTAAAGCATGAGTTAGAAGGAAACTAGTTAGAGTTGAAACATGACTGAGGGTATGAAAGAAGTGAAGCATTCCTAAAATGTTTAATAGTCTCTCATTTATAGAGGTGGTGTGCTTTACACCTATGAACAAGACTCTACTTAACTCAACTTTCAAACACCCTATGACTCTTGAACTTGATGCTCTGATACCAAGTTTGTCATACTCTGAGACTACCCCATAGAGCGACACGATGTTTAGAGCCACAAGTGACCCCAAGGTAATCCCATGGCATGACATTACACTATAATAACATAATAAATCTTAAAAGAATAGAATGTGGAAATAAAGTCAGAATAGTCAATCAAATCATATTGCCAAGAATCTAATTTAAGGCATAAATGGTATCTAACTGACTGTCTGAAAACCTCTACTAATATGAGTTGTTAGAAAAACTCTCTAGTCATCTGTATTTGTCTAAAAAAAGAATGAAAATATTGAAAGAAGAATAAAGTGGTCGTCCTCGGATAATGATGACTTACCAAGATACTATAGTTGATCTGAAGTCGTACTAACCATGGGCCAGATGAAGAGCATCAAAACCTATATTTTCAAACAATATAGGAAAAAACTATGTGTAAGTACTTGAAATGTACTGAGTATGGAGAAAATACATAAAAAGACATAATATCTGAACATGTTAAATCTGTAAGACATGTTGATGCACTGATCAAGTAAATTAACATTAAATTGAGACAACCTGATCTGACATACATATATACAAGGTCATGCAATATCTAAAAGTTTGAATGTGGGAGATACTAAAACAGACATAAACTATGTGAACTACTATATGGAGTTTAGTTTACTACTGTCACACCGAAAAGAGATTGTCCAACACTTGCCAAGGCAAGGACATGATATCTGAGCTAAGGTGAATCCACTAGCTAAATCCAATAAAGACTAATCCTACCGTGACACATAGTTTTGAAACTTACGGATTTCTACTAAAGGTCCACGGACGCTAAACAAAAACCTTCATCCTTGAAGTCTACTTGGTGCTATGTATACTCCCAACATAACATGCATAAATCTGGAAACAGTAATAATCTGATAATACTGAATTATACTGATAATTGATAAATACTAAGTAGCTTATAAATCATAGAGATACTTCATCTACAAATATTTAAATCGTGATATCTGAGAATACACTAAAAGATACTTAATCTGAAAGCTTCATAATTCAGAAAACTCTGATAATCTGAGACATACATATGAAAATAGCATAATTTTGATCATAAAATTATTTGCATATTATTGGTTCATTAAAATATCATTGGAAACATTGAATATAAATCAAAATTATGCAATTGAAGATCAACTATGAAGAAGAAACTGAATCTAAATTAGAACCCATGAAAATCATAGATGCCCTTGTTTTGGAGAAATCATAACTTGAGAAATTGAGGTTTTTTAGACTTAATGGGTGAAAAGGAACTCATTGATAAAGTTCCCACTTACCTGATGTAGAAACGTTAGCTTGAATTCTTCTATGGAGACTTGAAACTTCGGAGCTCTAGCTTGTTTGAGGGAGATGAGAAGAAGTTGGTTTTGAGACGGTTTTGAGTGAATGAAAGGTTAGGGTCTTTATAAACCATAACCCACTTAGAATAGGCTAAAATTACATAATATAGAGATTAAAAGAATGGGAAAAAAAACAAAATGACCCTCATTAAAAACTACTGAAAAAAAT
This sequence comes from Solanum verrucosum, assembly GCF_900185275.1. Classification (NCBI taxonomy): domain Eukaryota; kingdom Viridiplantae; phylum Streptophyta; class Magnoliopsida; order Solanales; family Solanaceae; genus Solanum; species Solanum verrucosum. The sequence goes on from NW_026020215.1 coordinate 842,594, forward strand.
CTACGAGGGGTATCTACAGTCTGTGGTTTCATCTACGGACCATAGAATCTTTTCCGTAGAACTTAGAGGAAAATCCTGAGCTTCTAAACCTTGAATGATGGAACCCTTTTTACGATTTGTACTTCTAATTATGGCCCATACTGGCAGTTTGTAGAACATAAAACCTAAAATTATGAAGTCTCTGAAGAATGAACTACGAGACTCAAACCACGACTCGTATTCCATTATATGACTCGTACTATTTGATTGTAGAAGACATGCTGGGAAAAATCTAAGATTTGAGGACTTTGCTTCATGGGGTCTATCCACAACCAGTAAACACATCTACCACCCATATTACCATATGTCATGCTCAAGTACAATTTTCCTAAATTCTTACTTACGGGACTATCTACGACTTGTGGTTCCATCTACGACTCGTAGATGGCGTATATAAAACCAGAAAACTCTACAACCCTTATTTTTCTTAACTTTCTGAACCTAATTTGTACTGTGGGACTTTTAAGGTGTTATACTATGGTTGTAAGTTTTCATATAATTGGATTTTGTGGTAGGCTCATTGGCTTAGTGATGATTAAAGGTAAAGGAATTGTTGGGTCATGACAGATTTCTGCGTTTTATTGTAAATAGAAAAGGGATTTCTCGGGGACGAATGTGTATTCTTAAATAGGTCCATCATTGAGTTTTATGTATTAGTCATGTAAGTGGGTGATGGTTGAATTTTTTTCCAGTTTACGTTATGTGTGCATGTTAACGGTTCATTTGTATCGCTTGTAATACATAGCATGGAGTAAAAAGAGGAGAATGTGAAGTAATATTTTGTTGTCAATCTCATGAAATGAACTTGTCTTAATTGTATGATATATGTGGTTCTTTAGTTGGAACATGTCAGCTGGTATGGGATATCTATCGGCTGGCTTGAAATACCAGACTTGGTACATGTTAAATAATGATTGGGTCAGGTACCACGCCTGGTACAAGATTCTCTCATGGTTGTCTTGGGTACCATGCTTGCTAAATGTTTGGTTATGCTTATGTGTGTTGGCCCAGAGGTGGCCGAATTATTGTGTTTAAATGTTGTCACGCCCTGAGACTACCCTGTAGACATTGCACGATGCTTGGAGCCAAAAGTAACCTCAACCTAACCTCATGGCATGACATGACACAAAGATTAACATACAATAACATAATAGGATAACTAAATGCAGAATTGAACTAGAATAGTCTAGTAAGAATCCAACATCAAATAGATAGATATTAGAGTAAACATGAGTGAAATCTAACTGATAATTTGAAAATCCTCTACTTATACAAGTTGTTAGGAAAACCCCCCAGCTAACTCAAACTTTATAAAACTAAAAGTAAAATCAGAATGTTGCAACCCTGACTAGAGTTGTACTAATCGTGAGCTGGATAGTGAGTGTTAAAGCCTATATTATCAAACAATATGAACAAAAAGTATGAGGTCAGTACTTTGAATGTATTGCGTATGAGGAATATGCATAATAAACATGAAATCTGAACATACAAAATCAGTAATACATGTTGATACAATGTTCAAGTAAATAACATGAAAATGTAATAACCTGAACTAGAATATCTGAATACTTGATCAAGTAATACAAAAAAACTGACCGGGGGAGATCATAAGCCGACATAAACCATGTGAACTACTACATAGAGTTCACTGTACTACCCCCACACCGAAAATAGGGTGTCCAAAATTTGCCAATGTAAGGGACCTAAAGTGAGCTAATATGGATCCACTAAGCTAATGTCTATAAAGAATTATCCTATAGTGTTTGCTACTAAAGGTTCATGGCCACTGACTGAAATCCTTCTTCCCTAAATCCATTTGGTGCAAAGTTTAATTCCCAATGGAGAAATGCATTTAAACTGGAAACAATAACAATCTTATAATATTGAATCATGCAGATATATGACAAATATGGAATAGTTCATAAATCATGATAACTTAAAATATACTGAGAGATACTTTATCTAAAAGCATCATTTATCATGAAAATTTAATAATTGGATACATGCATCTGAAATGACATAATTTTGATTCATGAAAATACTTGCATACTTAGGGTTCATGAAAAAACATTGAAACCGTGAAATTCATAAGTAAAACATGCAATCAAGAACTAAAAAGAACTGATTTACATTGAGTTTTGAAGATCATAGAAACCCTAGTTTTGTAGGAATCATAAAACTTGAAAATCTAGATTTCTTTGGGACTCAATGGGTAGATGGATACCCATTGACGAAATCCAATATACCAAGAGTAGAAACCTTTGCTTGATTCATAAAACGGAGACGTGAAACTTGGTACCCTAGTTCTTGCTTGAGAGAAGACTTGATAGAGAATAAATTGGTTTTGGAAGAGTTAGGAGAGAATGATAGGTTAGGGTCTTTAGGAATCACTTAATACCCCCTTAGAATATTTCAAAATGACATAGTATAAGAATTAAAAGAATGGAAAAATACCAAAATAACCCTCATCAAAAATTGTTGGAATCTACAAGGGGTATCTACGGTTCGTGGTTCCATCTACTGACCATAGAACCATGTTCGTAGAACTCAGAGGAAAAGAGTTTTTGAACTTTCAAACTACAAGGCCTAACTATAGTCGTACTTCTTTTTACAACCTGTCCTGACTGTTCATAGAGATAAGCTGAAATAAATTATCTGAAAGTTGATCTATGAGACATATCTACCATCCATAGATCAAATCTACGATTCGTAAGAAGGTGCTCATAAAGATTATGCAAGTTGAGGTTATGGGGCTTCACGACTTTGGTTTATAAGACCTTCTACAACCTGTAATACCTTCCATGACCCATGATTCCCACTCATCATATTCAATTCCAATTCCCAAGTTTCTTAAGTCTCACCTACGGATCGTAGTTCGCGGTTCCTTTTATGACCCATAAATGGTGTCTAGAAATTCCAAAATTCTTAATATTTCTACACTTTCTGAATAGCATAACTCTTTGTCTATACTAAGGGATTTCAGAGGTGTTACAATATCTCCCCCTTGGGAACATTCATCCCGATATGAGTCTAAGAAGGCTGGAAAAACTAGGGAAAAAATCTGCAACCCAATTCTTAAAGATAAACACTGAAAATTGAATGACTCCGAACTAAAACATGAAGATTTAACTTATTTCATGAACATACATGCATACTAAGACATAGGAATAACTAAAAGTCATGAATGTGAAAGAGCATTAAAGAGGAACTATTAACTCACACTGAAACTGAACTGGAAGGAAAGAGATGGGGGTACTTGGAGATCATATCTGCTTTTGCTTCCTAAATAGATCCCTCAATTATCTGATTCTTCCAAAGAATCATTTTTTTTTATTTGGGACCCCTTTATGAGAAAGACTTTCCTTCACATCGACACTCTCTAAAGGCACAATTGAAGTCGTATTACCAATGCACTTCTTCAACTAAGACACATGAAATACTGGATGCACTGATGCTAATTCTAAAGGTAAATACAGCTCATAGGCCACATTACCGAAGTGACTTACAATTGGTAAGGACCTACATAACGGGGACAGAGCTTTCCTTTCTCTTTAAACCTCATCATCCCCTTCATGGGTGAAATCTTCAAATATACCTAATCATCTACTACAAATTTAAGCTCTCTTCTCCTCATATCTGCATAAGATTTATGTCTACTCTGGGCCATTTTTAACCTATCTCTAATAAGTCAAACTTTCTCAATGGACTAATGAACTGACTCTAGTCATATCAAGTCAATCCACCAACTTCAATGAACATATAGGAGACCCACACCCCATACAATAGATCGCCTGAAACGGAGTAATCTGAATACTAGAGTTGTAACTATTATTATAAGCAAACTCAATCAAAGAATGATTATTCCAATTATCTTTAAAGAGGATCACACAAGCTCTCAACATATCCTCCAAGGTCTAAATAGTTTATTCCATCTAACTATCTATCTGCAGGTGAAAACTTGAGTTAATCTTAACCTAAGTACCAAGACCTTCCTAAAACGATCTTCAAAACTGAGAGGTAAACTGAGTACTCCTATCTGAAATGATGGAAAATAGAAATCCATGCAATTTAACCAACTCTTGAATGTAAAGTCTAGCATAATCCTTGGATGAATAAAACGTCTGAACTAGAAGAAAATGCACCTACTTAGTTATTCGGTCCACAAGTACCCATATAGAGGCATACTGACGACACATGCGAGGAACACTTGTGATGAAGTCCATATTAGATATTTCCACTTCTAAGTAAGAATACTGACATTCTAAGTCTTATCGTCTGGTTTCTGGTGTTTAACCTTAACACGTTGACAATTTGGACACTTAGCCACAAATTCTGTAATATTTTCTTCATTCCATTCCACTATTAGACTTCTCGTAGATAGCGATACATCTCAGTGGATCTTGAATGAATAGAATACCAAGAACTATGAGCTTCTATTAATATTCATTACCTCAACCCATCAATATCTAGAACATATAACCAAGCCTGATAACAAAGACACCATCTCACACTTGGGAGAAAGCCTATATAGACTTTTTGAGGACTGTTTTTTTCAGTTCAACAAATGTTGGATCATTCTCTTGCTTTGTCTTAACATCCATCACAAGAGACGATTCTGATCTATTATAAACAATTACTCCACCATCTTCCAAATCAATAAGACAGACTCCCAAACAAGCAAGTTTGTGAACTTCACGAACTAACTCCTTTTTCTCATCCTCAACGTGAGCAACATTGTTCATGGAAAACCTACTAAGAGCATCTACCACTATATTGGCTTTACCTAGATGATAAAGGACACTCATAGTGTAAACTTTCAATAACTCAATCCATCTCATTTGACGAAAATTTAAGTCCTGCTTGAATATATACTAAAGAATCTTATTATCTATTAGCACACCCCCATGAACACTGTAAATATAGTGCCTTCAAATCTTCAAGAAAAATATCACTGCTACCAACTATAAATCATGAATTGGGTAATTCATCCTATGAACCTTGAGTTTCCTAGAAGTATATTGACCTTACATGTTGCATCAATAAACAACCAAGGAAAATCTTGGAGGTATCACAATTCACCACAAAACTATCTGAACCTTCTAGTAGAGTCGAAATTGGGGTTGAAGTAATCAAGTATTCAACTCCTGAAAACTCTTCTAGAATATTTGCACTACTAAAACTTCACTTTCTTAAGAGTAAACCTAGACAACGGATAAGGAATATAGGTGAATCATTTAACAAATCGTCTATAGTAACCGGCTAAACCTAAGAAACTCCTAATGTCTGAGGGAGAAAGAGGTCTATAGTTCTTGACTACCTTGGTCTTTTAATGATCAACTGCAATTTCCTCTCCGAAAACTATATGTCCAAGGAATGCTAGTGACCTCAACTAAAATGCACACTTACTGAACTTAACAAACAACTAACGGTCCTTAAGAATCTACAAGAAAATTCTCAAATGGTCTACATGCTCATCCTCACTCTGAAGTAGATCAAAATGTCATATACGAAGACAATGAAGAACATATCCATATTATTGTTTAAACATCATGTTCATCAAATCCATGAAAGCTGCAAGAGCATTCATTAGTCCAAAAGATATAACCACAAAATTCAAATGACCATATCAAGTCTTGTAGGTTTTCTTCGAATTGTCACATTCTCTGACTCTGAGTTGATGTTAGCCTGATCTGAGATCTATTTTTAATATTAAGTTAGAACCCTAAAACTAGTAGAACAAGGCACCAATCCTGGGGATAGGATACTTATTATTGATTGTAACCTTGATTAACTGACCGTAATTGATGCAAATTCTAAGAGAACCATCTTTCTTCCGCATGAAAAGAACGATGAAGATATGTTGGGTCTAATGGAAACCTTATCTAAAAGATTCTTTAATTGATCTTTCAACTTCTTGAGCTCAGTTGGAGCCATTTTGTAAGGAGAGATGGACATAGGCTGGATATCTGGAAGAAGGTTTATTCCAAAGTCAATTTCCCTTTTAAGAGAAACTCTACGACGATCTTTGGGGAACACTTCTACGAGTTAATTCACTATAGGGACTAACTAAAGAGCTGGCATTTCAGAACTAAAATCCTTTACCCGAACTAGATGGTAGATACAACCCTTAGAGAAATCTTTTATTTGGCCTTAAGACACAAGCTAAAAAGACCTATAGGAGTTGTGGTACTACCCTTTTATTCAATGATAGGTCATATAGAAACTAAAATTTATGACTCTGGTTCTACAATCAACTAAGGCATAACAAGCGTGTAGCCAGTCCATGCCAAGAATGATGTCAAAATTGAGTATGTCTAATCTACTAGATAAATTGAGGTGTTTTTATGAAAGATAAAAACTTGGAAATTTTTCTGTACTCGTTTAGCTAAAATTGACTCACCAACTGAAGTAGATACTAAAAAAGGTTCTGATAAGATTTTGGGACTGACATCAAATTTCATTACAATATAAGAAGTCACGAAGGAAAGTGTGGCTTGTGGATCTAACAATGCATAAACATCAAATAAAAAAACAAGTAATATACTAGTGAATACATCATGGGAACCCTCCTGATCTTGTCGAGTCAGAAAAGCATAGAACATGTTCTGACGTTGTCTACCACCAATACTAGATGAGGTACCCTACTAAGTCGGGTCACCTGTTGAAGCTGATGAGGTGTTAAGCTATGTTTGCTGATGAGAATCCTTGCTCTTGCCTATGGCCGCTGGGCAGTCCCTCAATCTGTGACTTGTCTTACCAAATGATGAGTCCACAAATTGGACTCATTTAGGGCTTTAATTTGATAGAAATAGTGCTCTTAACTGTTTATTTTGTCTTAATATCTGATGAAAACTCTTAAGTTTCAGCTATTTGAACTTTTAGTGGAAGCATGGACACTTAGGCATTAAAAGAAATAAAAAGGCTGAGAAGAACGAAGAAGCTGAAACCTGAGCATCGCCAAGCACACTTGGCGATTCACCGAAGGGACGCACTCCGCCCTTTGTTCCAGTACGCGAAGCCCTGAAGGAGCAGGATCAAAAAGGCGATGAAAGGAGTAGTCGGCGTTTTGCCGAATAATTCTGCGAAGCAGTACAATCTCGCCCAATGACACAGAGCACGACCATGCTGAAGGCTAGTGCAAGACGGTGACGAACTACACTAAGGGGCGAATTGCCGAGTTAATCAGCGATTCTGACTAACCTCGCAGAAAGATCCACCAGCACTATTTTCTGAAGTCTATAAATACTAAACTTGTTAATTTTAACAGAGTTGAACATTTATTTTACTTTTCAAAATAGAATGGTACTTTTTGGGATATTTTCTCTCAAGTTTGGAGAGGGTTTTTGGGAGACTTGAAGAAATAAGGATTTGATCTTCCCCAAGTTAGAAGTGGGTCTTCTCCACTCTTTTTGCTTTTCTTAAATCAAGGTTTAATTACTTATACCCATTTGATTTTAGTATCATTTTAGGTGTATTTTGTTTTTTCTTGATGTGTGGCTAAAACCCCCCTATTCTTGGGGTGTGATTTAGCAAATATGTGTTGATATTATTTTTGGGTGTTGCTTGCTGATAGGTTAGATGTATTTTAATGGTGATTTCACCTAGTGGTTGTGGTTTAATCAAATGGGTTTGTAGTTGCAAATACAAACCAACCCATGTGTTTTCGGTTTTCCCGAGAGAGAGGTCACGAAACCAAGACCGCTAGACTGATGGCCTAAGGAGGTTCGACATGAGGTTCAGCCCGAGAGGGTGAGCCCTAGTCTCATATCCTAACACTCAGCTCGAGAGAGTGAGTGGGGTAAGGCGTAGGCTGGCCTTCATGCGACAAATAGGTGTCCAAGAGGAACGCATTTGAAATGGGGTAAGTTGCCCGAGAGGGAACTTATTTCCATCTAAAGCTTAGCCTAGTCACTATTATCTTGCAAATTTCCTATCGAAAGCATGAACCCAACGATTTATCTCAACTTGTATTGCGGTCACAACCCATGAACTTGTCCCCATACTTTATTTTCTTGTTATTTTTGTTGTTTTTACTACTTTTGACAAAACCCTCATTTGCTATTTGACACCTTTTTGTCACCCCTTTTAATTTACAATGTTTTTAATCGTTAATGTCTTTAGCTACGACTAGTTAGAACTTAATTTTATTTTTCTACTAATTCTCAAAACTATTTCCTTGGGATACGACCCCAACCCTTGGTTGAGTTACTATATTATTGACGATCGTAGACACTCGTACTGTGTGTCATTGGTCAAGATAAGCATCAAAATGGCACCGCTGCCGGGGAGTGGTGTTATTTGAGAATTCTTAGTTAAGTAGAATTTTTGCTCTTCTTAGTTGTAGTCTACTTACCTAATTTTCAGTTTTGTTTTGAGTAATTGTGTGTTTCAACAGCCATATGAGAATGAACGGCGAAAATAGCTGCCAAGCAGGCAACCCAGCGGGTGATGCTTTTCATCGAGACAATACTGATGATATTAATAGTGTGTACAACCCTGCATAGGTGAGTGAGATGGATGCGAGTTGCATGCCACAAGCAGACGGAAATGCAACATTTGAAGTTACTAGCACAACACTCCATCTCATACATTCAAGAGGTTTATATGGAGGGTTAGAGCATGAAGATTCGTATGAACATATACGAAGCTTCATAGAAGTGTGCACCCTCTGTCATTCAAAAATCTATCGCATGAGTGCATACGGCTGCATTTATTTCCATTATCATTAACTGGGGAAGCCACTAAGTGGTTGATCGAGCTTCCAAAGAACTCTATCAAGTTATGGGAAGAGTTGGTTATGGCTTTTCATGAAAGATTATTCCCTCCATAAAAAATGATGAAACTGAGGGATGACATTCAAAATTTTAATCAAAAGGAGGGTGAACCAATTCACGAATCTTGGACACAATTTAAGAGAATTTTGCAAAAATGTCCATCACATGGACTACTGAGTGAGTTATTGCTCTAATATTTTTACCGTAGTCTGGATTCGGTGAATAAAGGAATAACTGATCAGCTGGTGCAAGGAAGAATAATGTTACAATCATATAAAGTAACCTCATTTATCCTAGATGGCATGGCTAGAGTAAATCAAGCTTGGTACACAAAAGATGACCAAGTTTCCCCACTTTGCTTCAGATTAACGCACGAACAACTCGATAAAGAAAGGGAAAGGGACGAAAACATCAAGAAGATGTTGTCTCAAATGGAAGTGATACACGAGCACATGAAGGGAACATATGGAGTATTTCGAGTTAAGGAGGGTTCTCCTTCAGGTTACGTAAAATCGGGGGAGAATCAAGGTTGGAACTCCAAAAGAATTGGGGGGGTGTTCTTCATCCGGTTACTTGAGATCGGGAGAGAATCAAGGTTGGAACTCCACAAGTTATGAGGAGGGTTTCCACCCACGCTATCAACAGTGGGACATAAATCAAGGTTGGAACCATTACATGAGTGAAGAACCAAGGAGATATTGCCATGATTGGGCTGAGCAAGATGACCATGAGGAAGACCGTACCCAATTGAGTGAATGCCCAAAATCAAAAGGGAGCGCAAGTTGTCCTCGGGTAAATGATCTATTGTCATGCATACTTGATAAAGTTGAGGGCTCTGATGATCTGCTAAAAGGAATGAGAGATGACTTTTCATCACTAAACAGTAAAGTGAATTCACATGTTGATGCCATCAAAACACTAGAAGGTCAATTCAATCTATTATCAGCTTAATTAACATCCAGGACACTGATGGAAGATAATGAAAGAGGGTTGGTTGTGGTCACCCGTAGTGGAAAGATAGCAAAAGGGAATGTGATGGAGGACGAGGACTCTTGAATGCAGGAAGAGAGCCAAGGTACAGAGGAACGAGAATTGCCTATTCCACAAAACCTTGCCAAACAACCACAAGAGGATGCAGCGCAACATGTTCAGATTCCAAAAATTACGCACCTTTTACCCAAAATACCTACACCATTTCCTCAACATTTGAAAAAGAAAAATGAAGATGATAAGTTCAATTTTTTTTGTCAGTATTCAAGAATCTATCAATTAACCTTCCTCTGGTGGAAGCATTGTTAGAAATGTCGGGATATGCCAAATTCATGAAAGAGCTGATTACAAAGAAAAGGAGCCTGGAGTATGAAACAATCGAGGTACCCCATAGTTGCAGCGTAATTATGACAAATGAGTCAATCACCAAGAGAGAAGATCCTGGGGCATTCACAATCCCGTGCACAATTGGCATGCTCCAATTTGCTAAAGGTATGTGCGATTTAGGAGCAAGCATTAACTTGATGCCCTATGCAATATACAAGCAATTTGGTTTGGGTGAACCAAAGGCAACCACAATGAAACTTCTTATGGCTGATCAATCAATCAAACACTCTGTAGGGTTACTTCATGACATATTGGTAAAATTAGATCGGTTCATCTTTCCAGCTGATTTTGTGATTCTAGATTGTGAGATCGATACTGAAATCCCCATTATTTTGGGAAAGCCATTCTTAGCTACTGGAAGAGGATTGGTAGATGTCGAAGGCAGGAAATTGAAGTTCCGTGTAAATGATGATGAGGTGAACTTCAATATCTGCAAATCCATGAAGCACCCAAGTAACATCCATGTGGTGTCCACTGAGGATGTTATAGATGAAACAGTGGCAAGTGTGAGCCATTTAATATGCAAGAATGAACCCATTGAATCTGTACTTGCCAATTATGAGGAATCCAAAGTTCAAGGATATGAGGAAGTGGTGGCTGCCTTATCAGGATTAGGAGAGTATTCAAGGAATCCAATCAAGTTGGATATCGACCTGAAAAATAGAGAAAGTCCTCCAGCGAAACCATCAACAGAAGAACCACCAAACCTGGAGTTAAAAGCTCTACCCTCTCATCTAAAATATGCTTTCTTAGGAGCCAATAATCCTTTACCAGTGATTATCGCAGCCGATTTGCTTGAAAGGAAGGTGAAATTTCTCATTGAAGTATTGCAGCAGCATATAAAAGTTATTAGATGGACAATAGCCGATATAGTAGGAATTCCTCCTGGCATTTGTACTCACAAGATTCGGCTCAATAATGAATGTAAACCCAATGTAGAGCATCAACAGAGATTGAACCCTCCAATGCAAGAGGTGGTGAAAAAGGAGATCATCAAGTGGTTAGATGAAGAAGTGATCTACCCTATTGTGGATAGTAAGTGGGTAAGTTTGGTGCAATATGTACCAAAAAAGGAGGTATAACTGTAGTCCCAAATGCGAAAGGAGAACTTGTGCCGACAAGACCAGTGACTGAGTGGAGAGTATGTATGGATTATCGGAAGCTTAACTTATGGACCGAAAAAGACCACTTCCCAATGCCCTTTATGGACCAGATGCTTGACCGATTATCAGAAAGGGGGTGGTATTGCTTTTTAGATGGGTATTCCAGTTACAATTAAATCTCTATTGCGCCGAAAGACCAAGAGAAAACCACTTTTACCTGCCCTTATGGAACTTTTGTATTCAAAAGGACGGTGACGAACTACACCAAAGGGCACAGAGCACGACCATGCTAAAGGCTAGTGCAAGACGGTGACGAACTACACCAAAGGGCGAATCGCCGAGTTAATCGGCGATTTTGACGAACCTCATCGAAAGATCCTCCAACACTATTTTCTGAAGTCTATAAATACTAAACTTGTTGTTAATTTTAAGAGAGTCGAACATTTATTTTAATTTTCACAATAGAATAGTACTTTTTGGGATATTTTCTCTCAAGTTTGGAGAGGGTTTTTGGGAGACTTGAAGAAAAAAGGATTTGTAGTTGCAAACCAACCCATGTGTTTTTGGCTTTCCCGAGAGGGAGGTCGCGAAACCAAGACCGCTAGACTGATGGCCTAAGGAGTGGGTCGATATGAGGTTCAACCCAAGAGGGTGAGCCCTAGTCTCATATCCTAACACTCAGCTCGAGAGAGTGAGTGGGGTAAGGCGTACGTTGGCCTTCTTGCGGCAAATGGGTGTCCGAGAGGAATGCATTTGAAACGGGGTAAGTTGCCCGAGAGGGAACTTATTTCCATCTAAAGTTTAGCCTAGTCACTATTATCATGCAAATTTCCTATCGAAAGCATGTACCCAACGATTTATCTCAAATTGTATTGTGGTCACACCCTAAGAACTTCTCCCCATACTTGATTTTCATGTTATTTTTGTTGTTTTTACTACTTGTGACAAAACCCGCATTTGATATTTGACACCTTTGTGTCACCCCTTTTATTTTAAAATATTTTTAATCGTTAATGTCTTTAGCTACGACTAGTTAGAACTTAATTTTATTTTTCTACTAATTCTCAAAACCACTCCCTTGGGACCATTTTGATGCTTATCGTGACCAACGACACTAACTTACAGTACGAGTGTGTACGATCTTCGATAATATAGTAATCCAACCAAAGGTTGGGGTCGTGTCCCAAAGGAGTGGTTTTGAGAATTAGTAGAAAAATAAAATTAAGTTCTAACTAATCGTAGCTAAAGACATTAACAATTAAAAACATTGTAAATTAAAGGGTGACACAAAGATGTCAAATATCAAATGGGGGTTTTGTCACAAGTAGTAAAAACAACAAAAATAACAAGAAAATCAAGTATGGGGACAAGTTCTTGGGGTGTGACCGCAATATACGTTGAGATAAATCGTTGGGTACATGTTTTCGATAGGAAATTTGCAAGATAATAATGACTAGGCTAAGCTTTAGATCGAAACAAGTTTCCTCTCAGGCTACTTACCCCGTTTCAAATGCATTCATCTCGGACACTCATTTGCCACATGAAGTCCAGCCTACGCCTTATCCCACTCACTCTCTCGAGCTGAGTGTTTAGGATATGAGACTAGGGCTCACCCTCTCGGGTTGAACCTCATGTCGACCCACTCCTTAGGCCATCAGTCTAGCGGTCTTGGTTTCGCGACCTCCCTCTCGGCCAAGCCGAAAACACATGGGTGGTTTTGTATTTGCAACTACAAACCCATTAGATTAAACCACAACCACTAAGCGAAATCACCATTAAAATACATCTAACCTATCAGCAAGCAACACCCAACAATAATATCAACACATATTTGCTAAATCATACCCCAAGAATGGGGTTTTTTAGCCACACATCAAGAAATAACAAAATACAACTAAAATGATACTAAAATCAAATGGGTATAAGGAATTAAACTTTGATTTAAGCAAATGAAGATGAATGGAGAAGGCCTACTTCTAACTTAGGGCATATGAAATCCTTCTTTCTTCAAGTCTCCCAAAAAACCTCTCCAAACTTGAGAGAAAATATCCCAAAAAGTACTATTATATTGTGAAAATTAAAATAAATGTTCGACTCTCTTAAAATTAACAACAAGTTTAGTATTTATAGACCTCAGAAAATAGTGCTGGCGGATCTTTCGGCGAGGTTAGTCTGAATCGCCAATTAACTCGGCGATTCGCCCTTTGGTGTAGTTCATCGTCGTCTTTCACTAGCCTTCAACATGGTCGTGCTCTGTGTCATTGGGTGAGATAGTATTGCTTCGTGGAATTATTCGGCGAAACACCGACTGCTCATTTCATTACCTTTTTTATCCTGCTCCTTCACACTCACCAGTACCGGCCATACACTCGTCTGGATCTTTCTTACCACACTTGTGACAAGTAGGGAAAATGTGTCCACTTGTAACACTTCCATGCGACTTAGAGTCTAATGCCCTATATTTTTTATCTAATTTAAACTTAGGGGTAAGAGAACTAGCATAAGATGGGGTTGGACCTCAATACCTTTGACAAAACTGAGATCCACTACCGCCTCCTGAGTTCTTCTAAGAGTAGTCCACACTATTTATTCTCTCCCTATTGTTATACCTAGCACTTTCCTTGAGCTTTTTCTCTTCAATTTGTCGAACATGAGTCATTAAGCGGGAAATATCAATCTCCTTGATCAATATCGCAGTCCTACATTCCTTAAAACCCAACTTAGAAACACTAGAGACAAGCTTGCTCATGCGGGCCCTAGAGTTGGCCACCATGGTCGGAGCATACTTGGAGAATTGAGTAAACTTCTAAGAATACTCCTTCACCGTTATGTTACCCTGCCTCATATTTATGAACTCCTAGACCTTAGCCTCTCTCATTTTAAGAAGAAAGAACCTATCTAGAAAAGCACCCATGAACTTTCCCCAATCCAATAGGCTTACATCAACAACTCTTTCCTCTTTCCATTGCTTGTACCAAATTTGGGCCACTCCCTTAAACTATTAAGTAACCAACCGGTACTCTCAACCGGAGTGACACCCATAATCTTAGTAATCTTCTAAATACCTTTTATGAACTTTCAGGGATCCTCATCCACCTTAGAATCATAAAACTCTAGAGGGTTCATCCGAGTGAAATCTCAAGATCTAGTTGCAGTCATACCCATATTTGCGTTCATTGGGGCCACAACTTCTTGGTTTCCCTGAGTAGTCATAGCTTGGGCTAGAACTTGGAAAGAAGCCCTAAACTCATCATGAGAAACATATTCAAACAAAGGGTCTATTAGAGCTAGAGGTGCTTGTTGCTCCTCATTTCCGTTCCTTCTGACATAGGCTCTTCTAGGAGGCATGGTGTTGTAAACGAGTAAAGCATGAGTTAGAATGAGACTATATAGAGTTGCACTCTATTGGACAACTAAGAATATGAAGTATTTCCTTACATATTTCATAGCCTCATATTCATAGATGTGGTGTGCTTAACACCCATTAATAAGACTACTTAATATGGATTTCAGACACCCTATCTGATATCAAGTTTGTCACAACCCAAGAATACCCCGTAGGCGTGACACAATGTTTAGAGCCACAAGTGATCCCAAGCTAACCTCATGGCATGATATGACACTAAGATTAATATAACATAGTATAGAGGATAACTAAATAAGGAATTGAACTAAAATAGTCTAATAGGAATCCAACATTAAAAAGACAAATATATGAGTACACATGAGCGGATCTAAATAACTGTTTGAAAAGGCTCTACTAATATGAATTGCTAGGAAAAATTCCATCTAACTCCAACTGTCTTAAACTGAAACAAAAATACTTAAATCAAGGATAAAGGGGTCGCAACAGATAAAGAGAACTCACCAAAGACTGTTGAAATGTTGGCTAGATTAGTACTAACTGATGGCTAGATACTGAGCATTAGAACATATATTATCAAACAATATAGGTAAAAATTATGTGGTTGGTACTTTGAATATGCTGAGTATGAGAAATATGCATAATGAGCAAAATATCTAAACATATTGAATGTGTAAAACATGTTAATACTATGATCAAGTAAATAACATGAAAACTAAATAACCTAAATTGAAACATATGAATAATTGATCATGCAATAATAAAACACTGAATGTGGGGATACTAAAACGAGCATAAACCATGTGAGCTAGTACATGAAGTTGTAATGTCCTCATACCAAAAATAGGGTCTCCAATACTTTCCAAAGTAAGCGGCCTGAGCTGAGCTAATATGGATATACTAAGCTAATGTCTATAAATACTAATCTTATGGTGGGAAGTAGTTTTGGGATTTAAGAATTGCTACTAAAGGTTCACAGACGTTGACCGGTATCCTTCATCCCATATCTACTTAGTGCTAAGTATAACACCCAAAGGAAACATGCATTTAAACTAAAAATAGTAATAATCTAATAATACTGAATCATGTTAATAACTAACAAAGAATGAGTAGCTCATAAATCATAATAACTGAAAATATATTGATAAATACTTTATCTAAAAGCATCATATATAATGAAAATCTGATAATCTGAGACATGCATTTGATTTATCATAATTATGAGTCATAAAAATACTTGCATACTTAGGGTTCATGAAATAACATTGAAATCGTGGAATTCATTAGTAAAACATGCAATTAATGGCTAATCATGAAGAATAATTGGTTTACATTGAAAACCCATAAAGTCATAGATATTCTAGTTTTGTAGGAATATAAAAATTGGAAATTTGATGTATGGGTGGATGGATACCCATTGATGAAATCCCACCTAAGAGAGAGAAGAAATTGATTTTGGAAGAGTTAGGAGAAAATGAGAGGTTAGGGTCACTAAGAATCACTTAATCCCCTTGTAATAGTCCAAAATGACATATTATAGGGATTTAAAAATGGGGAAAAGACAAAAATAACCCTCATTAAAAACTGTCAAAGCTTATCTACGATGGGTGTCTACGATCTGTGGTTCCTTTTACGGACCGTAGAGCCTTGTATGTAGAATTCATGGGTAAGTCTTGAGTTTCTAAACTTTAAAAATATGAGTCTTAACAATGACTCGTACTTCCTATTTACGACCCTTCTCGAATGTTCATAGAGATAATAAGCTAAAATATAGTTTCTGAAGGTTGATCTATGAGATAATTTTATGGTCCATTGATCAATCTATGATCCATATGAAGGTGCTTGTAAAGATCATTCAAGTCTTGAGTTTCTTGGATTTAGGACTTTGGTTTACGAGACCTTTCTACAACTCATAAAACCATCTACAACCCGTGATTCCCACACATCTTGTTCAAGTCCAGTTCCCAAGTTTTTGAAGTCTCACCTATGAATTTCATCTACGGCTCATAGTTTATTTTATGGCACATACATGGTGTCTGTAAATATCAAAATTTTGTAGATTTCTGCACTTTCTGAACTACTGGTCTATATTTAGGGATTTGGAGGTGTTACGAATCTTGGGGTGGATTATGTGTAAATCGGGGTTGCATGTTGAACACCATAGAAAATATTATAGGGATACTTGTATGGTCTGAGTTACTTAATGGGTGTATTGAATTATGTATAGGATAAGTGAAAGTTTTCAGGCACTCCACTAAATTCGTTAAGGGCCAAGGACCAGGGTGTTGGAAGGGGATCTTAGAAGAGTCGACATGTCGATTAACAAAGATAGTTGATAGATTTGAATTTAAGAATGGAATAAATAAGGTAATTATAGTTTTTAGTGGGATGGGCGGGTTCGGGAAGTCTTCATGTGATAGAGGAGTTAGGTTATGTCACTATAGAAGAGTGGAATGGCTCCTAATGGTGGAATTGGCAGTGGAATGAGGTAGGGAGGCCTAGGACAGAGTGAATGACATCAAAGGTAGTATTACCTTGTAGTAAGAATTGTTGTTAAATGATCATGGTTGTATAGCTTTAAGTTATATGTTTCTTCTAATTGTTTATATGATATTATGTGGTTGATTCGGGTTGACCGATGATGCCTACCAGGACATATTATTTGGACTGATACTATTCTTATTATGCCACTTGGTATAATCTGGTTCCACGATAAGTTATGTTTCTTTGGTGAAAACGATGGTGATCCCCAGTAGCTTCTACTCCTCTTTTAGCTATGATGGGAGTTGTGTCTTGTTTTAAATGTTGTATCTAAATTTAAACTAGTTCCTAGAGAGGGGTTTTTCCTTGTATTTGACAAAAAAAAAACATTATATTTTAATCAAGGCTGAGAGTAATTCTTTTACTTAGATAAGGTGTTATATTATATTTTTGCTTATTGCCTCATTATTAGTTCTTAATTGGTTGGTAAGAGTTTTTCTATCTAGCTGTTAGATTAGATACTTGCATGAATCAATATTTGGATCGTGACAAAGTCACCTCTATGGTGGGTAAGATGATGGAATCAAAGTCGAGATGATTTTAGGCATGTAAAGATATGAGAAGTGTAGACGCCCTAGTGAAGAGGTATGAAAGGTGACAATGACAGACATCTAGAGAGGTAGAAGCGGGTCAAAAAATTATTGAGGGAAGTTGATTAGACAACATCTTGAGCTTATAGAGGAAACAATCTTATATAGAAGGGCTTGTAGGTCGTGGTTAGGGTAGAAGGTTAGTTGATAGTTGAGTGGGTCTCTCACTTCCTTCGTAATAGGCTTTATAATTGTACTTGGACCTTCTCTCTTACCAGTAATATAGGCACTATTCTTTTAGTAGGCATTTCGATATGCGATTTCATCTCGTGATATAAAATTATGAGATGAAATCAACATTTGGACATGTGATTTCATCTTATAACTTCATATCATGAGATGAAATCTCAAATTCTACAAAAAGCTTGATTTCAAAATTTCATATCATGATTTCACTTTTTCTTATACAAAATCGACCCACAAGTTTATATTTTATAAAAAATAACCCCATTATTTTATATCTACATAATTTTTTGCGAGAATACCAAATGAGTAATGAAATATTTTTGGAATATGAACATGATGATCTATTTACTAATAACATTAAACAAAAAATGGGTCAAAGTAAAATGTAATACACTACAATTAAGGTTCAATTTTACTTTTTATTGAACTAAAGTTCGATCAATAAATGTTGTATTTACATTTAGATAGTTTTGTGATAGTGTATTATACTTTTATTATGAATTTTTACTTATTTAGTAAGATTGTATAGATAACTGAGGCAATTTTGATAGTTTTCACAACTTATGACATTTTTATTTTTATAAGCAAAAATACAACTTAAAAATCCAAATCGCATGTCTAAACAAAAATTCAACTCCATCTCGTATGATTTCATATCATGATTGCAAATCATAATTTCATCTCATATGACCAAATGGGCCCTTAGTTTCTTGTTATTTGATTTCAGTTATCACTTGTATTATTTTGTACTTCAGTTACCATTTATTTGATTATTATTATTATTGTTCTCTCTTATGTATGTTGTGTACAACTCTCCATTTCACATTATTTCGTTGTTACTGCTCTCATTTTGGTATGCCCCTTGTCAAATTGTTTAAAAATATGATTTATTTAGGTTGAGGGTCTATCAAAAATTGCATTTCTATATTTTTACATGGTAGGGGTAAGATCTATGTATACTCTACCTTCTCCATAATCATTTGTGAGATTACATAGAGGCAGTGGCGGATTAAGGTTGTGGGTGCTCTGAAAATGACAGAGTCAAAAATGTAAAAAATACATGTTAACAATGAGATTCGAACTTGGGCTCAACAACACTAAAAGAGCCTTAAGCACCCACTCAAGAGTCAATGGGCCAATCAAATCATTTATTCAGTGAGTGCTCTATGTTAATTTTATACAAATACCTCTTAATTTCTACATAGATATATATATATATATATATATATATATATATATATATATATTCCGAGACAAGGTTAATGGGTGATCGAGCACCCGACGGACTCCACATGGGTCTGCCCCTGCATAGAGTTTGTTGTTGTTGTAATATTATAAATTCAATGTTTTGGAAAATGCATTGATTATAAAAATTAAATATTAAATTATAAACTATCTCTTAATTTTTTAAACTGAACAAGTAAAAATAAATGGAAGGAGTATGTGTTAACAAAATTATCTTTTTTATTTTTTTTATCACATAAAAGTCATTCTACTTTTAACCAAATTAGCTAAAATATAAATGTCAGCTTAATTTTATTGCTTGTAGAATGTACATATAGGTAAGCCTCAAAATCAGTTGGCGCAATGCTTCTAGTGGCTAAATCTTGCCCACAGATCCATGTCATGTTGTGAAAAAATTTATCTCTAGCTACCAACCCTATAACCACCAATTTTTATATAGCAACCACAGATCTTTGTTTAGGTAAACTCAATATATTAGTTTATTTTTGAATATTGTTACTCTGTCTCTTTCTAAATATATCATATATAGGAGTACTTAATTCTGACTATGAATTCGAATATAGATTCTTTAATATTTTAATAATATATTTTAAATATTTAAAAACTATACAAAAAGTACTATATATAAACTAGTATATAACTAATAATTTAAAATATTTTAAAAAAAAAAATCCAGAAAAATTATAGTAGTAAAACTTTTTAGGTTAGACTCTCCAAATAGAAATACCTTCACGTAAAATGTAGAAATACCTTCATGTAAAATGGAACGGAGAGAGTATATTTATTCCTTTTGGGTTTTATGAATTGTTGTATGTATAGGAGCTAGAATATTTATGATCTGTTAATATGTCTTTGAAGTTTTAAGTAGAGTAACCTAGGTGAAAAGGGCAAGGTTTGGTTTGGTTTTGTTGCAAGTAGGTTAGAGATACATAGTTCCTGGTCATTTCATTTTCAATCACACCACCCTAGAAAGAAAGAAAATAAATTCAAGGGAAGTAGATTTTAGTAGAAAATACTAGAAAAAGATAAAGGATATATTTTGTAGAAGGTATGTGGTTGAGTATATATCTTATTAATTAGAGAAGGATGTGTTGCAGTAGATGAGATCTTCTGTCTTAATCAAAGGTCTCAATTTTAAATCCTAGCTATGAAAACATCTTTGCTAGGGAACACTTTCTCCCGAATGAGGCCCTGTGCGACGCGACTTCAAATTAATCTGCCTCTGACATAAATACCAGTTACCAAATAAAAAAAAAGGTTAGGTATATATCTTTCAGATAAAGAAAGGATATAGATAGCAGTAGATCTTCATATCCATTTTTGGCATCTATTTGTCTTTCTAGTTGAACTAAACAAAAAATTAAACACTATCCATACATTTGTTTAAAAAAAACATGTATAGCTAAATATAACCCCACGCCATTAGGACTAGAAGTAGCTAGGCACTAGCTAGATTTAAAAATGGGTAATTAATCAATACTCTTAATTAATACTTATTGAGTGATGGCCTATATATCCAGCATTGCTTTTAAATCTTTTTAATTAGATTAAACATACATCACACAAGATATATCTCTGTCAAATCCTTGGGAAATTTCATGCACATTTTAATTTTAAAACTAAATCCGTCATTCATCCCCTAGTGCATGCTAATACACACAACAATGGCATCAAGAAGAAGATTTTCGTTATGGTCCTTGATTTTGTTGGTCCCTTTCCATAAATTTACTGCAAGATTGTAATCCATAAGTGGGCACCAAATTCTTTATTTGCTACGTACTAATAAAAACATAAATGCATCTCACATGGGAAAGTTTCATATTCAAATATACAAAAAAGAGGAAAAACAAAACAAACAAACAAAAATAAAAAGAAAATTGGTGTGTAGTAGTTGAGAAAAATAAATGATAAAACGTGCAAATAATACGATTACAAGTAGAGGTGTACAAAATTGAACCGAAAATTGCATTAAATAATACGACTAGGAGTACTTCCTTTTTACTGATCAAAATCTATTAGTGGTTTATGATAATATATGTGTTGGAAATCTGAAAATATTTTATTATGAAAATAGGTTTAGGCGTCTGTGTATCCGCAGGGTTCAGTGAGTTGTTCTACTATAAAATTTGAAGGATAGAAACTAATAAAAAAGAAATAATTAAAAAGAGAAAAACCAACATAATATAATATTGAAAGAAAGAAATTTTTATTGACATATCAATTATATGTTATAAATGCTAATAAAGGGTCTATTAATATTATAATAATGGTTATTAGGCTAGTGAATGATAAATAATGATTTATGACTATCGTAAAATATAAGTAATATATATATAAAGAGTAAAATGTAGAGAGTATTATTTAAATTACTTTTAGTCTGTCTTTTATAAAAGTGAAGAATACTCTTTTATAGGAGGTATATAAACCATTCGTAATTAGTTACAACCTTTAAGAGGGACATTACTTAATTAGATACATGTATACTAAGGAGTTCACGGAATGAAATATATAAAATTAAATGAATTGATAACACTCGCCCTTGGGTGTTTATAGATAATATGTCTCGTTAAAATCTTACAAGGAAATTAGTGAGTAAAAGCCTAGATAAGAAAAAAGAGCACGTACCTATCTTTTAATACACCTTGAGTGCTACCTTATTTAAAATTTTAAAAAATTCAATCGAAAAAATCTTGGTCAAGGAAAGAAAGAATACAACACATATTTTACTTCCCCTGATGATCTAATCTTTATTTGATATTTTGGATACGACACAATCTTATATTTTAGCTTTTCAAATATTGATGTTGGCAATGCCTTAGTGAGTAAATTTACAAGATTATCACTCAACCAAAACTATTGAACATCAACCTCACCATTTTATTGAATATCATGTGTGAAAAAGAATTTTGATAAAATAAACTTTGTTCGGTCCCCGTTGATGTATTGTTTCATTCAATTGAGTTATGCAAGCAATATTATCTTTCATACAATATTTTTGAAATCTTTGTTTTCAAAGAAGACCGCATATATAGAATTGCAAAACATGTTAAGTCTTTCACTTTAATCATACACACTCTCGGTTGGCTTCATGAATGACTATTATATCTGTATTATTTGAAGAAGTGACAATGATTGTTTGTTTCATCAAATGTCACAATATAATTGTACATTCATATGTGAATAAATAGCATGTTTGAGATCGGACTTTATGTAGGTCAAACTAATATTCCGCACCTGCATATCCAATAATTTTTTTATTTGAATGCATTAGAATAAAATAGTCTAATATCAATTATTCCTCTAAGATATCTGAATTACGCTTAGAACATTTTTAATGTTTTTTTGTTGGAGAGGAGCTAAATTTTGTCAATAAACTTATTGTAAATAAATTTTTTGTAATGATCAAGTCATTTCCTCTTTATTGCGCTGTTTTTGGTGTTTAGAGTTATCCTATAGCGACGACAAATTATTTATGACTTGCTCGGATTGACATTTCAGTCACCTAGTCATCCATTTGGTTTTTATGCAAGTTTTTGTATTTTGGAGCTTTTATACTTGAATGGTTGACTTCAGTAAAAACTTCAGATAGACGGCCTCAGAATGCAATAATGGCGGTTCCGATAGTTCCGAAACGTCGAGTTTGGTCTAAAAGGACTTTTGGTGCGAACCCTGCAACTTTCGAGCTACCTTGTGGATTTTGTCTTAAAATGGAGTGTGGGTGTGAGACTCACTTTTCATCGAGACGACCTCCATTGAAGTTTTTACATCTCCGTTGAGTCTTGAATACAAATTTTGGTGGGATAGCGTAGTTTATTTGCGTGCATAAAGTTCTGAACGAATCTCAAGTGCCCCGTTAGAGAATTTTGGGAGTCGATGTTCTAGAGGATAACGAATCTCAAGCACCACGTCAGAGAATTTTGGGACTTGATGTTCTAGTGGATACAACATCATCTTGTGCAGGTGAAATCCCTCATCATGGTCGCAATGAAGTCCTCTGCGGTTGCAAAGGACAGTGTATCTACTCACCGCGGTTGAGTGGCCTACTGATCGCGATCGCGATCAGCATTCTGTGTGGGTTGACCATTTTTGGTCAGCGGGATTGTAAGGTTTGACCTCCGCAATCGCTATGCCTTGCTTTTGAGTGGTTCACGAGCGCGACCCTGGGCGTGGCGATAGCAATGAAGCGCTTCGTCGTTTTTAATGAGACTAGTCCTGAATATTTTCAGCTCATTTTGCAATTTAGTGAAGTTGATTTCTTGATCAATTTAGCTTCAATTGAGCGGATTTTTGTTGCTAATTGCTGAGCTTTGTGTTGGGACCTTCAAGATTGCTTTGGGGTGATTATATGAGGAGGTAAATTATCGTCACCTCCCTCCTTAGTTTTAATTGGTTAAATGTGCTTCTTCATAGTGCATGATCTGCTTTAGCTCGTTGTAAGGCTCAAATTGTGCCCGTCTTCGGGGCACAAGTTCCTGAAGCTATATGGGATCAGTTGATAGAGCCAATTTTGAAATTCTGAGTGCGGGTCCCACAACACTGTTTTGGCTCATTTTTCGATCCGTCTTCAATTATTATGATTTAGGTATCAAAACGTTTGTACTGCATTGTGATAGATTATTTGTTAGAGTGGTTCCGATATAAGGCAGTTCAGAAGGGAAAGTTCTGCTATAACAGATTGGAGTGCGCGCTGTCAGCTTTGAGGTAAGATACAGTTTACCGATCAGTAGATTGAGCTTGTGCTAGTATATTCATATTGATTAGCTAGTCTTGGCATGGGTGTCTTGCTTGAATTATGTTTGATAGTTAGAACACATGTCATAGCCTTATTTTCGGATAGTTTCAGAAAATTGAGCATGCCTACTTTAGTTGCGTTGATCGTATCATGCCTAGTGGTAATGTATTGTTGATTGTATTGACTCCTGCTTTGTATATATTATTGGTATTTCTCATTTACGTTGTGTTTCTTGTATGTTACTTTAAATTACTCAATGGTTATTGTTTCTGTCTAATATGCTTGTTACTTGTCGTTGCGAGATACATATTGACTTACCTACTGATGGATTATGGTAGGTGCCATCATGACTCGGGGTTATCATATCATGACATATTTAATTGGAAATTATTGGCTAGGTACATTAAAGTTCCGATAGCACTAATATATGAAGTTTCATCACCAAGAAGCTTCTCATCTCTTTTTGAAGTTGGAATGAATATTTATTTATGCCAAACGATCTTACAATCGTTGGATACTCAATGAAAGTAATTAATTTATGTAAAATCATTCTAAAACCTTTTCAGTGTATATTAATTGATGGAAAAATATGTCATGTAACAAATGTTCAATATGTAGGTCAAGACAAAATAGATCTTTCATTTCATTTTCTTTCTTCAATCACTTAATATCTTTTGAAAACTCTTTAAGAGCGTCAATGATGTTCAAGTCATCAAATATACATATATTAAAATAAATTCATATTCCAACCTTTTAATAGAAATACAAGAACAAATTGATTATTTTTGTATCTTTTTTAGAAAATATTTGCTAAGACAATTGTACCACATTCGTCTTTATTGTTTCAATTTATATAGGAATTTCTTAAGTTTTATTGAACAAGTTTTTTATGAACTTTTGTATGCTCCAGGCACTTTGAATGTTTCGGGAATTTTCATAAAATTATCATTGTCCAATAAGTCATATAATAGACTGTGACAATATTCATTAGGCACATTCAAAGCTTTCATGAACTATCAGATTTATTAGATACCTTAAGGTAATTGCATTCATCACAGGAGAATATGTCTCCACAAAATCAATGTCAGGCTTTTGTAAAAATTCTTGTGCCACAAGTCGTGTTTTATATATATTATGACTTCACTTTTAGCATTTCATTTTCGCACAAAAATTTATTTGTATCTCACTCCTTACTTTTATAGTTTCAATGATCAAGTGTATTTTCTAGAGTAATACATCATTTATTCAAATTGACCTCACACCCACATAATTGAGCGGAGATATAATAAATCTCTTTGAATGACTTTATATATATTTTTATATTAACCCAAGCAAGCAAAATAGTTACATTTCTATCCTAGCACTAATCCATAAACAAATAAACTCTATTCCCCTCACCCACGTTCCATTCCTAGATTTCTCTTGTCCAATTTCACTAGCAATAATCCATTTAATTTATGGATCACACAATAAAATAATCGATTATAAGATTAAGAGAACAAAATATGTGAGGTAGAATCCATTAAACAATCGTATAATCAGAAGTAAATGTTCATACAGTGGTCGTAACCCTAGAATGAAGTCTTCTACACGCTCATTATCTAATTACACATAAAATAATTCATGAACAACAAAAAAATAACAATAATCTAATGGTAAAAGTTAAAAGAAATCCTCGAATTATGATGAATATGCTTCTCTTTATGCTCCTATAATATTTTCAACTTCAACAAGGGTGAACTCCCACCTAAAAATAAACAATTATGAAATTATTTCTTAATTAAAAACACCTCAGAGGGACCAGAAATCATAATACAAAACTTCCCAAAAATAAGGCAGCGTTAGATGACCTCTGTCACGCCCCGACCCTACACCCTGGACGTTGCCGGCACTTGAGAACCATTTCTGATCCCCAAGCAAACCCTTGACCTGGCTGGCTATTTAGTGGAAGACTTACTCACGCATAAAGAAGCATTATAACAAAATTTAATCTCAAAATAAGACTCAACTCGAATGTGTGAAAGTACTCATTGCAATAACTATAATAGTTTATAAAACATCTTTGAAGGAAATAAAGTATTGAGAGACTCATCAACTCTTTCTATCTATTAAGCCTCTACTATTAAAGAGATATGTCAGGACAAGACCCACAACATCTCAAAACTACTAAACTGAAAGTAAATGTGAAGTCCTCCGGAATACAAGGAGGCTAACCATAAGCTAACTAGAGTGTATAGTGATCACAACGAAGTGTCTATTGATGATCTTGAACACTTGTATTTGACTCATAAAAAGATGTAGGTCGAATGACATCAGTACATTTGAATGTACGAGTATGTAATATAATTGAATAGAAATTAACTGTATGAAAGGACTGCAACAGATATAGATATATACTCAACTGACTGTAAAGAAATAAATGAGTGAAATTATTAAAACTTTACAAAAATACTTGCTCATCTCTGAACTAAGCATATTAAGTGATATAATGAAAATACACTTTTAACTCTATTTGGGAGATTCTCAAACCAACAGCCATCACTATGAGCTACATGATGATACATCATCTTGTCCATGCTGCCAGAACTATCCTATATCGTGCCGGGATATAGGACACCTCAAGGATTCATCTAAAAAGTCTGAATTCACTAAACTCTGCCTGAATTCACTAAGGATTCATCTAAAAAGTATGATCTTGTATCCATGTTGGCAAGACATGGTTTATGGGTGTTGTGAGTTGTCTAAACTCCCCCCCCCCCCCCCCCCCCATATCTATGCTCAATACTACTCCCAATAATATATACTCTTTCTCAAATGTATAAAAACATACTCTTTCTCTAGTTTGAGATAATTGCTCAAATTGTCCTCTTAAAACAGGTAACTGCTCTTAAACTCATTACTCATTAGAAAACAAGGTTTCTCTTTGTTTAAAGTAAAAGTACATCTTGGGTTGAGATAATTACTCAAAAGGAACCTCTTTAAGAGGTAATTGCTCTGTACTCAATCTTTCTTAAAACTCTTTTAACTTTTTAAAAAAAAGTATACTCTTTTTCTTTATGTAAAAATGAAACATTTGAAAAATACTTAGTCTCTTATACTTTTTCTCAAACTCATCTTTACTTCCTCAAAAACTCAAATTAAACAATTATGTTTTGTTTAAAAGATTCTCAATAAAAATTCAATGAATACTCAAGAATAGGGTTCATGCTAAAATATAGACATGAACGAATCAACTCAAGGATATCAATAACAATATAGAAAACTCAATACTCAGAACTCAACGATACTACTCATCTCAAGAATACTCAATTCATATGGTACATGTAGAAATATAGACATGAACGAATTAACTCAAGAATCTCAATGCATAACATACAGAAATTCAATAATTAAGAATAAAATTTCAAAGAGAATTAGGAACTCAGGAACTCAATATCACCTCATCTCAAGAATACTCAAATCTAAGGGTAGAATCCTAAATTACTCTTTTACTGATTTGAAAGTCGATGTAGGGTGTGAGGACGAACTAGTTCAACATTATGATAACTTTACATACCTGAAAGTGAAGTTTTTGGTGAAATCGACGAAACTCGAAGAACGCTTGAACCTTAACTATTCTTCTATTGGAACCTTGCTCTAATGTCTTGAAATGTTAATGAACGTAAAAGAGTTGATTAACACTTTATAAGCCCTTAATTAGGTGTAAAACGTCATGGTTTAGGCTTAGAATATGGGTTAAAACGACGTAGTTTAAGTACCAAACGCATATGGAAAAGACCAAAACGGCTCCACCTTAAAAGACTGATGAGGTGCCTTAAAAGGGAGGCTTTACAGACCGATTAAGGCTTCACGGCCCGTGAAGTACTTCAAGGATCGTATAGCCGACAGTGAAGCTTCACCTGCCCAACAAGGCTTCACTAAAATGGGCATAAATATTTAGTTCGAACTCAAAATGAGGCAAACATGGTGGCGTTGGAAAGAGGACTCAATAAATTTTAATTTGATAGGCCATGGGCCACCTAATTCTTTATGAACTGAGAGATATAGTTGGTTGAAGTTGACCTAAGTAAAATCTTATGTTTAATCGGTAAGGAAGCTTTCAACTCAACTTGGTGCTAGGGGGTTCTTGTGACCTTAATGCATATCCAAATCTATTACACACTAAATAATTGACCCTTACACATACGAACAATTTAGGAATCACCGGACATGATCTTATACGTAAATGAAGAATAGTTCAGGTCTTAACTTAGAAATTTTTGGGGTGTTACAACCTCGCATCCCCGGCCAGGCCAGCTCCTTGGTAGTTTAATCAAAATATCGCAGTCTAAAATTGGTTCACTAACATAATACATGGGTATATAACAATTACATCATCAATAAAAGAAGTTGAATAGGTATTCAAACTATCTATGTGTCCTCACTTTTTAAGAGAAATGTCCCATCACACAATCAAGTCATCATTTTTTAGGCATATAATTAGAAAGATAAATACTTTTTACTCTCACAAACAAATTCACATGTATACAAGATATATACCACAAGAGCTTGTCGTTAGTCTCATATTTCATTAATAAAACCATCCTTGACCAATATAGCACATCAAGGCACTAAGGATTCATCTAAAAAGTATGATCATATATCCATGTTGACAATGTTAACTTAATGTATTTTGAATAATGACAGAAAATCAAGGAAAGCAAAATCTGCGGATGTCTACAAAAGAAAGCAATAAGATAAATCAACAGAGTGATTCAAGCAGAAGATCTGGATATCATACAACATTCATCAAAGGAGGATAAATGGATACTACATCAATTAGATAACCATTTATCAGAAGCCAAAAAAGAAATGACAATTAAGATGACAAGACAAATTAATTTGAGTCAATCAGATTACAAATCACTAAAAGCCAAACAGGAAAAACGAAATAGATAGCAACTCAAGATGGCAAGAAACATCAACAAAGGATCAACTCACTGATCACTAAAGATCACTGGGATTAGAAGGAATTTTGCACAAGTCCCCAACCAATTTCTGATTCAAGGCAGAACCAAAATTGGTATCTCAAATCAAGGAATCATTACAAATCCTTGATTGAAGGAAACTCCCTTGGGTTTTCTTATTAGAGCAAAAGTCACCTCAACACTCAGCCTATAAATGAAGAACCGGACAGACGACAAAACTACGCAACTTCACTTAAACTTATAGTTGTAATCTTATTTCATCTTTCATAAAGCTTTGTACACGTGAGTGAACAATTGTAAAATAAAAAGAGAAGGAAAGATTATGAGTGTAGGTTATACAAGTAGAGGCAGTGTCAACATAGAAACTCTGATTTGCATATCAGACAAGACTTGAAGACTTCACCTCCTGTAGAAACAAGTTCGCAACAAGCTCTAAAGGAAACCCTTAAAACCCAAGGGGACTGGACTAGGCACCACATCGGTGATCCGAACCAGTATAAAAACATCTTGTGTCATTTTACTTTCAGTATCTTATCTTGTTTTATACTGTGGAACTAACTTGCAGGTGAGTCGACTACTTCTCATAGGAAGTTGACTGAAGGAATTTTAATTCACCCCCCCTCCCTCTTGACTTTCAATTGGTATCAGAGTAGGTCTCACTATTTCAGTGTTTAACCACACGTGAGCAAAGATCCAATGGCACACTATCAGATTCCAGGCGCTTTACTTCAAGATGACATTCTTCACACCGACCACCATACTTCAATGGACAACATTACTCTAATTGGAAAGACAGATTCAAAATCTTTGTTCCTCAAATGATCATCAAGCATGGATAGTAATCAAGAAGGGCCCAAAGCCTATTCCTGGACTGACTGAAAAAGATGGCATTGAAAAGCCATTTGATCCTGAATCATTTGACATCACTAAGGAACAACAAGAGGTAATTCAAACTAACGCTAGAGTTATAAGTTTGTTATATTGTGCAGTGAGTGTAGCCGAATATGACAAAATATCAACATGTGAAACTGCGAAAGAAATGTGGGACAAACTAGAAGTGACTAATGAAGGAACCACTAAAGTAAATGAAACTCGGATCAATTCTCTTTTAAGCGAATATGAGTTATTCAAAATGGCCGAAGATGAAAACGTTGAATCCATGTTCTCGAGATTCAATGAAATTATATGTGAACTCAAATCACTTGGAATGGTGTACTTTAATGCACTACAAGTCAGAAAACTCATTAGAAGTCTTCCTAAGGCATGAGAAACTAAAGTTGCCATTCTTGAAGATGGAGATCTGCAAAAGATGACATACGATGAACTTCGAGGCAACTTAATGGCCTATGAACAAAATCATATTAATAGGTACAACAAGGATGATAAGAAGAAGACAGTGGTATTCACAGCCGAGACATCTGATATTGGAGAAGAGGTCGATGAAAATCAAAACGAAAGAATGGCTCTTATAAATTGAGGAGTGAGACAAATGCTTAGACAAAGAAGACAGAGACCTCAACAGAAGAACGATTTCAATAGGAATGATGATCGATGCTGCTATTATGGAAAACCAGGACACATCAAACAAAATTGCCCAAAACGAAGAAAAAAAATTAATCGAAGAAACGAAGATCCTAAAAGTCTGGGAGCATGGGATCAAGGAGAAACAACTAATGATGATCATGATGAAATAGCCAACCTATGTTTCATGGCACTAGGTGAAACAAGTGAGGTAAGACCATTTAACTGTTTTAATTGTAATGACTTACAGAACTCCTTGGACATGGTTACTGATGAATTACAGAAGGTTATTGAAAAATACAATAAGCTTGCTCAAGAAAAGAAAGACTGACAGATTCTTCTCGAAGCAAGTCAAATTGAAGTCGACTTACTTACAAAAGAACTAGAGGAAATAAAAATGCAGCTGAACAGCATCAGAAAATCACCTAGTCACAGTTCTGTTCGATCTAACCTAACTACTCTCTATAAGAGAAACTCTCCTAATCGTAGTTCCAACAAATCAAATAAATCTAGTTCTAATTCTTATTCTCATGAAACTTCTGTTAAAATTACCTACTACACTTGTGGTGATCTTGGTCACAAATCTTTTAATTGTAGAAAATATTCTTCTGAAAAATGGATTTGGAGACCAAAAGCTACTAATCATCAAGGACCCAAAAATACATGGGTACCTAAAAGAAACTAATCTTGTTGTTTTGTAGGAGCAATCTAAGAAAACCTACAAAAAAAGAATGTGGGTACTTGATAGTGGATACTCCAGGCATATGTGTGGAAAGAAAGAAAACTTCAAAACCATCAAAAAGATTGATGGAGGATTTATAAGATTTGGGGACAATGCTAAAGGAGAAGTAACATGAGTGGGAACCATTACTCTAAGCTCATCATGTGATCTGATTGAAGTATATCTAGTTGAAGGGCTCAAGTACAATCTTCTGAGAATCAATCAACTATGTGATGCTGGATTCCAAGTCACATTCAACACAACAAGCTGAATTATCAATCATCCTGAGAAAAAGCTTACTCTCATTGGAGATCGAGTAAATAATAAATATGTTTTAAATAATGTTGATTTTCCTTCTCTTACTTGTCTCACTGCAGTCACAAGTGATCCTTGGCTATGTCATCGAAAACTTGGACATGCAAGTATGCATGCTCTTGAAAAATTTTCTAAACTTGAGCTGGTCATTGTCTTACCAAAACTAAAATTTGAGAAAAATCACATTTGTGATGCATGCCAATTGGGTAAGCAGACTCGTTCATCTTTTAAAGTAAAAGACATTGTAAGTACCTCTAAACCTCTTCAGCTTCTTCATATGGATTTGTTTGGTCCTACTCGAACTGCAAGCATTGGAGGTAAAAGATATGCCTTTGTAATTGTCGATGATTTTTCAAGGTTTACATGGGTAATATTTCTCTCTCACAAAAATGAAGCATTTTGTAAAAAAGTTCAAAGAGAAGCAGGTTATTTTATTACAACTATCCACAATGATCATGGTGGTGAATTTGAGAATAAGGCATTTGAGGAATTCTGTGCTCAAAATGGGTTCACTCAAAACTTCTCTTTGCCTAGATCACCTCAGCAAAACGGAGTACTAGAAAGGAAAAATCGTTCTTTACAAGATACAGCAAGAACCATGCTACTCGATCGAAATCTCCCGGACTAGTTTTGGGCAAAAGCTGTAAGTATTGCTTGTCACATTCTTAACAGGTGTCTGATCAGGCCTCTACTGAAGAAGATGCCTTATGAACTATGGAGAGGAAAGAAACCAAACATCAGTTACTTTCATCCTTTTGGTTGTAAGTGTTTTATCCACAATAACGGTAAGAATAATCTTGGTAAATTTGATCCAAGAAGTGATAAAGGTATTTTCCTAGGCTATGCACCATCTAGCAGGGCTTTTCGAGTTTTTAATAAAAGAACCTTAAGTGTTGAAGAATTTGTACATGTGGTATTTGATGATACTAATCCAAGAGTGCAGGAAATAGAAGTTGGTGATGATGAAACTGCATCATTCAATCAATCTGAAGCCATCTCAGAAGTCATTACTAACTAATACTGAAGAGCTAGCTACTGTAGAGGTGGAGTCGACTACTCCAGTTGACAAAACTAATATCCCAGGGAATGGAGACATAATGCAAGCTATCCTGAAAACTTCATTCTGGGAAAACCAGATGATAAAATTCAGACAAGATCTTCTCTTCGAAAGCAAGCCTCTTTGGCCCTTATATCTCAAATGGAGCCAAAACGAATAAATGAAGCTATGGAAGATGAATCCTGGATACAAGTAATGAAAGAAGAGCTTGATCAATTCGAAAGAAATCAAGTATGGACTCTTACTGAAAGACCAAAAAAATGCTCAGTTATCGGAACAAAATGGGTATTTCGAAACAAGATGAACGGAGAGGGAAAAGTTATCCAAAATAAAGCAAGACTTGTAGCTCAAGGCTACTCACAAGAAGGTATTGACTACGATGACACTTTTTCTCCTGTAGCCAGGTTAGAATCAATTCAAATTCTTTTAGCATATGCCTCTTACAAGCGGTTTAAACTTTTTCAAATGGATGTCAAAAGCGCCTTTTTAAATGGTTTTATAAAAGAAGAAGCGTTTGTCAAACAACCCCCTGGTTTTGAAAATCCTTCTTTCCCCGACTATGTCTTTAAACTTTCTAAAGCTCTCTATGGTATTAAGCTTGGTATGAAAGATTGAGTACTTTTCTTACAAATAATAATTTTCATCGAGGTAAAATTGACACCACTCTTTTTACTCAGAAAATTGATTCCAACATTCTTATTGTTCAAATTTATGTTGATGCTATTATTTTTGGTAGTTCTAACTCCTCTCTCTGTGAGAACTTTGCAAATCTTATGAAAGGTGAATTCGAAATGAGTCTCATGTGAGAACTTTCATTCTTCCTTGGTCTACAAATTAAACAATGTGACAAAGGTATCTTCATCAGCCAAGGTAAGTATGCAAAAGAACTCATAAAAAAATTTGGCTTTGACAAAGGTAAAGCTTTTGGAACTCCTATGAGTCCCTCTGCCGGTAAGGAAGCTTCAACTCAACTTTGTGCTAAGGGGTTCTTGTGACCTTAATTCATATCCAAATCCATTACACACTAAAGAATTGACCCCTACACATATGAGCAATTTAAGAATCACCAGACATGACCTTATACGTAAATGAAGAATAGTTCGGGTCTTAACTTAGAAATTTTCGGGGTGTTACAACCTCGCATCCCAGCTAGGCCTAGTCCTCGTGTCGCAATCCCTCTTGCTTCACCTTCCTCTTGATCTTATCAGAGGTTATATTTCTTACCCGCTCACTTCATAGCTTGATTGGCGACCGCGAGACCTTACTTTAGACTTCGTTTTGCAAGGTTTTTTTACTTTTTGTTTCATACTTAGCCAAATTTTAACTCTTTTCACCAACAAAGTATAAACATCATCTATAAATTCAAAACTACATAATTGAGTGAAAAAAGAGTATCAAACTAAAAAACACTCAAGATGATATTTAAATATGAGTGAAATACGACTAAAAAGAGTATAAATTCACCCAACAATATCACCCCATACTTAAATCTTTATTCATCCGTGAACAACTAACAAGACACTCTCTCACCTTGATCAACTACAATGTACACTCCAAACATGTCTTCTCCTATGTAGATTACATAAGAAATGTTAAACCTAAACACTACTCTCATACAAAGTGCTTACATCAATTCAGAACAAGATAGTTTAATCAAAATATCGCAGTCTAAAATTGGCTCACTAACATAATACATGGGGAAATTACAATCATATCATCAATCAAAGAAGTTGATTAGGTCTTCAAACCATCTATGTGCCCTCACTTTTTAAGAGAAATGTCCCATCACACAATCGAGTCATAATTTTTAGGCATATAATTAGAAAGATATATACTTTCACTCTCACAAACAAATTCACATGTATACAAGATATACCACAAGAGCTTGCCGTTAGTGTCATACTTCATTAATAAAACCATCCTTGACCAATATAGCACATGAATAGTTAAATTCCACGATACAACACCAAAAACCATCCTTGACCAATAAGTAAAATATATTTAAGATTGCTCGAAATTTATGAAAAACACTTGAGCACGGAAGTTGTAGGAATATTTCATATAGCTTGAGGGGTACTGTCAAAACACTATCCTAAATGTAATTAGTGTTTTCTACTATTAACTAGAAGCACATAAATTAATTAAAGATTTATTAAGAAAGAAAATTTAGCATGATATAATATTATTGAAAGGAGGATTATTTTTTCTTGGTTGTTGTACACCCAAAGAAAAAGACATTGAACATGTATAGATGAAAACCCTCTCATAAGAAAGGATGAATAATTGAACAAATGCTAATTTTAGATGATTGGCAACCAAACAATAACTGTCCCATAATGATTGTTTAAGGATATTCAATACAAATTAAAAGTCTATTGTAATTACAGACATAAAGACGCTTTTAAGAAATTGAGTACAAAGGGTACGTAGTAGAGGCTCATCAATTGCGATATGTACATATTCTTATAATGGGTCTATTATAATAATGACTATTAATAATCGTGACATAGAAAATTGCTTATACGGTTATACCTATACATATCGAATAGAAGGATCAGTAGTGGAATTGCTTCGGTTTTAATCAAAAGTGTCAGATTCAAGGCCTGGGTATGCAAATTTTGTTGGGAGCGCCACCCCTGGATGGGCTCTGCAATGTGCGATTCAAATTTAGTCAGAGCTCTAATGCAGACTTTGGACACCGGATGAAAAAAAAAGAGTACTAGTTATCAGGCTGTAGCTTTAACATTATATATATATATATATATATATATATATATATATATATTATGGGAATTTTTTTTAAGTTTATTGGAAATTTGGGTTTCATACTTTTTAGTAGAGCAATATGAATACATTATAAGTTATAACGTACGTAAGTTGATGAAATGAGTAAAGTGATAGCAAGTTTAACTTATAGCCTACTTGTGTTTCTGAGATCAACTTTAGCATTTTCGATGTTTTTTTAATTTTTTTTTAAAGACGTATACAATTGAGTTATATATGTTGCTACAAAAGTTCGTTTTTGAATCTGATATAATAAATTGTACGTCAAATGATCGTTCATAAAATTAGCATCTATTAGTTTGTAACAACGTTTTTGCAATAAAATAAATTCCAAATATAATAAAATTGCAATAACGTTTTTGCAATGATCATGATATTGTTGCCCAATTTTAATAAATGGCAACAATTTAATTAATTTGTTGCAATCTTAGAAAATATTTGGCAACAATATTTTTTTTGTTGCTAATGTATTTAATTTAATTAATAATAACTTATGCTATTGTGGGCTAAAATTAAGAAAAAATCAGTTTTCCGTCAAAAAAATCGCGGTCTTTTGTTTTCGCCAAAAAATTGTAGAAGTTTCCCAATTTTTCATTTTCTTTTTCCACAAATTTAAGTGCGCCTCTTTAGTTTTCCCCAAAACCGAAGCTAGGTTTTCTCTCTCATTGTTTCACCGAGAGGGTTGTTCTTGATTTTTCACTGGTGAGTTTTCATTTTTGATTTAATCTCTTTTCACAAAGTTAGGTGAATTCTTGTGTATAATTATCTCATGACTTTGTCTCTTTGATTAAACTTTGTTAAATTTCAATTGTCTTTTATTTCTGATACTTTCAATAGAAAAAGATCTGATTTTTTTGGGGGGTTTGCGTGGGTATTTGAATTTGGTTGAACTACTTTGATCGATTAGGTTTGATTATTATTTTTTAATTTGGTTTGGCCCTATTTCGATTCTTAGATAAAGATCTATTAATAATATTAGCAACACTTAAATAAACTTATGTTTCTCGAACTCTTCAAAAATATCAATCTATATTATATCGGATAGTACTCCAAGTGCAAGGTTAGTACTCGCAGTATATCCTAGTGCTACCGAATTTCAACATCTCCAATATGTATTTCCTGTAATTTCTTAGTTGCACCGCTCCTTTAAGCTTGAAAAATGTTAACAACAGTGCTCTATTGTTGAGTCTGCACAAAAAAATGGGCAAGTTCACACTTTGTTGTATAATCAAATTTTTATATTTTTATATGTTGTATTTTCTATGTACCCCTGTTAGTTTTTCTGTTGCTGTCTTCTGGTGATAGTCCATGGTTGATTTCGAACACTCCCTAAACAACAAAAATAGAAAAATAAGTAACAAAATAAGAAGAGTAAGGTTGTTGGAAGATTCCTCAAAATGGAGAGTTTTTAGACTCACAAAGGTTGATCTTTTGAGTAACTTGTATGCACTTCGCACGTCTTTCTCCATTGCTGGACACCGCAGAGTGTAGTTTGAGTTGTATAGATTGTTGCGGCATGGTAAAAATTTGAGCATTTCATACTCCATATAGATTGCTGACTATGAAGGATGGTGAAAACTTAAGCATTTCATATTCCACAAAGAAAAGCTCGTCCTACATAAAAGATAGCAACTTAAGTTGTCTAAAACCAAGAGCAAAAGTTAGGAAATACTACGTAGATCAGTAATACATTTATTAAGTGCAAAAATAAGTATAGTGCATTCAGAACCCATAACGTCTAAATTATGAGTCTGATCCATCACTGACAGCTACTAACATTTTTATCACATTGAGCAGTCTTAAGATATATTCGCATAAAAACATAAGCAGTTGGAACTGATATACTAAATTGCAGTCATGTGTTGAGCATCATTCTTTCTTAATATGAAATATGAATGTCCTTAGTAATATGCTAAATGTAGAGCAAAATATACTATTTGCCACTATTATGAGACTTTAGATCGTCCAAATGGACAGAAGCTTAAGGTTTTTGAGACAAATCAGTGAGCTAATTCGGTGATTCGCCAACTCAATTGGCGTATCACCGATTGACCAGGTGAGTTTGCCCAATTTCCCAGCCCGGGTATGTTCCAGTAAAACATCCATAACTTTTTACTCCGAACTCAGAATAAGGCAAACTCGATGGCGTTGGAAAGAAGACTCATAGGTATTTAATTTGATAGGTCATAAACCACCTATCTATCTAACTATCTATCTATATATATATATATACATATAGATAGATAGATAGTTATAGATAGTTTTGCTAGTAAATCTTTTATGTATTTTTGACTGACCTTTTTGTCAAAATTTTCAGTTTTTTCTATTATGCTTGTGATTCTTCCTGGAAGATTTTCTTTTATAGAAATAATTTCTATTTCTATCATTTTTAACCGTAGGGTTAATTGTTTCTGACTTTCAATTAAGTCTTTTAAAAATTTCTTGTAACAATAGTTTTTTGCTGTTTGATTTAAACAGGGTGGTGGATGATTATTTCTGCTAAACAGTTATGCAGTGAGAACCCTAGTCTTTTTCAAGATAGATAGAGCATTTTTGTACTCAAAATATTCTTGTATTTTATACATTTTCATTTCATGTATTGAAAATATTAATGCATCATAGTGATGACTAGTATGCATGTATACTTGTTCCATTTCGGAAATTGCTTTATCCATATGATATAAAGCCTTTTTATGCTTCCAAGCTCTTTTTCTTATACTATGAAGATGTTGTTGAATATTTTTCATTATGCAAATAGCATGAATATGAAATTATGCTTAGCATGATATGCAAATAGCATGAATATAAAATTATGCTTAGCATGATATGCAAATAGCATGACCGGTATTAACATGAAGATTTTCAATATTATTTTAATTCCCTATAGGTACTAAGTATTTTTCCTTACGTCTTAAGTAAAGTATATGCAATATATAATATATTTATAAAATTTATAATATGTAATAAAAAGTTTGCGTGTATACCTTCCTTCTCTTTCTTCGATGAACAGTCCTTATCACTTCCGCAGAAGTTCTCCCTTTAGGCTATGAACAGTTACGATCTTCAGCCTTAGGGAGGAACAGTGTTGAAATAACCAAAAGACTGAGGTCGTTAAGGTGAATAACTGTATGGATTTTGTTTTCTTGGGACTTTTATAAAATGTCCACAAGGAATTTTAAGGCTTATCATATATAACGTGTGATGATAATCCTGAAATTGTTGTAGAAAATCATTTCCTAATAATAAATCTGTTTCTAGTTTATCGTAAGCAATTAATTTATTTATAGGAACAATTTTTGATCCTAAAATTATTTCTACATTTTCTTTGGATTTTGAAAGCTTTTCTTTATCTCCTGTGATTCCAATCATAGAGATATTATTTTTATTAATGTCTCAATCTTTTATTAGAAAAGATTTTGCTAGACTTGCTTCAGATCCATTGTCTATTTGACAACAAGTTGTTAGTTTTGTATCATAGAATGTTATTTCTATGAAAATGGATACTTTGAAAATTGTTTCCTTTGGCATTTTTATTTTTGGTATGAAACAGGTATCACCTTTATATAGCATTTCTATGCCATTTTTCCCTATGCTGTAATCTTCTAATTTAAGAAGAGATTTCCTTAGATTAGATCTTGATCACTTTCATGATTTGTAATATAACAAGGAACTGTTATTCTTATTGTGTCTAGTTATATGGGTAAATCTACCATGTTTTTACAACTGAAGTTATTTCCTTCGAAGGTTTGATAGGTGTATTGCTTGCCTTCATATATTGATATTCCATCAAGTAAAATCCCTTTTATATGGTTAGCTGTTGCTCCAGTTTGTATCAAGATTTCTTGATTTTTCCATTCAATTCCATTGAAGATTCTTCCTTTTATCTTAGTGATATTTGAAATTTCTAAGTTTTTCAAAGAATATCTATTAGATATACTTTTTCTAATGGTATTTCGTCCATATTCTATTGAAAGTCTAGGATTACTAGTACTTCCTATTTCTTGAGTTTTTCCAAACTGAATTTCATATTCATCTGGAATTTGTGGCTGCTGAATTTCTGCTTCAACAATTCTTGCAATTCCTGCACATTCTTGATTTATTTCAATCATTTCTTTGTTTTTGTATACTTTTCCGTAGTTGGAATTTGTAACTGTGTACAAAGCTTGGTAATATATACTCATTATATGATTACCTGGTTTGAATAGATCTTTTCTTTTGATCTGAAAATGTAAACTCAATGCATCATTGAAATCAACATCTTTGAGTGAAATACAGTATCTTGGATAATATGTGAAAAGGAGTTTTGTATAGGCTAGGTTTCCTTCTACTATACCAAGATTTCCTTCTCTTGCATTAATGAATCTCTCGTCCGATAAATTTATTACTATGGGACAATTAATTCCTTCTTTAAAAGTCGATTTGACTAATATTTGGATTCCTCCTAAATGAACATAATTCATTTTTTTCCTTTTTCTTTCAGGAATTTTCCTAAGAATCTGATCTATCATAGGTTTTGTTAATAGATTAAGCTTATGTTTTCCTATTGTTTGGGTAATTTCTATTACCTTCTCTATTTCCTGATATTCATGATAGAAAATTTTATCTCTTGCAAACATTCTTTGCATTCTACTTAAAAGATTATCTTCTATTTTAAGATTTAACTTCAGACTTTGGATTTTTCTGAATGTTTCTTCATCAAAGGTTGCTTTTAAAGCATATCCTCGATGATCTTCTTCAGTTTCAAGGATTTGAACTGAATCTTCTCTTTTTTGAATTTCTTTATTCATTTAGTTAGAGTCTTCTGAACTTGTTGAGTATTCTTCGTAAATTTCATCATAGAAATCTTCACTATTAATTGATTTTATCGATTCTAGATCTGAATCAATTTCGATTCTATCGATTTTTGAGATTTTTACTTTCCTTTTGTTACATTCGTAACTTTTATGGCCTTCTTCACCACAATTATAGCACTTGCACTTATCTGCAGGTTTTGTTTTTGTAAAATCTTTTTTCCTTTTATAATATTTTTTTCTAGGTACGTATTCCTTTCTAGAAAAATTCTTTCTTTTTAGTAAACTCTTCTTTAGTTTTCTTTTCTTATAAGGTTTATCATTACATCCCCATTGTGAGGCTGCATTAGTATCTAGACAATAAATCTGTGTGTTAATTCTTTTAGCCTTTCTCTGTATGTTGTGAGACATACATAGTTGACCAAGTCTGTTTTTTAGGAAACTAATTCTTTGACCTAAAGTGTCTCCTATTTTATTTTCTTTTTCATACTCTTCTCTGAAGTATTTTGCCCAGAGATAATATTTTTCAAGATATGGTAACATTTCTTTATCACTATCAAAGATTTTATAATAATATTCTTCAAATTCACAAGTGTATTCTTGAATATGACTCATTTTACAAATTTGTAATTTTTCTAATTGCTCTTTAGCAATTATTCTTATTTTTTCTCTGTTGGCTGGGGGACTTCCTTGTCCACCAAAGAATTCATTAGCCACATATTGCTTTAGATTTGTAATACCTTCTTGTAAGGATCTTTTCAATCCTTCTATGGTATCAGTTTTTATTATTTTTTCTGAATCTTCTGTTAATCCAGAAAACCAGTCGTTTACCTTTCCTATGAAAGTGTTTATCATGATGATATATTTTTCTTCATCAGTGTAATTTCCTTTTCCTAATAGGAAATATAAAAGCATATTTTGAGACCATAAATCTAGACTTGTCTCTGGATCTCTTTTACAATCCAAATCTAGAAATTGGGTTCCAATGTCTCCAGTTGGGAGTCTATTCGGCATGAATTTTGATTTGTTATTATTATGATATTGTTTTACAAAATCATTATTCTTTTTGCTTTGTTTGCAAAATTTTTATCATCTTTTTCTGGCTCTTGCCATTCTTCTTTAATTGAAGAAGTAGATCCTTCAAATTTTCCTTGGGGTCCTCCTGTTTCCCCTTTATTCATAAAAATTCTCAGTTCTTGCTCTGAAAGATTGAGATCTTCCATAGCATATACTAGTTCATCTAGTTCATTCATCATTTTGTAATTCTTCTTTTAGTTCAGAATTTTCTGTTGTTTCTAGATTTTCTTCTAGATCTATATTTTGTTTTTCTAGGAATTTATGGATTAGCATTTCATCCATACTTCCTTTTTGATAGGTAGTTTTACTTGCAGCCTTTTTTGCTAGTAAATCTTTTATGTATTTTTGACTGACCTTTTTGTCAAAATTTTCAGTTTTTTCTATTATGCTTGTGATTCTTCCTGGAAGATTTTCTTTTATAGAAATAATTTCTATTTCTATCATTTTTAATCGCAGGGTTAATTGTTTCTGACTTTCAATTAAGTCTTTTAATAATTCTGAAATTTCTCTCTCTCTCTCTCTCTCTCTATATATATATATATATATATATATATATATATATATATAAATTTGAATCTAGAATCGCTGATGTGGCACCCTCCAATGGCCAGCATTTGCAATTATCTATTTTTTCCTTTTTTTTTTTGAATTATTTCTGAATTTTTCCTTAAAAAATAAGTACATAAATGAGTATTGAATAATAGATGAAACTGTCATTTTAAATGAATTAAAACTAACAATTATGATTAATTATTATTGGCGTTGTCCGTTTCTATTCCTAACACTAATGTTACTTTCTCGTCTCATGTCTTTTGATATTCCAAGTATGGAAGAGTATCCATATAAATTTGAGCACAATTGGATATACATTTTTCATAATCATCCATTTTTCATTATATTTTTCAAAAAGAATTGAGTGAATATTAATGCTATAATTTCTTCTAATATTTTTTTTTTTGTTGCAAATTTATTCTTCAATACCTTTGTCACTCTCACAAATAATTTTCATGGTAATCAAATATATATTTTATGTGTTTCTGATTTAAAGTTTATATGAATTGCTTGAGTGAATATTATTGCTATAATTTCTTCTAATATTATTTTTTGATTGCAGATTTATCCTTCAATACTTTTGTCACTTTCACAAATAATTCTCATGGTAAGCAAATATATATATATTTTATGTGTTTCTGATTTAAATTTATATGAAATTCTCAAAATTTCAATAGTCACTTTCTTAATATATCCAGTAAGCGTTTATGTTATAATAGTTACTTTACCCTCTTTATTTTTGACAAAAAAACTTTTTTATCAAGTTCATTTTTCTTTTTATGAGTGCTAGACAATCTCCATTTTTCTTTACTATCTTTTTATTTATATGTTGATCAAGTTTATCTACATATCATTCTTTTGTATTTTTGTTACTCATTATTTTCTCTTTTGGGGGAAAGCAATGATAATGTGAATTTTCTCAAAAATACAAAATTGAACTTTAAAAATATTTTATAATCATTGTATGATATTGTTCTAAATATTCGCTCTTTTCTCATACTTTCATATTATTTGGTTTATAAAAGTGGTCATCTTTGCTTTTGGAAAGCTAATGAGGAGTTGTCTACATTTTTTGAAATGCCAAGAGGTTTATTTCATCAAGTTCCTATAGTCAAACTTAAAGATTTTTTAAATATTTGTTTTCTTTATTTTGTAGAAATAATCGAAACTTTATATTTTACAGTCAATTTTAATATTTTTTTGAACACCCCCTTTCCTAATTTTTTAGTTATGATTTTTTTTCCCCTTTTTATTTTTAATAATTTTTTTTTTTTTTTTGTATATTTTAGTTTATAAGGTTCTCAAATTGTTGCAAA
The DNA here is from genome assembly GCF_900185275.1 of Solanum verrucosum. Classification (NCBI taxonomy): domain Eukaryota; kingdom Viridiplantae; phylum Streptophyta; class Magnoliopsida; order Solanales; family Solanaceae; genus Solanum; species Solanum verrucosum. The sequence continues at coordinate 885,645 of NW_026020215.1, forward strand.
TGAAAGGCTTTGAGCAATTGATAATTCCATCATATGTTTGAAAAAGGTATAATTTTAAATGGAAAGAGATGAAGTATTTTTATTTAGTGTTATATTATTATTATTATTATTATTATTATTTGCTAATAATTTAATATATTTGTTAAATAGTCCGATCCAAAGATTTCATAGACGCATTCAGTACCATTTGGTTTTTTTACTTTCTACTGTTCAACTAAGTAATAATATTTTCATATGTGCTAAAAATATATAATTTGAGTTACACTAACTCTTTAATGTCTTATTACTATTCTTCAATGGGGTATGTTTTAATAATGCAATTAAAACGAATTTATCATTGAAAATAATTTTTTTCTTGGACGTTAAAGGTACATTTTAGGCTATGACCATATTAGGAACTATGAAGGATTTACCAAAAGAACTATTTACGGTTGGTGCTTCCCATAAAAAGAAAAAGAAAAAGAAAGTGAAAGTATTTTAAAATAGTTCGATCATAATGAATGCATTCTTCTAAAATATCTGTTACTATAATTTCTAATCAATTTGATCGTATCTAGAGTTGTCATAGGAGAAATAAAAATCTTAAGGTGTTTCCACGGTTCCATCTACAAATTGTTGTTATTAGTTTTGATTGACGATCTTTTAAATTGTATGTTCACGCTTATGATTGTTAACACATTTACTATCATTTTAGATTAAATGGAATAGAGTTAATTGTAAATTCAACTAATCTTTTTATTACCGCGCAAAGCGCGGACATATTCCCTGGTTTCATTATATGCTGAGAGATATAAGTGTTTGAAGCTGACCTTTTGATGAACTCATGCGAGAACTTAGCCAATAGGAATGCTTTGAACTTGGAATGGTGTTTGAGGTCCCTTATGACCCTAGATCACTTTAGATACTTTTGCTACACTTGGTAAAGGACTTTATAACACATGACCAAGTAAAAAAATAACTCGATTCAAGCTCATATACTTACGACGAACGATTCAAATTTTAAGAGTAGAGTTGCGAGGCGCTACAAAATAATTCAGGTCTTAGCTTAAAAAATTTCGGGGTGTTACATGTCGATTGATATATTTGAAGAGTTCGAGAAATATTTTTACCTATTGCTAATATTATTAATAGATCTTTACCTAGGAATCAAAGTAGGACTAAACCAAACTAAAAAACACAAACAAAAACAAACCTCATCGAACAAAGTAGTACAACCAAATTCAAATACCCACAAACCACAAAAGAAATGAGACCTTTTTGTACTGGAAAGTATTAGAAATAAAAGCAATTGAAATTTAACAAAGTTTATGAGGATTTTGAAATAAAAAATAAGAACACAATAGTCAAAGAGACAAAATCCTGAAATAATTATACACAAGAATTCACTAAACTTTGTGAAAAGAGATTAAATCGCAAAAAGAAAACTCAAGAACAACCTTCTCAATGAAACAACAAGGAAGAAAACCTACCTTAAGTTTTGGAGAAAACTAAAGAAGTGCACTTGAATTTGTGAAAAAAGAAAATAAATTGGGGAACTTCTATAATTTTTTGGCGGAAACAAAAAGACCGCGATATTTTGGCGGAAAACAGATTTTTATTTTATTTTAGACCACAATAGCATAAGTTGTTATTAAATTAAGTACATTAGCAACAAAAAAATATTATTGCCAAATTTTTTCTAAGATAACAACAAATTAATTAAATTGTTGTCATTTATTAAAATTGGGCAACAATATGCAAAAACGTTGTTGCAATTTTATTATATTTGGAATTTATTTTATTAATTATAATAAATAATAAACTACAGTAACAATACTAAAATATTTGGCAACAACAAAAATATTGTGATGAAAAATTAAAAGATAAACCAATAATTAAATCAAGTGACTATTTATTAATATAACCCAACGGTAATATAGTTATTGCTAAAAAGTTGTTGCTAATTCCATATTTTCTTGTAGTGCATATGACCTAGTAAGTGGTCTCAAACTCTGGTAGGATAGTGGATCTCTTAATAAAAAATCGAGAGAAGTGTTGAAAACACTCTTAAACTTGACGAAAATTTATTAGGGGTATATTTCACTTATGTTGCAAAATCAGGGATATATTTAATATCAGTTAATTAAATAAAAGAGTATTTTTAAGACTGTTAATAATTCAGAGATAAAACTAATAATTCGCATCAAATTTATGAGTGTTTTCAATACTAAAAATAAAATAATGATAGAGAACAAATCAAACCCGAAGGACAAGTATACAATATTAGACGATGTTTCTTGATGCCTTCTGCAGTGACATCGACTGCCATTTTTTGTTTTACATGACTAGATATAGGACCAAAAAATAGGATAATAAATAATAAAATAAAGGTGACTTTATATGTGTATGTATAAATTTAATAAGCCTTAATGCTATAAGAGAGAGACAGGCAATGAAATGCACGTAAACTTACCAACAAATATAGCTCTTTATAACACAATGAAACAATTGTATATGCATTTTTTCAGTTATCTTTCCCCATTTCCAGTAACACTGTCTGCATTTCCTTTTGCTAAGCACCACAATTTAATCAAGTAAATTGGCTTAGTGTTCTGTGTGGTCCATGCCTTGTCAAGAACTAACCATAACATGAAGCAACCAAATTATAGCTTTTAATAATGATAATATTATAGATATTAATTAATAAGTGCATGTGATCTAGTGATCAACAAATATGATATATACCATGAGTTATTGAGTTAAAGTTTCAATTTTAACTAGATAAAATACTTTAATGCTTTATTTGGTGAATATATTAGTATGCATTATTTTTGTGTATTAGTAATATCTAGTTTGGTACTTTTTTTTAATCCTATGTATAACTAATGCTTGCATTAGTTACACACTTTATTGTGTATTAAGGTGTGTATTATTAATATCATAAATTTTTAGGTATTAGTAATGCAAGAAGATTTAATGCATGCATTAGCATGGTTAAAGATCAATTACCCAAAAAAAAAAATCATTTTATATTTTTTCCACCATGATTGTGAAAGATATTTTTATGCAATGCATTCTATTTTTAATAAAAGATATCACCGGAGTATAGCACAAGATCGCCTTTTCTTGTTGCCATGGGGTCGACCTGTGAACAAGGTAAACCCAATGGGAACCAAAAAACCGGGGGTACCGCATTGGGCAGAAGACGATCCAAAAGGCGAAGGCTCACCCAGCTGAAGGAAGGGGGTGAGATAGGCAAGAGGTAGCTTGCTTCCAAGCCGGCTCGGCCGCGAGGAATCAAGAGATCTTTGCCGGTGCTGACTTGGATCTCGGGTGACGGAATAAGGCGGCCAGAAGCGACGAGCATATCAAACCAAACAATGCATAAGAAATAATTTATGTATAACTAATAAAAACACTACTAATATATTTTATTTAGTATTATTTTTAATACACTCTATCAAACGATCCCTATAAATATTGTTTATCCCTTCCGGTGCTAGTAGATACTCATGCAATAAAGTATACGCAAGATAATCCAAATGACATATTTTTTTTTATTTTTTTTTTTTTCTGTTGCTATATAATAAAAGGACATCAACTAGTACATTTAGCATAGATAAAAGAATCACGTACTGTGCATAGATACTAATTAAATCATTTAATAGAATGCTGTGCTGGAGGAAGACCATTTTTTTCAGCTTTTCTTTCAACTTTTTCTGGGTAATTTAATATGCAACAGCAAAATAGTATTTTCCCTCTCTCAATTTATGTGATATATTTTATTTTTTGAGAATCAAACAATTTAAGTTTAACTGAAAATTAGCTCATGTAATTTTCAAACTTTTTAAAATGAAATTTATAAGAATTAATGATCAAACATATACACTTATTTGAATTTCAAAATATTTAAAATGTGTCTGCATAAATTGAGACAAATAAAGTAATAATTTATTATATTTGTAAGAGGAATAAATGAATTGGCTATTTAACATTATTTGGTTAGTCGAAAGATATGAGTATTTTAATAGAATTTGTCGGTATGTTGGATTTGGCTCCCCTCCATTACCCTTTCCCTCAATTCCATCAAGTACACATCTAGATGGGAGATGTATTATTTAATCATTAAAGGTTAAGATTATATTGCATTAACTAGTATCATAACCATAATTAAGTGAATAAGTTTTGAAAAATATCCTCTCTAAATTTAGTAAAAATAATTAATTCTTCTCAATTTTTGGTATCCATATATTTATATCATTAATTTTACTTTATATTTTTATATTTAAATATTAAAATTATCGAACATGGACTTAACAACGTTTAATTTGTTTAGCCTAACAGTAGTCTCACATATTTTGCCTTTTTCTTTTATTTTTTTTTAAAAAAAGAATATTTTGATTTTGGATACTTTCACATTAGTTCTAACGCATTTTTTACTTCCCATTTTTATTATATGATCTCTATCATCAATGATAATTCTTTCTTTTATTTTTTAAATTTCTCAACATAATATTTCAAGAATAAATTTGCTAGCACAGTAAGCCATTAAATAATGTACACTATTAATATTTAAATATAGAAATATAAAATGAAATCAAAGGGTTTTAAGATTTGTAGGAATATTTTTCTTATCAAAGTTAAGAAATTATTTTTTCAATACTTATTCACTTGACTATGATTATGATACTAGTTAATGTAATATAATCTTGATCTTTAACAATTAAATAGTACACATGTCTTTCATCCAGATGCGTACTTGATGAAATGGAGGAAAAGCGTAATGGAGAGGAGCCAAATCCATGTCTGTTTGCTAAATACCGTATGTTGCTTAAAAACCATGAGCGTCGATTAATAATGTCACAATTAAAAAACAATTACAATAAAATACTAACGTTTATCTTTTGTACGAGACGGAGTAATTTTTTCCACAAGTTGCCTTAGAAGATGATTAGAGGCAATTATTACTCCTAATAATATAAATCTTATAAAATATTATATTTATTCATTCCAATTTATGTAATGTAATTTAGATATTGAATTAAACAAAGAAAATATTTTAAAATTATGACATAAAATAAGTCATAAATATTAATGTGATCATAAGGTCGTAAATAGTGATGCCGAATACTATTTACTGCAGCACAAGGCAAATACCTTTTCCGAGAAAGTGGAGTCCGCAGTAGCTGAAATCAAATAAAGCCCAAAAGGGAAGCTTAAAGAGATTATCACAGGCCTAGTGTGCCCGTAGCTGCTTAGAGGGTGGCTATTTAAGACATACTAAAAAAATGGGTTTAACGGGTAAAAAACTTAAATATACAATTTAAGCACCTAAATAACCTCTATATAACAATAGTTTGACTTTACACCAACATAGCAATAGAATCTTTATAAAATAAAATAAAATAAAAATAAATTTAAAAAAATGGTAAAAAAAATGAAGAAGCAACACATCATTCAATATTAAATAAGATATTAATTCCTTAATTTACTCTAATTCAGTTACCTTCCACAAATATTCATTACTTAATATTTCTCTCTCATATCTCAAAACAACGTATTGTAACCAAAAATAAAGTTGTTATCTCCTGTTTAAGGTCGTTTCAATGGTTGAAAGCAAGAACGTGTCTGTTTTAATTCAGCACGACAAATATGAGATATCACCGGTATGCATCATTTTTAAAAAAAATTACTTCCGATTTATTTTTGTAAGATTATATAGTTTAATTTTTCAAAAATAAATAAATAAATGTTTCAGTGGCTGAAAAATCTCTTTTTAAGGCTTTTTTGTTGAGGTTAATCATGAACATTTTATTATTTGTAAATTGATTTTGATGAATCATTCATGGAACTAATGTTATTTGTATAATTGTTAAAACGAACATTTCGTATGATTTGTAGATTATGGTATTATGAATTGTAGGATTGCAAATATAATCAAAACCAAGATTAACACCTAATATAACTCAAATTCTATAAATTTACCACTGTTTAATGCAATATTAATATGAAAATCAATGTTAAATAGTAATGTACTCACTTTTTAATTAATTTGGTTATCCAAAATAATTTGATAAAATTCTTGGTAAGATCATAGTGTAATATTGGTTTAAAATATGTATTATTTATCATATTAAATTATACACCATAATGTACACCATTCAAGTACACTATAATTAATGTGTAAATTTTTTAAAAATTGATATTATATAATGGTATTATGCATTTAATTGATTATTTAATTAAATTTATTATATAAATAAATTAGTTAATTTTGGTTAGTTTGTGGTGTAAATGTTTGGTGTATATCATACATTATATATTAGATTGAAAGGTACACCAAATTGTCACCATAATGTACACCTTAATCATATAATCATATGCACCGTTGGATTGTAACATATAATCATGTTCAATTTTATCAATCTTCATAAATCAATGTTATATATATAGTTGGTTATAAGTTGGTGTTCGAATTTCATTATAAGAATAATGAAGTGGACACCAATGTTTAACCATATTATACACCATTTCGTATATAACTTTTTTTTTGGTGATGTAAAAAAAATATGATTGTGTATTTCAAATTTGATTGTTATAATGGTTGTTTAGTAGGTTCTTTAATATTTTTTTTAAAAATGTATTGCAGAAAGGTATGTGGATTTCAAGATTGAAGGAGTGATATGTGACGCAAATACCTTTTAAAAAAATAAATAAATCAAATATCAAAACTTGTACCAAATATCCATATGAGGATTAGCATTGTTGAGTTAATTTTTTTTATTATTTTTATAACACTTTTTTTTCATAATCTAATTGAATGTTATTAACGGATTTGAATTGTATTGGTTGTTTATTAAACATTTTTTTCAGAATCATATTTAATCATATGATGTAATTAGTTCTATTATTTATGTTGGTTTTCCTTGTGGTATTAAATGTCATTTGAAAAAAAAAGGCACGAAATATCAACTAAATTGGTATATTATATGGGGTAGAATTCAATAATTGTTGGTATATTATATGGTACAATTTTGATATGAGGTAGAATTCAATAATTGTTGGTCTATTATATAGTACAAATGTTAGTATTATTATATGGTACGTTTTTTATATTATAAATTTTTAAAGTTATTCGTAAATAGTGTCATATACTTTTAGTGTAATTTCAAGTTCTATACCACAATGTATACCGTTTTAAAGAATCAATTTATATACTAGTAAAATTAGATTTACAAATAAAAAAATATATATTGAAATCATATTTACATCAATTGACACCATAATAAGATTTCATATTTTCCTTTTTTACAATATTACCTAAAAGAATTCTATTATTGATATACAAATTATTATGCATAAATAATTATTGTGGTATGCAAATGGTTATTATTAGGGTATGCAAATGTTTTTTTTTATTACTTTGCATATATTGGTACTTATATAATGGAACTTAAATTGGTATTTTTTTTTATAAAAGAATTGAAACGAAAATGGAGAGAGAAAAGAACAAATTCAAGAGTAATTGTATCAAATAAGGAATGTGTTAAATGATAGAAATCCTATTAATTAGGCAATAAATTCTCCCCCAAAAAATCAGCACTAGAATTGAAAAAATCAACCAAAAAAATGAGAGAAAGAAACGTGCATCCTAAAAAATAGGATCTTTAAGTAAAAAAATCATATTCAACTATAATTGTCATTGAGAATTCCAAAGTAAATACGATATGTCAAAAATTGTAATGTACACCAAATTGTCACCATAATGTATACAATATTAAAAGATTTATATCCAAAAAAACATGTTTATGCCATTCCATATCCTAATTTCCATATATATATATATAGATATATTATTCTGTGGATAACTTATATCAAGAAAAACAACATGTTTAGACTATTCTATTTCATAATTTTACCACCATATATTACCAATTTTGCACTTAAATAATATCAAGAAAAACAAGAAGTTTATACCATTCTATATCATATTTTTTTTTTATCATTATATTATTCTAAAAGTAAAAAAAAACGTAATTGAAGAGAAAGAAAAAATAAAATTAGAAGTGTAATTTTATTAAGTAAGAAAGAGAAAAAAAAAGGCAAAAATAATGTAGCCAATTATAGTTGTGATTGAAAATAAAAAAAAGTAAAAATAATAAATTATGAAACACATAAAATCAGCCCACTAAGCTAAAAAATAGGTAAAAAAATCGTATAAAGATATGTATATTTATTAAGTTGTCAGGTTTGTAATTAAAATGATAATATTGTAAATAAAAAGAGTAAATTAACATTATGTAAATTAAAGTCTTAAATTGAATATTCTAGTAATTTTTCGTAAATTTTTTTATCAAAAATTAATATTTAGTTGTTTCATAATCAACTTCAAATTTATGAGATTAAAGTTGAGAATTTAAGAATGAAGTTATACACTTTAAACATACAAGTTTAAAATCAGATTTGTCAAATCCTAATTTCAAATCTATATATTTGAAGTTATCATATTATATGTGTAGTTTATATGTTTGAAATTATGATTTTTAGTCCACAATTTCAAACTTATAAATATGAACTCTGAAATTTGAATTGAATATTTAAAGTTGACATTAGTCCATATCTAAAATTAGCAAACTCCAGCCTAGTAGAAGAATTGAATTGTAATAGTGTACTTGATAGTTAGTTATAGATATCCATTAATTTAAATTTTGAATTATGAAGATTTGGTATACAATTTACTCTTCTAGGTATAGAGTTTGTTCTTGTAGGAGTTAACCACATCGATTGTTTCTGTATTTTGTATCTATAAAAGCGCACCTTGCTCTTTCATTATTTGAATAAGATCGATACTCTATATTTTACCACATTCATCATGATATCAGAGCATTAGTAAACAATAACAAAATAATGATAGAGAACAATAATCAAGCAGCCAATTCCCCATACACGCTGCAACCAATTGATAATCCTAGAGTGTCTCTGGTCACATGTTTGCTCACACAAGATAACTATTTGACATGACAGAGGTCCATAAGGAATACCTTGTTGGTTAAGTCAAAGTTAGGTTTTGTTGATGGTACTCTTCCACGACCTACAACAAGCTCTACAAACAAAGTTACCTGAATTAAGGAAAATTCATCATAATAGCTTGAATTTTTAACTCTCTTCAACCCTCTCTTCACAGTAGTGTAGCCTTTTTTTTTTTGATACAATAGGTGAACTTTGAAAAAAATTAAAGAAGAGATTATCACAAGGGAATGCTCCCCCGAGTTCACCAGTTAAAGCTAGAGATCATGAATACACAACA
>NW_026020215.1:895030-915170 GCF_900185275.1 Solanum verrucosum
TTTGATCTTACCAACTGGGAACATTATCAAGTATCAGCCAAAACTCAGGTTCCTCTACTCAAATAATATGGCTGAATATAAAGCTTGCATATTGGGGCTCTGACGTGCTATCGACTTGGATATCCAGGAAATGTTGATAATAGGAGATTCAGACCTATTGATTCATCAGGTCCGAGGTGAATAGCTACCAAGAATCAGAAGTTGTTACCATACTTGGAATGCGTGCATAGGTTGTGCAAAAGGTTCATCAAGGCAGAATTAAAACATGTGCCAAGGATCCAGAATGAATTCGCAGATGCCTTAGCCACCTTGTCTTCCATAATTCAACATCCTAATTATAATTACATTGATCCTATTTACATCCACCTATACGAGCAACCAGTATACTGTTTTCATGTTGAGGAAGAGCCTGATGGAAAACCTTGGTACAATGACATTCGAGGATATTTGAAGAGCGGTGGGTATACAGAGGATGCAACAAGTGTACAAAAGCGTACAATTCAGAGGTTAGCGAATCAATTCTTCCTAAGTGGAAAAAAATCCTTTATAGGAGGACTCCCGATTTGGGGTTACTAAGGTGTGTCGAAGCTGGAGAAGCCAACAGGTTGATTGAAGAGATACATGCAGGAACATGTGGTCCTCACATGAACAGTTTTACATTGGCAATGAAGATCCTGAGATTGGGAAATTTCTGGCTAACTATGGTGATAGACTATATCCGCTATGTTCAAAAATGTCACCAATGTCAGACTCATGCAGATATGATCCGAGTTCCTCCCAACGAACTCCATGTTACTAGTTCACCTTGGCCCTTTGCAGCTTGGGGCATGGACGTCATTGGTCCAATTGAGCCAGCGACATCCAATGGACATAGATTCATTCTGGTTGCAATCGACTACTTCACCAAGTGGGTCAAAGCCACCTCCCACAAATTAGTGACAAAGAAGATTGTGGATGAGTTTGTCAAAAATAACATTAGCTGTAGGTTTGGGATTCCTGAGTCAATCATCACTGATAATGGAACCAACCTAAAAAGTGATTTGATGAGATCATTGTGTGAGAAGTTCAAGATCAATCATCGAAATTCTACAACATACAGACCACAAATGAATGGAGCGGTTGAGGCTACAAACAAGAACATCAAAAGGATATTGCGCAAGATGATCGACAATCATAGACACTGGCATGAAAAGCTACCATTTGCATTGTTAGGATATCATACCACCATCAGAACTTCTACTGGGGCTACGCCTTATTTTCTGGTATATGGTAATGAAGCTGTGATACCTGCTGAAGTAGAGATACCATCTCTAAGAATTATTCAGGAAGCGGAGTTGAGTGATGCTAAATGGATACAAGTTCAGGCGGAGAATCTGGCATTAATAGATGGAAGAAAAATTAACGCCATTTGTCATGGTCAACTCAATCAAAATAGAATGGCCAGAACGTTCAACAAGAAGGTTAGACCCAGACACTTCTCACCTGGGCAACTGGTTTTGAAGCGGATTTTCCCAAATCAAGATGAAGCAAAGGGTAAATTCTCTCCAAACTGGCAAGGTCCATACATAGTCTCTCGGGTATTGACAGGTGGAGCCCTCATACTTGCAGAAATGGATGGAGAAGTTTGGCCCAAACCTATCAATTCAGATGCTGTGAAGAGATATTACATCTAAGTTTGTTTCATGCGCTTTTACTCTGTATTTGGAACTAAGTCAGACCTGATTCCCGTCTAAGTGGGGATACGAAGGCGCTCCTATGGAGTTCGGTCATATCATAATAAAAAATTTATTTTCCCATTTGACTGTGTAACTGGGCAGAATTTTTGAGAGGGTCTCAAAAATTCCATCAGAAGGACATCTTCTTGCAAATCACGATACTGGGGTAGAATTTTTGAAAAGAACTCAAAAATTTCATCAAAAGCATTTCTTCTCACAAATCAGTAACTGGGGTAGAATTTTTGAGAGGGTCTCAAAAATTCCTTCAAACGAGCATTTTCTGCACAAACCAAGACTGGGGCAAATTTTTTGAGAGGGTCTCAAAAATTCACAGCAATCAAACTACAATCTTCAACAAAGATCAGATAACAGTTTTGCTGCTGAGTCATATGTTGTAAAGTCTCAAACTGTGCCATGGTCAAAGATTCAACGTTACTTTTTACAAATTAATATTTTCAAAATCTTTTTCAAAAAACTCTCTCCTTCTATTTTACATTTTTCTTCAAAGCAAATGCCCGGAAAGGTCTGGATGGCGAGTCAAAGGGAGCACACCAGTCGGAGCAGATCAACCTCCCTCATTTTTAAACTCACAATTTTTCTTTGAATACAGGAAAGACAGGTACAAATACAAAAGACAACTTCAACATCGCCTGACCGCTATTAAGCTCGACGAATCGCCAGTCAAATGGCATACTATCCTTCTGACAGAATAAATGACCAAGTTATTTTGAGCCCGACAAATCGCTAATTATTGGTACATCTTTCCAATCAGACGAAAGAGTCAAACTACTCCATATCAATCCCGACAAATCAACATTTCAACTGCACCCACTCCTTATAATAGGACGAAGGGTCAAAGCTACAATATTCTGAATTCATCAACAAATGACACTTAATCCTTCTAAAAGACGAAGGTTTATTCCCTTAAACAATTATTGCATGAGCCCGAAAACTATATTATTCCCGGAGATTACAGTATGCTCGAGACTGCATTGTGCTCGAGAATTGCATGTTCCCAATATTGCATGAGCCCAAAGATTGCATTGTGCCCGATATTACATGTGCCCGAAGATTGCATTGTGCCCGAGAATCGCATTGTGCCCGATATCGTATGACCCCGAAGATTGCATTGTGCTCGATATTACATATGCCCGAAGATTGCATTGTGCCCGATATTGCATGTGCCCGAAGATTTGCATTGTGCCCCAAGACTGCATTGTGCCCAAAATTGCATGTGCCTGAGGATTGCATTATTGCATTGTGCCCGATATTGCATGTGCCAGAGAATTACATCATTGCATGTTCCCGAGATTGCATTGTGCCCGAGATTGCATTGTGCCCGATATTGCATGTGCCTGAGAATTACATCATTGCATGTGCCCGATATCTCATTGTGCCCGAAGACTGCATGTGCCCGATTTGCATTGTGTCTGAATTGCATGTGTCCAAGATTGCATTGTGCACGAGAATTGTATATGCCCGAATAAATTCCAATCAAGCTACAAGTATCAACAAATGCCCAAATTACAGATACGCTCTTTTTACTCATTATTTATGTTCCGAAGGCGTCATGGTCTAAAGACATCTTTCATGGCCTGCGGACATCATATCATGGCCTAAGGATTTAATTTCTGCTTATCATGATCCAAAGGTGTCATAGTCTAAAGACATAATTTTTCATGGCCCGCAGACAACATTTTCATGACCCGCAGACAACATTTTCATGACCTGAGGATATATATATTTTTTGCGTATCATGGCCCTAGACATCATAGCCTAAGACATCATTTTCATAGTCTTAAGGCAAACATCATGGTCGATATAGGAATTGCATCATGATTACCTTTATCATTTGTTTGATACATTTGCTCTAATCATGTTACAAGCTATAGATTTGCAGAGACTAACATTTTGTAGATAAGGCATTTTTCACCTCTCGGCAATTATCGTGCTTACATCTATCGAACCAAGGGCCTATCAAACTCTTTGCTACTCGTATCACCATTTCATTTCATTTAACCCTTGGCTACTAATATTATCGCCTCATGGGATTCTGCACTCTCCAATTGAAAATCTCTATGTCATGCCTTTCTCGTTACTCTAATCTTATCCATTCAAGCCAATATCGTTCCCGTTCGAATATCATACCGCTTGCAAGTTTTAGGTTGTTCGTTTGCTCCTGAATCTAGAACTACACACGACCTGATTCTCGTATAACCAGAGATATGCAGGCGGCTTAATACCAAAGTCTCGGTCGTACCCTTTTTCAACTCTATGTCATTTCAATTTATCCCACTGACATCTCTCGTCGGTCGAACAAAATCGGCTACTAAGTCAACGTTGGTTGCCCGACAATTCATCCTTCATTCTCAAGCAACCAAGGGGCAACTGTTGACACCCAATTTTGACCGACCTTTAGCAATTTCGGAAATGCTATTTGATTAAATATGCATTTATTTTTTTTAAAAAATATGTCGAGTTTAAAATTTCAATCGATTTTGTCTAAAAATCATATATTTAGTATGCATGCTTTATAAAAAATTATTGTAAATATTTTAAAATTATTAGTAAAACTCGAAATAATTCAAATGTTTTAAAATTTAAGTAATTTTAATTATAATATTTTATAGTATTTTAATTGGATAGCATTTCTTCAAATTTCCTCAAAATCATTTAACTTTTAGCCTATTCTATTTTAATTCATTTCAATTCTAGCCACTTCAATTAAAGTTTTAATTTCAATTTTAGCCTTTGCTGATTTCAATTTTGGCCCATTCTTATTTCAATTTCAGATTCCAAGTGATTTAATCCCGTCCGTCCATCTCTAAATTAAATCCTAGATCAAATCCTATCCATTCATCTAATTCTAATCTAACGGATGAGATCAAAATCTTAACTTTCCTATTTCTAACCCCAAAGATCAAAGCCCAAAAGAGTTGTTAGGTCGTGCACCATAAACCCGTTTTATGAAAAATGGGGCGCGATACGATTCTTGATCGTCAGGTTCGAAGGTTGAGAAACAAAGAAGTCGATTCAGTGAAGGTTTTGGGGAGTAGTGAGTCCGTAGAGGGAGGTACTTGGGAAGCAGAATCAGCCATGAAGGCCAAGTATCCTCACCACTTTCCTTCCGATCCCATTCCAGCATGAGGTAATAGTTCCTCTGTAGTGTTTTAGTCATTCATGCGTATATTCAGTCTTAGTATCTTGTTCCTTTAATTGGTCTTAGATTTTCAGCGTAATTACATGTTCTTGGAACTCAATTCAGTCAGATATCAGTTTTAGTGCTTAGTGATAGGGATTGCAGATCCTTGACTTTATACCTAACTAGTTTAGACTTCATTCCAGCAAGAATGTTCCCAAGGGCGATATAATGTAACACCCCGTATCCAAAAACAGACTAACTAACAAATTCTAGAAGTTGCAGGTGCCATCGACGGACCGTAGGGTGACCCACAGTGTGCTCTGCTGGTCCGTGGATGGACACATGTAGCCCTCCCCAGAAGTAGTCCAGAAATCCAGCTAAGGGTCCATCCACGCCGGGACCTACGGACCGTATGTTAGGCCATGGTTCGTGGTCTAAGGCCGTGGGTCAGCCCATAGCTTTCAGTCCCAGAACCTCCCAGAAAATTGAGCCAAGGATCAACCTACGCCAAGACCTATGGACTGTAGGTCAAACCTCGGTCCATGGTCTAGGGCCGTAGGTCGAACCCCAGATATCAACCCCCAGAACCCCATCGATGGTTGACCAGCACAGACCGTGGGTCAGTTCCGTGGATGGCCTCGACAACTTTTAAGTCAGGGGTCATTTGGTCTTTTCCATATGCGTTGGACCCCTAAACTACGTCATTTAAACCCTAAATTACGTTGTTTTGATTAGTTTTAGCCTAGTAAACTAATTAGAACCTAACCTAATCAAGCATTCATCAAACTTAGAGAAAATTAGAGAGAGAAATCGACCAATCCCTAGTTCAAGAACGCAACAAGATTTCATCAGTTTCAGTCCCAAAATCAAAAGATTTCTCTGTGGAATTCGTCACCAGGTATGTTGGATTTTACTAGTGGGTTCCTTTCACCCAATAGGTCCCTAGTTTTCAGTTAGAATTTTATTCCATTAATATTATCTAGACCTAGGGTTTCTTGAATGTTAGAAATTGTTGGGTTTTAGCTGCTAGAATGATCCAAATGAGATTATCATGTTGTTGCTTAGTTTCTTGCACGATACTTAGAACCCTAGCTATGTAGTTCTTTTAGTTCATGATTTACACATTCTAGGTCAGTTATTTCATATATACATGCTTCAATTTACGAATGTCACATTATTAGTTATAATTGTTGCATTCTTAGAGTTTGCATGTCAGTAATTGAGTTATCCAGTACTTCACATTTCAGTCATAATGTGGCTTATATACATTCTAATTAATAGTAGCTTAATACCGAGTGTACTAGGGTCAGTCACCCTCAAGTCCCAGAACTACGTGCCCCATAGGTTTATAAGTCCTCTCTGTGGGCATTATATTTTAGTGATCACGCCAGTCATGCCTCAATACCTCTGGCGGGTATATTGGGTCCTCTCGATGGGGAGTATACATTGTACTCCATATTTAGCTCATGTGGTTTTAATTCGATTATTAGTAGCTCCCACAATCAGATTTCATTGCATTTACCATGTTATCAGTTACAGTCAGATTTCAGTCTCAGCATGTTATAAACTTGGTCATTGCATTCAGTTATGTCATGTTCAGTAATCTCAGTATAGTATCATGCTTATCTCTTATCATTGCTCAGATATATACTTGTTCAATTATGTTTTTTTCAGCTTTATTCTATCTTGCATGCTCAGTATCTTTCAAGTACTAACGCATACTCTGCGCTACATCTTCTCGTGATGTAGGTTCAGGTCCTCAGTTTCCAGATCACACATAGATCGGTTTCCGATCTTCAGCTCAGCAGTATCCGTGGTGAGTCCGAGGACGCCATATATGTTTCTTTCCTATTTTTAGTCTTTAGTTTCAGTTTTGCTAGATTTAGCTGGGGCATGTCCCAACACTTCTAGTCAGTTAGAGGCTTATTTCTGACATTGTTAGTTTCATCTTTAGTACTTGAGAGTTTGACTTTTCAGTTGTTGTTTGAACTCTTAGTTTTCATATATTGAGATAGTTATGGGTATTCCCCATCATTTCATTTTAGTTTATCTTATTATTTAGCTTCCGCACTGTTTTTTCTTACTTCCGTTTATGTAGTATGCTTATCATATACTAGCATGGTTAGCTTGGGATCACTCGTGATCCTAGGTCCCATGTCCGCGTCCTAGGGATAGCTTCGGGGAGTGACAAGTTTCACAGGAAGAATGACAACAACAACTCACTACAAGAAAATGAAATAATTTATTAGAGGGGGCGACATTTTCTTCAAAAATAAAGACCAAGACTTTCAACTCTTGTCAATTGCCAGGTAACTGTGATGTCTCCAATCTATTTTGTGATCACTATAAACTACGAAGACACAACAAGGATGTGTTTTTAACTACCTGGCTATCTAGATTGGTGGAAAAACAATAAAAAATAAAAGGGTAGGTTTGCTAATTTCTGTCGAACATCATAAGTTGGACGTATGGATTCCTCCCTAATAAGTGGTTTATCAAAATAACAATATAACCAACTCATGTCCCTTTTAAGCCTCAGTAAATCCAAGGGTATAGATTCAATAACTTTGTTGGTAAGGATGTACTTTTTTTGCCGCTAATTATGAATGGATATTAGATTCGGGAGCGTCTGATCATATGACTTGTCATAAGAATTTCTGTCTAATGATAGAAAACTTATCTTTAATTCTTATATAACTATTCTTGATGGTTCATTTGTTACCACTAATAATTGTGGAGATGTGATTCTTAATTCTTCAATAAATGTAAATCATGTTATACATGAATCCACGTTTGCCTCTAATCTTGTTTCCATTAGTAAACTGACACATTCATTAAATTGTGTTGCTTATTTTTTCCCTTCCTTTTGTGTTCTGCAGGACCTAGCCATGAGGAAGCTGATTGGCATGGGTAAACTGAAGAATAACTTTTATTATTTCCCAAGTCAAGCACTAGTTTCAACTCTTTTGTCAAATAAAGACCAAACTGTCTTGTGGCATCAACGTCTTGGTCATAAGTCTTTTAGTCGTTTGTCGTTCATTTCAGAACTTCAGTTTTTAAATTTTAATAAGTTAAGATGATTATTGTGATGCTTCCCCCCGAGATAAGAGAATTTGAAAGTCATTTTCTGTTAGTTATATTAAATCTAATGAAGCCTTTGATTTGTTTCACTATGATTTATGGTCCCTATCATTTACCTTCATTGTCAAAGCCTCATTATTTCTTGACCATCGTGGATGATTTTACCAGAAATACTTAGGTGTATTAGCTCAAGTCTAAAAATTGAGTTTCTTATCTATTAATTTCCTTTCTTTCCATGGTACAAAGACAATTCAATCGTCTTGTTAAAATCATTCGCAGTGACAACAATACATAAATTACTGATAGTCAACTTCAACAATGTTGTCAGGAAGGAGGAGTTGTAAATCAGTTTTCTTATACCTCTACACCTCTACATCTCTACAAAATGGTGTAGTAGAACGTAAACTCTGACATTTACTTGATGTCACTAGATCCTTAAGGTTCCATGCTGATTTACCAATAAAATTTTAGGGAGAATGTGTTCTAACAACAACTGATTTAATAAATTACACACCAACACCCTTTTTATCTGGAAAAAGCTTATATTAGTTGTTGTTTTCCTCAAAACCTTCTTATGCACATTTACGTGTTTTTGTATGTCTCTATTATGCTTCAGTTATTCCACGATCTCTGATAAATTTCATGATAGAGCCACACCTTGTATTTTTCTGGGTTATCCATATGGTCATAAAGGTTACAGGTCTATGATCTGAAAACACATCAATTATTTATTTCTCATGGCGTGATTTTCATGAGAGAGTATTTCATTATTAAAAAATACTTTTTCTTCTCTTAAAAGCAACCACGAGTGCCTTTTCCATTGTTGATTGATGATCCTAATCAAATTTGTCAAGCCAAAGTCCACCATAAGAAAATCTCAATTCCGGCACAATACATCAAAAATGGCTCCAAGTGACACTATAATTGTGCAACAATCACAAGATCAGATTATTGAACCATCAGGAGAACCTATTGTTCCAACTTGACCTCAACGCACCAAAACCCAACCAGATCATCCTAAAGATTTTTTGGTCAAACTCCCAAACGATAAAAAGGTTTTTCTTCAGGCTCATCCAACATAGCTTGCTTAGGTATTGGTCCAGCTTATCCTTTATGTCGATATATTTTCTACTCCAATTTTTCCATAATTCATACATATTTTCTTTCGACCATTACCCACCATAATGAGACAACGTCTTACAAACAAGTAATACAGGTACAACACTAGAATGAGGCCATGAGAAAAGAGTTGGACGCGCTTGAACAAAAGCACATGTGGACCTTAGAACATCTCCATGTAGATAAAATAGCTATTTGTTGTAAATGGGTCTACAAAATTAAGTTTAACTCTGATGGATAGATTGAGCTCTATTAGGCCTGCCTTGTCGGTAAATGATACAACCAAGTAGAATGTTTAGATTATAGGGAAACGTTTTCTCCACTTGCCAAATTCACTACAGTTCGCACCCTTTTAGTTGTTGCATTTGTGAAAAATTGATATCTCCATCAACTGGATGTGCATAATGCTTTTATTCATGGAGATTTACATGAAGAAGCTTACATGCAACAACCACCTCGATATTTCACGGCTGAACATAATAGAGTTTGTCGCCTTTGTCGGTCACTTTATGGATTAAAGCAGGCCTCAAGGCAATGGTTTGATAAGTTTTCTACTGCTATCTTAATTTTTGGCTTTACATAATTCAAGGCTGACACTTCTTTCTATTTGTATTGACGAGGAAATTTGTTTGCAGTCATTCTTGTATATGTAGATGATGTCATTATTGCCACCAATGATTCATTCAATTTGAAATATTTGAAGGGCTATTTAGTATCGTGGTTTCTTATAAAGTATTTGGGTTCTCTTAAGTATTTTCTTAATCTAGAAGTTGCTCACACTTCAGAAGGAATAGTTCTTTCACAGCGAAAATACACGCTGGATATTTTTAAAAAAATGGACATAATGGCATCTAAACTAGTAAAATTTCCCATAGAGCAACAACACCGTTTAAATTTGGATGAAAGTTATGCTCTTCAGGATCCTGAACTCTTTCACATAGTAGTTGGGAGGCTGATTATCTCTTTGTTACTAGGCCTGATATTTGTTATCTCAATTCATGTACTAGCCTCGACAGAAATATTGGTTAGCTGCTCTCCATATATTGTGTTATTTAAAGGTTTCACCAGGCCAAGGTATTTTCCTTTCAACATCAGGTCCTATGTCTATAAAAGGATTTTGTGATTCAAATTAGGCAAGTTTTCTACTCACCCATCGTTCAACCAGTGGTTATATCATCTTTCTTCATCATTCACCCATTTCATGAAGAGTAAGAAACAAGTAACAATTTCATGTTCTTCTTCTGAAGAGAATACCGTTCCATAACAACAACTTATGAGATCATTTTGTTACTCCAATTACTTTCAGACATATATGTCCCTCATTTAGATCCAATTTCATTATATTGTGATAATCAAGTCGCACGTTATGTTGCCAATAATCCAGTTTATCATGAACGAACTAAGCATATTAAGGTGGACGATCGTTTTGTTCGGGACTGTATTTAACAGGGTTTGTTGGTTTTTCATCACATTTCAACACAACGCCAACTTGCGGATGTTTTTACTAAAGCCTTAGGTGCGCACTAGTTTCAAATATTTATTTCCAAGTTGGGCATTCGGGACCTCCATGCTCCAACTTGAGGGGGCGTAATAGCGTATTTGGTAGTTAGTTATAGATATACATTAATTTGGATTTTAAATTATGAAGATTTGGTATACATTTTGTATCATATATGACTCTTCTAGGTATAGAGTTTGTGTCCTCGTAGGAGTTAACCACATCGATTGTTCCGGTATTTTGTATTTATAAAAGAGCACATTGTTCTTTCATTATTTGAATAAGATCGATACTAGTTTATACCACATTCATCAATTTGCAGGTAATGAAAATAAAAACTTTTTTTTATGGTTAAATTTTTTTTATCACCAATGTGAAAGGCATATAAAATATACTTTATTTATTTATTTTTACTTATCTACTATTACTAAAATAGATTTTTAGTTTTACTTATCACTTATAACATTGTAGATAGTGGATTTTTATTGATAAATTCATATTAAATTTTGGATTATATCTTAAATTCATGATTGACCAAGTCAAATTATTGGTTGATAAAGTTGGATTAATATTTAAGTTGAAATTATATTACTTAATGTCATGACCCAAAGTACACCCTAGACGTCAAATGACGTATAGGACCCTAAGAGGCTCTACACAAGCCACTTGACATATATACAACACATTGAAATAAACAAAAGTAGAATTTTAGTAAAAAGTCTCATATTGTAGAATAGTTTGAACATACAATTGGAAATCTAATCATAGTCTTGACAAGCCAATTTAATCCATCAAAAGAATTGGTTGGGACGGAACCCATACATCATGTACAATGTTTAAAAACTAAAGACATAAGAAAGCATAGTAAATGTGACACAATCCTTGGAACTTGAGAACTCCCCAAGTTTTCGATCGATCAATCAATTAGCCATAGAGGAGGAGAAGCATCAGACCCTACATTATTGAAAAATATAGAGACAAATATGCATTAGTGCATGGAATGCACTAAGTATGGGAAAATGCATAAAAACATGAAACATGAGCATATGAGAACATTAGAACATGATATACATGACCAAGATAAATCATAGCTAAAGCCTTGAAAAAAATCATAAATCATAAACATGGTCAATGCATCTTAAAACATGATGAAAACTTCATAAAACCTTTGAAGTAACTTAGTTCATTTTGTGGAATATTTACCATTAACCGACATAGACCACGTGCACTATAACGTGGAATCTGGTGTCTTACTCCCACACCCAAAATAAATTCCCTTACTTGCCAAGGCAAGGACCATAAACTTCTATCTCAAGTGGATCCACTAGCTATGTCTTTCCAAGACAAATTCTATGGGGGCAGATAGTTAGGGACAAGAAGATTGCTACTAGAGAACTGAACTCTACTAACGGGAGAGCCTCTATCTCAACGTCCTCTCAGTGCTAAGTAAAATCACAATGGAATTTTTCATTTTTATAAACATATCATCATACTTGGAAAAGCACAATTAAGTTACTAATCCAATCTTAGATCATCATAGAGTAGCTCCTTAAATCATAAATCATGCATGTGTGGGAAAACCTTTTACCAATAATGATTTCTTAATATGTGAGAGTATTTTTCACAATTTCATTGATTCTTATCTTAAAAGCAACATTAGATCATGCACATCTTTTTAATAAAACATGCATAACATCCATAAATCATATTCATAACTTCATAGGCTTTCTTCATAAATTCATAGTGAAAATCATGAATAATGCATAGGTCCATATGAACTCAATTGAAAGATGTGTAACGGAATCTAGACATGCATAGGTAGATTGAAATTGAACAAGTAAATTGAACGCAAATAAGACGCATGTATATTGCATATACCCTAATCAAAATTAAGTGAAATTGAATTGGAAACTTTGAAATATATTAGGACCCAATGGATAAACGGAATTCATTGGTGAATCCCCACATACCTTGATGATCAACACCCAAATAAATGGAGGAAAAAAGAGACTTGAATCTTGGAACCCTACCTTTCTTCTTTGAGCTTGAGCGAAAAATTTGAGAGGATGAACTTGGATGAGAATTTGGGATTTGAGAAAATGAGAGAGTTTGGGCAAAATTTGGAGTTGAAAGGTAGTTATAGGTCTTAAAATTAGGTTAACAATGACATAGTATAGATATTAAATGGATAGGAAAAGACTCAAATACCCTTAAGGAATAACTGCCGAACAGTCCTACGGTTTGTAGAACTTTCTATGGACTGTATTCGCCAACCGTAGAACTAACTTCAGAAACCCAAAATTTGGCCACCTTTCCACAAAACACTTCTACGGATCGTCGACATTTCTACTGTCCGTAGACCCCATTTGTAGTCCTCAACTTTGAGAAAAAAATTTCATCAAGTGTTGAGCCTTCCTACGGAACCCATCTACTACTCATCCGATTTCCTACGACTCATCCTGTTCACTCGTAGGTCAGACTTCATAAATATGAATTTTCCCAAAACTCATCTCAACTTCTACGACTCACCTTTTACGGGTAACCCGTATACCCTCTTACGGTCTGTAGATGAGACCCGTCGACCACAGTACTAGTGCTAAAACGTAAACTTTCCCTTTTCAATCCAACTTTCCAATTTCCGAGGTATTACAATATCTCCCCTTGGGAGCATTCGTCCTCGAATGAGACTCAAGCTAGCATGAATAGAGTAAGAGAGAAACTAAATCACCCCACATGAATGCAAATCTCATCATAATGCACATGGACATGGAGAATCACCACAAGCTAAATTATAACATCAAAAATCAAGTTTTTCTTGAACATACATGCATATGGAAATATGAGAATGACTAAAACGCATGAATCTGAAAGAATAAACCATGAGGAACTAATACCTCAAGCTAGAATATGGGTGGATGAAAGAGATGAGGATACCAGGATATCATATTGATTTCGGCCTCACAAGTAACACCCTCAACTAATTGATTCCTCCAAAGAACTTTCACGAAACCAACTTCTTTATTTCTCAACTTCTGAACTTGACGGTCTAAAATCTCAACCGAAATCTCTTCATAAGAAAAATTTCTTTAACTCCCAAACCTTCTAAAGGAACAATGGATGTCAGATCTCCAACAAAAAAATTCAATAAAGAAACATGGAATAACATATGTACCAATGCTAAGCCATTAGGTAACTCTAACTCATAAGCAACCTTGCCAATACGTCTTAAAATCTAACATGGGCCCACATATGAGGAACTAAGCTTCCATTTATTTTCAAACCTCATCACACCCTTCATAGGTGAGATTTTCAAATAAATGAATCATCAATTTCAAATTTAAGCTCTCTTCTTCTGACATCGACAAAAGACTTTTATCGACTTTGAGACATTTTCAACCTTTCCCCGAATAATTTGAACCTTTTCCATAGCCTCATGCACCCACTCGGGCCCTATTGATGCTTATCGTGACCAACGACACTATCCTACGGTATGAGTGTCTATGATCGTCGATAATATAATAACCCAACCAAGAGTTGGGGTCGTGTCCCAAGGTAGCGGTTTTGAGAATCAGTAGCCAATTAGAATTTCGTTTGAATTAGTCGTAGCTAAAATCATTTGCGATAAAATAGATTGCAAATTAAAGAGGGTGACACAGAAGTGTCAAATATCAAAAGGGGTTTTTAACAAGTGATAAAACAACAAAATAAACAAGAAAATTAAGTACGGGTAAGGTTCTTGGGATGTGACTGCAATACAAGTTTAGATAAATCGTTAGGTACATACTTTCAATAGGAAATTTGTAAGACAATAGTGACTAGGCTAAGCTTTAAATGGAAATAAGTTCCCTCTAGGGTAACTTACCCCGTTTCAAATGTGTTCCTCTCGGACACCCATTTGCCGCATTAAGACAAGCCTACGCCTTACCCCACTAACTCTCACGAGCTGAGTGTTAGGATATGGGACTAGGGCTCACCTTCTCGGGTTGAACTTCATGTCGACCCACTCCTTAGGCCATTAGTCTAGTGGTTTTGGTTTCGCGACCTCCATCTCAAACATGCCGAAAACACATGGGTGATTTTGTATTTGCAACTACAAACCCTTTAGATTAAACCACAACCACTAGGTGAAATCACCATTAAAATACATCTAACCTATCAGCAAGCAAGACCCAACAAGAATATCAACCCATATTTGCTAAATCACACCCCAATAATGGGGTTTTTTAGACACACATCAAGAAATAAGAAATTATACCTAACATGATAAAGAAATCAATTGGGTATAAGAAATTAAACCTTGAATTAATCTACGAAAGAAGAATAAAGAAGACTCACTTCCAACTTGGGGAAGATGAACTCCTTTCTTCAAGTCTCCACAAAACCCTCTCCAAACTTGAGAGAAAAATATAGAAAAATACTAATAATAAATTTTTACTCTAAAAATTCCTCTCTCCCAGACTACAACTCTAACTAATATTTATAGTTTTCACAGATTGTGCTGCGGAGGATCGTTCGACGACATTAGTCGAGGTCGCCGATGAACTCGATGATCCGCCCTTTAATCAGCTCATCGCCTTCAGTGTCTTGCCTTCAGTATCCTCATATTTTGGATCATTGGGCGGTACAGTACTGCTTCGCAGAACTAATCGGCGACTCGCCGACTGCTCCTTTCCTCGCTTTTTGATCCACTTCCTTCAAGGCTTCGCGTACTGGAACAAAGGGCGGTGCATGTCAATTCGACGACTCACCAAGTTGGACTCAGCGATCCGCACTTTCATTTCTTGTTCTTTTCAGCCCTTTTTACTCCGTTTTGCGCCTAAGTGTCTATGCTTCCAGTAAAACTTCAAATACCTTTAAGCATTTTAATCAGGTATTGAGATAAAGCAAGCATTCGAGGACACTATTTCTATTAAAATAAAGCCCTAAATGAGTCCAATTTGTGGACTCATCACCTATCAAAGCGACCTTACCAACTTCAAACCAACAATAGGAGACCTATACCTCCTACCATAAAGAGCCTCAAACGAAGCCATCCCAATACTACAATGATAGTTATTACTATAAGAAAACTCGATTAATGACAAATGGTCATCCAAATTACCCTTGAAATCAATCATGCAAGCTCTTAACATATCTTCTAAGTTCGGTATAGTACGCTTGGCTCTTCCATCAATTTGAGGGTGGAAAGTTCTGCTAAATTTCACTTGAGTACCAAGATCTTCTGAAATGACTTCCAAAATTGAGACGTAAACTGAGGACCACAATCGGAGATAATGGATAAAGGAACTCCATGTAAACTTATCATTTCCCAAATATAAAGCTTGGCATACTCCTCGGGCTGAAAATGAAGTCTTTATGAGAAAAAGTGAATCTATTTTATCATTCGATCCACGATAACACAAATCGAGTCAAACTGACAACGAGTTCGAGATAAACCTGCCATACATGCCATATTTAAATCTTCCTACTTCCACGTAGGAATGCTAATATTTTTAGCCAAACCACCCAATTTCTGATGCTCAACTTTCACTTATTGACAATTCAGATATTTAGCCACAAATTTTGCAATATCCTTCTTCATCCCATTCCACCAATAGACCTCCCGCAAGTCGCGGTACATCTTGGTGTCTCCAACATGAATAAAATATCAAGAACTGTAAGCTTCTGTCCAAATTTGATTTCTCAACTCATCAACATTCGGGATACATAACCGGCCTTGATATCGAAGGACACCATCACCTCCTTGGGAGAAAGCCTTAATAGCTTTTGTGGAAACCGACTATTTCAAGTCAACCAAAATCGGATCAAGATCTTTCTTAGCTTTCACATCCGATACAAGAGATAGTTTTAAATCATTTGAACAATGACTCCACCTTCATTGGAATCAACCGAACACACCAAATCGACCCAATTTATGAACATCACGAACTAACTACTTCTTACCATCCTCAACATAAGCAACACTATCCATCGATAGTCAACTAAGAGCATCCGTCACCACATTCGCTTTATCCGGATGATAAAGGACACTCATGTCATAATCCTTTAATAGCTCAAGCCATCTTATTTTGGAAAATATTCAAATCCTTTTGAGTGAACACATATTTCAAGCTCTTGTGGTCGGTAAACACATCTACATGAACACCATATAAGTAATGCCTTCAAATCTTTAGAGCAAACACTATTGCCGCTAACTCCAAATCATGAGTCAGATAATTTTTTTTGTGCACCTTCTATTGCCTTGAAGCATGAGCGATGACTTTCCCATGTTGCATCAATACACAACCTAGACCAATCCATGAAGCATCACAATACACTACAAAGATATCTGATCCTTATAGTAATGCCAATATAGGGGCTGAAGTGAGTCTATCCTTCAACTCTTGGAAACTCTTCTCACAAGCTTCCAACCATATGAATTCACCTTCATTTGAGTTACTGTCGTCAAAGGGGAAGCAATAGAGGAAAATCCTTCCACTAACCTTCTATAGTAACTAGCCAACCCCAAGAAACTTTGTATATCTTAAGCGGATAAAAGTCTAGGTCGATTCTTTACTACCTCGATTTTCTTAGGATCAACTTAAATACATTTACATGAGACAATATGACCAAGGAAAGCAACAATCCTCAACCAAAATTCACATTTGCTAAACTTAGCATACAATTCCCAATCCTTCAGAACTTGCAACGTAATCCTCAAATGTTCAGCGTGTTCATCCTCACTCAGTGAGTAAATCAAAATATCATTAATAAATACAATTATGAACATGTCAAGATATTGCTTGGAGACCCTATTCATCAAATTCATATACACCATCGGGGCATTAGTTAAACTAAAAGACATCACAAAAAACTCATAATGATTATACCAAGCTCGAAAATCCGTCTTCGAAATGTCATTTTCCTTCACCCTCAATTGGTGATAACACGACCGAAGCTCAATCTTAGAGAAGTAACTCGCTCCTTGGAGTTGATCAAACAAGTCATCTATCCTTGGAATATGATACTTATTTTTTATTGTGACCTTATTCAATAGTCGATAGTCAATGCACATTCGGAGGGAACCATCCTTCTTTCAAACAAACAATATTGGATCACCCCATAGTGAGATACTTGTTAAAAGAAAGAAAAAACTATTTTTTTTTTATAAAAAATCAATTTAACTAAAGTTTTAAAGAAAAACCAATTTTATATAAGAGTCTCCACTTAATTTTAAGAAAAATCAAGAAAACTTTAAATTTTCAAGACTTTAAAACAGAGAAAGATCATTTGAAAATACCAAAGGGGGTTCGGGGTTCAAATTTACACTTCAAGAAGGTGTTAGACACTTGAACTGTCCGCTAACGCGCGGTTGTCTTGCGGCCTGACTAAGGGTTTTGACTAACTTTGAAAAATAATTAAGTATAAGGCTATTTTAAAATATCATTTGAAAGGAAATAAACTTGAAATAATTTTTAAGAAATGATTTTTCATTTGACAAACTACATGAATAAATAAGTAATAAATAAAACATAAATATTTCACTTAAAAAAAAGAAGGCTATCTTTGGGAATTTAATTTAATTAAACCAAACAAAACAAAGGTTAGTTAATCCAATAACAAACAAAAATAGAAGAGGAAGAGAATAATTCAAACTTGGGCTCCTTGGCCCATTTAAATTAAAAATTAGTTGTTGGTCATTTTATTGAGCCTTTGGGCCCAATTTTCACCTGGACCGGTTGTGCAAAAGATGGGCTTTAACCCATTTTTGTGTCCAAAAGACGGTGTATACACTGATTGTATACCATTTTCGTGTTGTGCAAAAGATGGGCTTTAGCCAATTTTTGTGTCCAAAAGCCAGTGTATACACTGATTGTATACCAGTGTATACTGACTGTATTTTGGCCCCTTTTTTTTTCCTGCTTATGGGGCTCTATGCCAAATGTTTACTGCCTATTTCAGCTTCCGAACACCTGTTTTAATTTTTTGGCTCGGTATATCTGTGTATACTGCTGTAAACAACATGTAAACAACCCGTTTTGGACTTTCCGGACACCTAAAGTTTCAATTTCCAGCTCCATTTGCTGCCTTCAACCCGTAATTCTGCTACCAATTTCCAATTTTGACTCCAAAGAGGCAGGCTTGGGAAATGTTTGGGTTTCAAACGACCCAAAATGCAAAGGAGAAGGAGAGTTCACAATGGACTAAAAAAATAGAATTTTCACATACAAACGAAGTAAAGGAAAAGAGTTAATATATAATCCAAGTAAGATGAACAGAGAAAAAAGATACGTTGATTATATAAAGAGAAAACAATGAGATATATATACCAAAATATAGTGCAAATTAATAGAAGTCAAAACGAGACATGCTGCAAATCAAACTAGAGACCTTTAAATCAAATCAAATTACGAAAATAAATTAAGTGTGTAGATAGACTACTATTGTAAATAAATAGGTCAACACACAACTTATGTACTACATTATGCCACGAAAATTTAAAGGGGATCTTTATACGGTGGTATCTAAATGAACAAAGATAGATATGATCAAGTTCACATTAATTTTAAGAGAAAAATAGTCCGATCTACTTCAAATACCCATTCATCAAGACATGCTAAAGAGAGGACGATACTAATACTCATCAGTGTCTTGAACAATAAGAGCAACATCTACAACTATACAGTAGCTAACTAAGAAAATGGAGAAGTAGTTATCAGTGAGCAATCTTAAGATGTAAATGAAGCTGTTTTAAAATATACACAAAGGCTTATATCATTACAGATCTCCAAACCCAAGTCAATCATATAATTGTGAGGAAAACGAAACTACCTATCATATTTTAGCAAACAACTAACGACTACAAGAATACTAACACAAGACTCGAGAAAGGATAAAACACATTTGAAGACAATGATAAGGAATACATGCTATGAAGTTCAGATTTGAAACTGCAAATGGTAGGCATTTTCAGACTAAAATCTAAACAAAATGGAGACCTAAATCAATTCAAACACGACACGCTAAGCAGTGAAAGGAGAGTAAAATCAGAGCATGAAAAAAAAAAGCCAAATATCATTAAATCGAAAGTAACTTAGACGTAAACACTAAAATTTAGTCTTATCTCGACCTAAGGGTAAAGATGATAGAGACATACAAACAATAGTCTAGTTAGGACAAAAGGGACTTTAACAAGGAAAAAAACGCAAAAGAATACTCCAGCAGCTTGAAACAGATAGCTTTTCGACTCATTTTAAACTCAGCTTCTAGTTACAACAAACTTGAAATAAAAACTCAGAATGTAGGATAACAAGACATATACGACCAATATTGCTAGAAATAAAGTTTAGAGATGCAAACAACTAATAGATAGACTATACTACTTAATTGAATATAGATGGACCAAATACCATAAAAAAAGGAGATAAGGCAGTAAGACTACTCAGCTCACATGATTTTACTAACTAAAACAAACGAAAACTCCCCACATATCAGACTAAGAAAACAAGCAATAAAGAGATAATGAAAAACAGCCTTCGTATATCATATAAAGAAAACGAAATCACCTATAGAAGATGATTCCGAATTTCATGACTTCGTAACTTC